>NC_133522.1:3928333-4296666 GCF_049354715.1 Callithrix jacchus | reverse complement strand
CCCATTGTCAGAAACATGTATTATGACTTGGAATTCATGTATTTTTCAAACAGGAAAATAATATCACTTGTTTTCTTCTGTAGCAAAATAAATATTTTTTTTGAGACAGGGTCTCTCGCTGTCACCTAGGTTGCAGTGCACTGGGGATGCAATCTCTGCCTCTCAGGCTCAAGCGATTCTCCTACTTCAGCCATTAATTTTTGTATTTTTTAGTAGAGATGAGGTCTCACCATGTTGGCCAGGCTGGTCTCGAACTCCTGATCTAAAATGATTCACCCCCCCCCCCCGGGCCTCCTAAAGTGCTGGGATTTCAGGTATGAGTCACCATGCCCAGCCAAGAATATGTTTTATTAATTAGCTTTTCCTTTCTTGTCATGCTTCAGCTTGTGTTACTTGAGCTATTGTATTTATTTTTATTTTTACATTTCATGCCATACTTCTTTTACTCACTGTAAACAAGAGGCACATTTATTCCAAATGGTCAGAATAACATTCATAGTGAAAATAACACCACAAGCTACCAGGCTTGTTTAGAAAATTTTGTACTTTTTTAGAAGGATAATATATGTTTGAATTGTTTGTGAATCCCTTTATCATACATTTATTTTTTTTTTCAGAACAAAAATCTCCCTTTAGCTGTGTGGTAGATATTAGCACTGGACCAAAATCTCCACTAACCCCCTTGCCCTTGACCTCTCCTTGTAAACTTGTCTTGATCTTCTTTTGCAGTTATATATAATTATCAGTCCCTGGGGTCAGCCAGATTTTGCCCAACGGAACCCAAGGAGAGTGTTGAAAAGGATTTGTGCAATCGGGTTTTGTCTTTTGTGTCCTTTTGTCACTACAATGGGAATAGCATACTTAAGTTAGTCTTCTGGTCTCAGAAGGGTAAGAGAAAAGGTAAAGTAAAGTAGAAATGTCCCAAGTAGAATGAGTTAGACGACCCTCTGACACAAGAACGGCCTTGGTTGAGATCAGGTAACTTCTAGCTGAAACCTAGACCTGTGGGAAATCAGCACTCATTGTAGTATGTCACTGAGGTGTGTGGTTGCTTGTTACACGTTAGTTTGTGGTGACAGCAAACTTACACAAGATGTTTTCAAAGTCATCAGCCATATCAATAATACTGATAGCAAGAATGGCTGTTTCAAAAATATTTTTTCATCAGAACTATTGCCCCAGCATTGTGTCAAATAAATTGTGAAAGCATTATTTCACATTTAAAATTTTTGTGATGAACTTCTGAATTTGTCCATAGTATCAGATTTTAGATCTGTGCTGTGCAACATGTTTCTGTCAGATTATTTTGTCTTCAATTTTTCTCACTTTTGTTGTTAACTAAAAAAAAAATTTCAAGGTGACATTGTAATTTTTAAAAACACTGAGGATACTTTTGTTTAAAATTTGAACTCAATTTTTTTACTAATAGGTATTTGGAATTTAATTTGAATAACTGAGTAGAATACTATTCAGATCAAATATACATTTAATATTACATCAAAAGTTCTTTCTCTGTATTTTCTTTTCTTTTTTTTTTTTTTATCTGTTTGTGTCCTCTCTTATTTCCTTGAGCAGTGGTTTGTATTCTCTGTATTTTCATTTCACATTTATTAGTGTAATATTTAACATAGTAATAGACGATAGATAGAAATGGATGGATAGATAGACAGACAGATAGATAGATAGATAGATAGAGATTTTTTAACATGCCCGTCTCTCTCTAAGGGAGCAAAATATGTCTTTCTCATTCTAAGAGACAAAGGTGTCAACAGATGTTGATTTTGGAATTCATCAGATGAATTCAGTAGTTTGTGGAAGGTTGTACGGGAAGGCAAACATTACAAAAACTGTAGTTTCTAGTTTGATTTACACTTTTGGAAGTATAAAAATATATTTACCTAGACAACTTTTTCTCATTCTGAATATACATTTCTCTTCAGGTTGTGAAATCACAACTTCAGCTCTAAGTATTATAAGCAGTAAATGTTAATATTTTAAATTTCAAATATTCTTTTTGCAGCTAATACTGAATATTTGATAATATTTTTAAGCTTTCAAAATTTATTCTAAAACATGAATTTGATGTGACTGTAAGTGTACTTTGGCAAAAAAAATGAGAAATTTTATCAAAAAGTAAACTGTATCGATGGTGAATTATACTTTTGACTTTTGCTTTCAATCTGCTGAAACTGTTTAGAAGCTGGCTCTATTGCTGGAAATGACAAAAAAAGCAAATAGTGATATTTTTAAACTTGTAACCCCATTTTAAGCATTTAAAATACAACGTATATGACTGTGTAAGAAAAATCAGTGTATGGAGAATTTGTATTGTTCACTGTCATGAATGAGATCATTTTTTTTTTTTTTTTTTTTTTTTTTTTTTTGAGACGGAGTTTCGCTCTTGTTACCCAGGCTGGAGTGCAATGGCGCGATCTTGGCTCACGGCAACCTCCGCCTCCTGGGTTCAGGCAATTCTCCTGCCTCAGCCTCCTGAGTAGCTGGGATTACAGGCACGCGCCACCATGCCCGGCTATTTTTTTTTTTTTTTTTTTTTTTTTTTTTTTTGTATTTTTAGTAGAGACGGGGTTTCACCATGTTGACCAGGATGGTCTCGATCTCTTGGCCTCGTGATCCACCCGCCTTGGCCTCCCAAAGTGCTGGGATTACAGGCATGAGCCACCGCGCCCGGCCAGATCATGTGTTTTAATTTCTCAAAGTGATGAAGGATTCTTTGCTCTTTAGTTCAGCTAAGTTCCGGGTTCTCATCACACAACCAGGAAAAATTAGGCACGCAGACACATTGAAAGGTAAGGAGAGTGGTATTTATTTTAAAAAAAATCTCTCGGCAAGAAAAACGGCCCTGTCAACAGGCTCCCATCACACAGACTGAATATTAGGCCACCACACCGTCGAAGAGGCTAAGCTCCTCTCCCCTGAGTAAGCTGTGAGTCCCCGTGGCTCTACCCCATTCTCCCAGTGCACAGGTGGGCTCCCAGTTCCTTGTGGGGACGTCCAGACAAGGCCCTAGGCAGGTTCCCTCATCAGCACAAAAGCATCTGACACTTGTGGGGTGGGTTGGAGATTCTCCAGGGATTCTCCCTTATCTGCCTCCTGCATCTATCAAAAGTATATTCCAATCTGGAAAACTATGAACAATTGCACATTACTGTATATAATGCTTTAAAAACTTTGTGTACTGTCACAACGAGAGTTAATATTTTTGATAGGATAAACTCAGAAATGTTATATATTTCTGGCTTCTTTCCAGAGTTGAATTGTAAAATAAATACTTTGAATGAATAGTATTAAAAAGTTAATTTACTGACTTTTCTGGATTTACTTCTCTGTCTCTCCCACTCCCTCTCCCTCTCTCTCTGTCTTTTTCATCTCAGCAAATAGTGCTAATTCAAACAGTTGCCAAGGAGAAGTACTGAAGATGATTATTTTTTTCTATGTCCTCATCAGTGCTATTACCCCTCCTTAAGGAGCTCTTAGGTTCATTTACTCTCCCCCATTTGTTTTTAGCCCAGATCAACTATTATCTCTTGTTTGCATTTTATACAACAGTTTCCTAAAAAGTTCGTCCTTTCCTCACTGCAATCCAAATACATTTTTGTAAAATGTAAAGCTATTCAGGTCAGATTCTCTTACTTTATTTTTAATTAACTCCTGAGGCTAAGTTTGATACCCCTAGTGTCCCCAGAACACCCGTATGAATGCAGTATAGCATATGTTGCCTGGTATTTTGGTCTTTATTTGCATATTTCTTGCTTTAATCCTAACTAAATTGGAAGCAAATTGATGGGAGGTCCAATGTCTTATTCACCATTTTATTTCCAGTTCTGAACACAGTGTCTGGCAAACAGCATAGGCTCATTAAACATTTATTGATTGAACCAAGCACTCATATCATTTTGGCTTCCTAATTTTAGATTTTTTTTAAATTAAAATCACCTTGAATAATATATACGTGGTTAAAAACAAAACATGACAAATAAAATCAATGCATATTTTATGATCAAAATCATATTTTTTGTCTTCTCTCTCCTTTCAGGAGTCACCTTTACCAACTTCCTGTTTTAAGTATATCTTATGGTTACCTCAATTTTCTAAATACTATGCAAATGCGCTTTTTTGTTAGTCATCAATTATGCACATTTTTTGTGTGTTCCCACAAGATGGTTGAAAACCTAGTATAGTCAAACCACCTCTGCCTCTTACTCCTGTTGGTTATCTCCTGACATATTTATATCAGTATTTTCAGAGCCTCTACTCGTCACTTCAGCTTTCAGACAAAACAGTATTGTATCTTCATTTTCTTCATCAATCATATAGAATATAACTTTGTTTTCTGTTTTCAAGATGGTTATAAATTATTCCCCCTTCACTCTCTTTTACATCTCCTTTTAGTATTCCATCTCTTTTGTTAGTTGATTAACTTTCATTTTTTAAGGTAGATACAATTCACGTTTTTTTTGATACCTATGTTTTGTGGTTTTCTTTCCAGTCATCTAGCAATGATCCTTCAGTCATGTTCAAATTCTATTATTTTCTCTGCCATTGCAGCATTTTAATTTTCTTCATAGGCACTTTATTCTACTATGGGAATATTTGAATTCCTCTTTCCCAAATCCAGAAATCCCCCCTTCAATCTCCACTTAAAGCCTATGTCATCTTGTCAAAGTTGATATTACCATTTTACAGACCTGCTGATCTTTGATCCTGAAATCTACACTCTTCTTGATAGCACATCTTTTTCTACCGTAAATTTGATAGAGTAAATCTTTAAACAATTTTTAAGAAATGACACGGATATAATAGTTCTGAATACTAAAAATTTCTTTATTCCTGAAATGCTTTTATTTTTTCCTTCCACTTGAATAATACTTTAGGTGGGTACATTATTCTACATTATCTCTCAAATTAGGTTCTTTTTCTTTTTTTCTCCTAGTTTTTCTAATATATAATAAAAATTGAAATTGTATATATTTTTTATTATATATTGTATTGTTTTTACATATGTAGACATTATGGAATGGCCAAATCAAGCTAATTAACGTATCTGACACCTCATATACTTATTTTTTGTGGTGAGAACATTTAAGATTTACTCTCTTAGCAATTTTCAAGGATGCAACACATTATTGAATACTATAATCACCATACTGTGCAATAGATATCCAGAATGTATTTATCCTAACTGAAACAGTGTACCCTTTAACAAACATCAACCTGTAGGTCTTGTTTCTGCTGTTATACCAAAGAATTTTGCTCATGGGCATTAAGATGCTAGACAGATTTCTGATCTTCTGTAAGATATTCATGCACTCATTTGCCTGCTTGCCCTTTTCTTACTTTCTAAAAGCTCTAGAATTTAATTTTGATCAAGGTGATCTAGAATAGTGCTAACTCATACAATAGCCACTAGACATTTGTTGGTATTGAGTTCGTGAAATTCGGCTAAGGCAACTGATGCAAAGATTTTTACATTTTATTTTAAATATTTAATTTAAATTTGTATTGGATACTTTATCCAGTTATTAAAAACTTTAAATACTATTTAGAAAAACGTGTTCATGTAAAGCTATTTTTTAGCTGTAGATTTATAACCTCTAAATATAGATTACATACTTTGTACGAAAATTGAGTACCCAAATGAAATGCGCTGTAACTACAGTGAATTTTGAAGATTTAGAATACAAAACCTAACTGCAAATATCTCAACAATTCAATGCTGATTAAGTAGTGAAGTGATGAGATTTTGGGTATAGCTGGTTTGAATAACATATCAGGAAAATTAATTTTAACCTATTTCTTTTTTGCTTTTCAGAAGTGACTCCCAAATATTTAAAATTACATATGCAGCTCATATTGTATTTCTGTTTGGCCAAGAATCATCTAGAATTCAGAAAATAGTGTCCCACATAACGGTTTTGTTTGGTTTTAATGTGTCAGGGTGAGCACTTTCAATAGATTCTGGAAAAAGATTTCTCTAGTTTTGATTTAATAAATTTGTCTTTACTACCATCCAGCTAAATCTACTTTTCTTATGTTATCTCTGCAACTTTAAAAAATCAGATAAAATCAGGGTCTTATGGCTTTTTCTCATATGTTTTATTTATTGCTCTTTTTTGTTCTAAACATTCTTTTAAAAAACTTTTCAGCTTTTTTACTGAACATTTGACTTCAGTTCTTGTTCTACAACATTTTTTTAATCATCCAAAGTTTAGATGCTGTGGTTTTCAAATATTGCTAATAATACAAATCAAAATGTATTATCTATAATTAAAATTTATGATTTGTGTGCTTATCTGTAATCAAAATTTATGATATGTGCTTATCTGTAATCAAAATTTATGATTTGTGTGCTTATCTGTTTGCTAAAGTTCTTTACTCTTTATGATTGCAGTATGAGTTTGTGTTGATTATCTCAATTTTTCTCTTTGAAACTGCAATCTTGTAAGATATTGGAGGCTCTTGAATGTCCATTTATTTTTATTATTATAGCAACATCAAATCTGGGCTCAATTACTGTGTATTGAAGCATGACTTGTGGGCTTTTTTACGAGAAGAATTCTTTAGTCCAGTTACTGACTGACTATCGTTTGATGATAAAGTGCCAATCTATTTGCCTGCAGTGGGTCTTGAGGAAGAGAATGTTGCAGCTGGTCTATACAGACTCTCAGACCATTCATTGTTTCAGTGCCCTTCTGACTTGAACTTGTTTGTTTGGGTGCTCTTGCCTTCTTTAGGGTTCGGCAGGTCAGACTTTCTCATTGCTGATTTATTTTGTCACTTTGTCTTTGATTCATCAGGCTCCACTTCTCACCTGATTTACATCATCTAAACACTTCTTATGGCTTTGAGTTGGTTTTTAGACTCTTTACTGAACGTTTATGATATCATCGGAAAGGAGACGAATGAACATGCTCAGACCATAACCCTGGAGTAGATTGTCGTTAGAAGTTGGGTGGTCTATACTGTGTTGTCATCTCTGAAAAATGTAATTTTATCCAGGGCACTTTAGGGAAGAGGAACTAGAAATAAAATTCAGTTATTCTAGCCCTTAGGATTAAGAATATTTTGTTGAAATGTGATAATTCATTCCCTATTTCATTTTATTTTGTCATCGTCCATGGTGTATTCAACTTTTCAAAATAATACTGTTCTTTAATTACATTTTTAAAGTAACAGTAACGTTGCAAGCTTAAAGACATCTTTGAAAAATGACAAAGAGCAAGGGAGAGGTTTGGGCTACAGACAATGTATTTAAAAATTTAGAAAAAGTATCTATTACACTAAGATTCTACCAAAGGAAATAAAAACTAATTAGCTTGCAAATGAGCGAAGATACCTTATATAGCAAAGAAAAGTTGAGTGAAATTTAAATGCATTTTATCATTGTTTGCTAAAACAATAAAATGACCTCATCATGCAGTCATTAGCAGCTTTGAGAAGTTTGCTCTGAATTAATTCATCTTTGTTGGCAAATAATTACAAAGGTTTCTAACTTTTAAAGTATGAAAATTTTATTTTATAAAGTACTCTATTCAAAATTGGACTATGGTCAGCATAACTAATAAAACAAAGAGACCATACTTCATTAAAGTGTCAGGCCATTATTGTCTGAAGTTCTAAAACATTTTTTTAAACTTTTATATCATATGTTGTATCGTGTTGAGAACAAAGTTTGTTTCACTTCAAAAATTTATTTTGGGGAAGTTAAATGAGTCCGTAAGAGGTTTATGCTAAAGACAACGTGGTTCAAATTTTGATCCTTCTAACCTTTTAACAATAGTAATTTTCATAATGGTCTTCTGTAAAAATATTGCTCTCAGCTGCTTCCTTTGCATTTTTTAATGTGTAAACATTGTTACTGTCATGGAAAATAAAAATTGCACAAAATTTGTATATTTTCACTTATAAGTTGTCCTTATTATAACTGCTTCTTACATTTAGTGTGAAGGTAATATAACAGTGCAGTGTTGGAGTCTTAGGACATCACAGTGGTAGTAGAGATTGTTATCTAATAATCTACAGATATTTCTCTTTTTTAACAGAGCCTAAATTTGTTGGAGATGACAGGTATCCTGCTAAAATCATATATTCTGTAGCAATAATTGAAGAAAAGGGTAGTCCAAAAAGATGTGAATGAAAGTCTATATCTGAGCCTTGCAGAAAGTTTCAGAAGACAGATTCAGCTAGGTGGTACTTCTCTTTTGTGTCTTTCCTGGCTGAATTATAGAATTTCCAACTGAGGCTACAGCTGCCTTCTTAAAACTGATCATAAGGAAGGGACGCAGACTCACACGGACATTAGCGCAGCGGTCTTTGAGTTGCTACTTTAGATTACGACTGACTGCTTTCATTCTTTTTGTTACTTGAAAAAAATAAACCTCAATCTTGTTCAAGTCACTATTATTTCAGATTTCCCTTGCATTTCCCTTTCCATTTTTAAAAGGTATCCCAGGTGAATCACACGAACCTGTTTGAGAAACCATCCCTTCCAGTGTTCTATTTGGTCTATTCACTACAGGCATGGTGACTTGGCTAAAATAATTAGTACCACTTCAGAAAGTAACTTTATAAATATAATATATATTTTTTCATGACTCAATTCTGAAAATGTCTAAATGTCCCTTGTGTGACTCGTTTAATGTGATATTTTTCAATAGTTAATTAAACGTGATTTTATATATATATATTTTTTGAGACAAAGTCTGGCTCTGTCGTCCAGGCTAGAGTGCAGTGGCATGATCTCAGCTCACTCCAACCTCTGCCTCCTGGGTTCAAGAAGTTCTCCTTCCTCAGCCTCCCAAGCAGCTGGGATTATAGGCATGCACCACTATGCCTGGCTAATTTTTTTGTATTTTTAGTAGAGACGGGGTTTCACCATATTGGCCAGACTGGTATAAAACTTCTGACCTTGTGATCTGCCCACCTGGGCCTCCCAAAGTGCTGGGATTACAGGCATGAGCCACTGTGGCCAGCCAGATTATATTTTTTAAACTTAAAATAAAAAGCACTAGTGTTCTCAAATTATCTTTTAATACTTCCTACCAGGTACTGTCAATAAAAATATTTATATTCCAATTGAAAAATGGTATGTGCATATATGTGTTTAGAAATAAACATTTTGAAAAGACAAATGTCGTGTGGTGTGAAATAAATGAACTCATGGATATAAAGTATCCCTTTAATCTTGTGTTACGTTCATTAATTTCAAATGAAGCAAAGCACTGGCCATAATACCATTCAATTTGTCCTATATTAGAAGTCCTGGCCGGGCATGGTGGCTCAAGCCTGTAATTCCAGCACTTTGGGAGGCTGAGGCGGGCAGATTACGAGGTCAAGAGATGGAGACCATCCTGGCCAACATGATGAAACCCCATCTCTACTAAAAATACAAAAATTAGCTGAGTGTGGTGGCATGTGCCTATAGTCCCAGCTACTCGGGAGGCTGAGGCAGGAGAATTGCTGCTTTAACCCGGGGGGCAGAGCTTGCAGTGAGCCAAGATCAAGCCACTGCACTCCAGCCTGGCACCTAGCAACAAAGCAAGACCCTGTCTCAAAAAAAAAAAAAGAAGTCCTATGATAAATTTCTCTTATAGTTTTGAATGGAAAGTGGTTGATATACTTTAAAACAATAAGAAAATTTTATACTAAACATTATGTGATTTTAGGTTATCTGCCTATTCTGTTGGAATGCAGGATTTTTCTTGCCAATTTCTTAGATGTCATTACAAATTAAGATAAGCAATTTGTCCATGATATGAATTGTATATATCTTCCCCAATTTGCCATTTGTTTTTTGACTTTAATGCTTTTTGCTATGCAGAAGTTTTGAATTTTAGGTACTCAATGTTTTTAATTTTCATGACATAAAGCTATAGAGAATATATTTTTGTTTCTGTACAGTTAAGCTTTCTGATAAAAATCTTGGAACTTGCTCTAAAAAGCAAGCTTTGGACGTTAATTTACAATAGAGAACCCCAGAGACATTTACCTAACTCTGGAAGTGTGCATTTACATTTCAAAGAAAGCTGAGACGTGGGACTGTGCAGATATCCCTGAGTTGCAAAACTAAAGATGATGTTTCTAAGCTTTCACAAGAGAAATTTATTTACATTCCAAAAGGTGATATTAAGAAATCAGAATCTTCCCAAGAACGAAAGGCTTTTCTCCCTACTTGAAGGAAGAGAGGACAGTGTTTCTATAAACAGCCAAATTTATTTTTTGGTGTTTCCTACCTATACATGTGGGTGACATCTGGTTCTCATCACATTGCTCTGGTGGCAAGAATGTAACTAATAATAATCTATTTGTTGCTTCTCCAAAAACCTCCTGTGTGCATCTGGGTTATTATCAATAAATATAATTATTACACACGTTCCTTTTTATTTATAGTTGAAAAATGGTTTCTCTACTCCAAATTTAAAACATACTGTCCATGATTTAATAGTTTTTAAACCTTTAAATTTTTGGTCAATTTGTAGGTTTGCTCCACATATAGTGTGAGGTGAATATAAACTATATATTTTTATACATGGGTGAAAAGTTGACTGAACAAAATTTGCTAAACTGTCTATTTGCCCTCCTCTGTTTTGTTTGTTTTTAATTCCTTTACAGAAAGTGGGGTGATATTTGACACTGAGGTACATGAGAGAGATCCTGTGAATATCGTTAACTTGTCCCTGATGGGACAGCTGAAGGGATCTCAAGACAAAAGCTCAGTTTCCTCATTCTTTTTCCTTCCTTTCCTCCACCATTTTTTTCCTGTTTTTCTTCATCTTTCCTTACTCTTACTTCAACTGTTCTTCTTAATTTTCTTTGTAAAGTTCCTTGCTTCCTCTTGTATCCCACAGATTTTGGTATATTTCTAGTATTATTGAGTTCCATATATTTGATTATTCCTTATGATTTTATCTTTGAACTATAGACTATGTAGTGTGTGTTGCAAAATATTCAAATATTTGGAGTTTTCCTATGTATCTGTGGCTATTGGTTTCAAAGTCAATTGCATTGTACTTAGATAATATATTCTTCATAATTTTTGCCCATTGAAATGTATTTCTAGTTGTTTTATGGCCAATTGCAAGAGGTTTTTTGGTGAATATACATGTGAAAAGAATTTGGATATTACAGTTGTTGAGTAATCTCTATAAATTTCAATTAGAACAACATAGTTAATAATATTTTATGTCTTCTATATATTCACTAATGTTTTGATTGCAAATTCTATTTATTCCGTAAAACAAAAACACAAACAAAAAACAAACCAGGTCATGAAATCTCCTACTATGACTGGGGACTTGCCTACTTGTCTCTTTCATTTTGCTGAAATTTACTTCTTGCTGTTTGAAGCTGTGCATTAGGCGCTCTACAACATTTACAATGTCCAGTCTTCTTGATGAAATATTCTTATTATCATTTGAAATGTTCCTCTTTATCACTGCTAATACTCTGTCTTAAAGTTTATTTTAACTGATTCTAAACTAGCAACTTTGGCTAATTTCATTCTAACAATATGCAGGAGCTATCTTTTTCCATATATTTACTTTTAACCTATCTGTCATTGTACTTAAAGTGTATCATAAACAGCATTGCTTATTTATTTTGATAATTTCTGCCTTTTAAATCGTGTTTTGAATATCTGTATTTAACATAACTATTGGAATACTAGAATTTATATTTAAAATTTAAGTTTCTTCTCCATTTGTTTTCGTTTTTGATTTCCCTGTTCCCTTTCATGCCCTATAGTTTCATTATACAGTTTGTTGTTTATCAAAATCCCATTTCAAAGTAGCTGTTGGTCTTCTAACTATATGCCTTGGTGCTATAGTTTGAATCCTTCAGTTTTAGAGTAAAACTATATTTAGTATTGTATCACAACACGTAAAAGCTAAAATCCTTGCAGTTATAAAGGTGCTTCCCTCCCCCATCTTTATGTTATGATTATTACATGTATTATAATTTCAAACTTAAAAAAATATTATTTTAAGTTTTGCTTTAACCAATACTAGGTATCTTACCTGACCCACATTATAAAAAAATTGTTTTTTCAGCTATTTCTCATTTTTGATACTCTTTCTTCGTTTCTCAAAATGTAGGTTTCATACCTGCATGATAAAAAACCTGAACAAAATTGACATAGAAGGAACATATCTAAAAATAATAAGAGCCATATATGACAAATCCATAGCTAATATCATGTTGAAACGGCTACACTGTCTAGGGTATATAACCTGTGATTCGTTGTCTCGCCCCTAGAAATTCAGGACACGAACATATGTGGACAGGTTAAGGAGTGGAAAGTTTAACAGAAGAAAGGAGAGAGGAGAGCAGTTCTATGTGTGCAGTGTGGGGTGTGTTTGTGTGTGTGTGTGTGTGTGTGTGTGTGTGTGAGAGAGAGAGAGAGAAAGAGAGAGAGAGAGAGAGAGAGTAAGAGAGACATCTGAAAGCGGGGAAGTGACCGACCACAGCAGATTTTATAGGCAGGCTGGAAAAGGTGGTATCTGATCTACCCAGGACTCACCGATTGGTTTGATTAGGTATGACGTTTACATAGCACACAAGGCAGCTGGTTCTCCATCCCAGTCTTATTAGGCAAACGGGCTTTTCAGTTGATTGGGGTCATCGTGTCTACTTCTTACTGTACATGTGGCCAACAAAGAGAAGGGAAGATGCAGCCACCATATTGAACATGTTTAGTCCTTTGTTCCTGTGACATTCACCAAGGCAAGCTCCCAGCTTGCTTGTCTATGTCTGCAGCTCAACTTTACAGCTTGCTGTTCATTGGAAAATGATTTGGGACTGCTTTTCATTAAAGAGAAAAGCTTTACCAAAGACTGTTATACCCTTACTATCTGCCTAAGTGATTTCTTCTTAACTCCTGTATCAAAACTGAATGGGCAAAAGCTGAGAGCATTCCCCTGGAGAACTGGAATAAGACAAGGATGCCCACTCCCACTACTCCTATTCAACACAATACTGGAGGTCTTGGCCAGAGCAATCAGGCAACAGAAAGAAATAAAAGGCATTCGAATAGGAAAGACAAAAGTCAAACTATCTCTCTCAACCAGTGATGTGATTCTATACCTGGAAACCCCTAAAAACTCTGCCAAAAGCTCCTGAAACTTATAAAGGACTTCAGTAAAGTTTTGAGATACCAAATAATGCACAAAAATTTGTAGCATTTCCAGATACCAAAAATGCTCAAGCTGAAAGCCAAATCAGGAAGGCAATCCCATTTGCAATGCCCACACAACCTTGAAACAAAATACCAAATAATACATTTAATCAAAGTGGTAAAAGATCTCTACGAAGAGAACTACCAAACACTGATGAAAGGAATCATAGATGACACAAGCAACTAGAAAAGCATTCCATACTCATGGAGTGGAGGAATTAATATCATCAAAATAATCACACTTCCCAAAGCATCTACAGATACGATGTTATTTCTATCAAACTACTAATGTCATTTTTTCACAGAATTAGAAAAAAAAAAAAAACTCTTCTAAAATTTGTATGGAACCAAAAAAACAGCCCAAATAGCCAAAGGAATTCTAAGTGAAAGAGCAAAGCCAGATACTTCACATTACCCAACTTCAAACTATATATAATGTCGGGCTACAGTAACCAAAAGAGCATAGCACTGATACAAAAACAGATACATGGCTCACGCCTGTAATCCCAGCACTTTAGGAGGCCGAGGCGGGCGGATCACGAGGTCAAGAGATCTAGACCATCCTAGCCAACATGGTGAAACCCCGTCTCTACTAAAAATACAAAAAAATTAGCTGGACGTGGCGGTGCATGCCTGTAGTTGCAGCTACTCGGGAGCCTGAGGCAGGAGAACTGCTTGAACCCGGGAGGCGGAGGTTGCGGTGAGCCGAGGTCGTGCACTCCAGTCTGGCGCCTGGTGATGGAGTGAGACACCGTCTCAAAAAAACAAAACAAAACGAAAAAAAAAAACAAAAAAAACAAAAAACAGATACAAAGACCAATGGAGCAGAATAGAGAAACCAGAAATAAGGTCACACACCTACAGCCATCTGAATTTTGACACTGTTTATAAAAACAAGCAACGGGAAAGGGAATCATTCAATAAACGGTGCTGGAATAACTGACTAGCCATATGCAGAAGATTGAAGCTAGACCCTTACCTTTCACAAGATAATAAATTAACTCATGATGGATTAAAGATTTAAATGTAATTATAGTATTTTAAACTATAAGAATGCAAGGAATAAAACTAAGAAACGCCATCCTGAACATAGGCTTGTGAAAGAATTTATGACTAAGTCCACATGGGCACAGGGAGGGGAATATCACACACTGTGGTCTGGTTGATAGGTAGCTAGGGGAGGAACAGCAGGCTGTTGGGAGATTGGGGAGGTACAGTGTGAGGAGAAATACCTTATGTAGATGACGGGGTGATGGATGCAGCAAACCACCACCACGGCACATGTATACCTATGTAGCAAAGCTACATGATCTGCACATGTACCCCAGAAATTAAAGTATAATAATATAAAAAATAGTCAAGTGGAAACTAAACTAAACAGCTTCTGCACAGCAAACGAAACTATGATGAGAGTAATCAGACAACCTACAGAATGGGTGAAAATATCCACAAACTGTGCATCCAACAAAGGTCTATCCACATAATCGTGATCATCTGAGTCAATTCTTCTTAATAAACTCCCTTTCACATATACATATATCCTATTAGTTCTGTCTCTCTGGAGAACCCTGGCTAATAAATTGGGTATATATCCAAAAGAAAATAAACTGTTCTACCATATAAGACACATAAACTTACATGTTCATCGCAACACCATTCATAATAGCAAAGACTAGAATCAACCTAGGTGCCCATCAGTGGTGGATTAGATAAGGAATGTGGTACAATAGGGCATGAAATACCACAAAGCCATTAAAAGAATGATACTATGTCTTTTGCAGCAACTTGGATGCAGCTGGAGGCCATTATCCTAAGCAAATTTACACAGGAACAGAAAACCAAATGCCGCGTGTTCTCACTTATAAGTGGGGGCTAAACACTGGGTACTCATGGATATAAAGACAGCAATAATAGATGCTTGGGACCACTAGACTGGGGAGGGAAGGGGCCACAAAAGACTCTTGGGTATTCTGTTCAACTACCTGGTTGATGGGGTCATTCCTATTCTAAACCTCAGCATCACAAAATATGCCCTGTAACAAACTTGCATATGTACCCCCTCAATCTAAAATAAAAGTTGAAATCATTTTTAAAAATGTTTCCCTCTGACATAACTTCTCTTTAATCTCATCTTGCTCCATCTTTTTTAGGGGGAAATGTAGGTGCAAGTCTGCTAGTGACAAATTTCGTTTTTGTTAATTTTAACATGCCGTTCCTTATTTTACCTTATTTAGTGATATATATATATATATATATATATATTCTGTAACAAAAACTATAATGAAGACTGTAACATGGAAAAAATGTTTTATGTTAAGTACAAAAGGGACATAAAATTGCATATACAGTAGAATAATTATGTAAACACACCAAAAATCTACACACAGGAATGTCTAGGGGAACATTTAACACCGAAAGATTAACAGTGGTAGCATCTGGGTGGCAAACTTACTCTTTCCAAAATTCCCAAATTTTCCTTATTAAGCAGTAATTGTAGTTGCAGTGGGAAATACATTTTTTTAAGTATCCGCTGGCTGAGCAGTGCAGTGTGGCTGTCAAATAAACATCAGTGGCTTTGGCCCTGACTCCTAAATGGGTGGCAAACGCCGCTGCCACACTCCTTACCTACCGCTAAGAAAATTTAAGCACCTCTGGCTCTGCTGAGAGCATCTGTGCAGCCGCAGCCCTCAGCTTCTCTTCGCTCATTCTGCCTTATGCCCTCACCTCGTCATTTCTACTCACTTCCAGCTATATCTTTTTCCTTTCTTTCTTTCTTTTTTTTTTTTTTTTTTTTTTTTTTTTTGAGACGGAGTTTCGCTCGTTATCGCTCGTTACCCAGGCTGGAGTGCAATGGCGCGATCTCGGCTCACGGCAACCTCCGCCTCCTGGGTTCAGGCAATTCTCCTGCCTCAGCCTCCTGAGTAGCCGGGATTACAGGCGCACGCCACCACGCCCAGCTAATTTTTTTTGTATTTTTAGTAGAGACGGTGTTTCACCATATTGACCAGGATGGTCTCGTCTCGATCTCTGACCTCATGATCCACCCGCCTCGGCCTCCCAAAGTGCTGGGATTACAGGGGTGAGCCACCACGCCCGGCCCTTTTTCCTTTCCTTCTTAACTCAGGAGGCACAGGGGCCAAAAATAGAAGCCATGAGGTGTCATGTTTTCAGAGAAAACGGTGCCTCAGTTTTGAACACACAGGAACTCAAATAAAAATCGTTTTCCTGCTGCCGGGCAAGTCATGCTTGGTGATTGCTCTGGTTGGAGATATGCGAAGTTACGTAGCGTTTCCTGTTAACCCATGGATCCAAGCACTCTCAACAATTATTCCTATCATGCGTTTTCCACCCTGGGTGGGCAATAGCAGCGTCATTTGGTTTCTGAAAGTCCTTCCTCTCTGGGAGAGGAGAGCTCGACAGTGGGTGGCATCCCGTAGTATCTACCGTACATTTGGGAAAGGTGTCCGCTTCTTGGACTTCCAGTTTGAGGAACAAGTCAAAAAATAATGAGTTTAAAAAGGCCGAGTCTGCTGCACCGAGGGTCCTTCTGAAGACCCTCCTTTGAGAAGGTGGACACACAGCACACGGGTGGAGAGGCCATGCGGAAGGAAGCTCCCGCCGCAGCCCAAGGGTGCAACGCGACTGTTCTCAGTCCCCTCCGCGTTTCTTTCTTTGTCGTATCTTTAGCAGAGACGGGGTTTCAGCACGTTGACCAGGATGGTCTCGATCCCTTGGCCTCGTGATCCACCCGTGTCGCCCTCCCAAAGTGCTGGGATGACAGGCGTGGCCCACTCCGCGATCCCCCCTACTGGCCGCCCCGCTGCGCGGAAGCAGCGGAGCCGCGTCAGGCCGACTCGTCCACGGTGGGCAGCCAGAAGAGCATGCGGGAGCAGGCGCTGGCGAACGTCATGAACTTGGGGTTGAACTGCAGGCAGCTGACCGGGCCCGCGTGCTTGCCGTCCAGCACGGCCACCTCGGCGCCGCTCTCGCCGCTCCACGCGTGGATCTTGCCGTCCTCCGAGCCCGTCATCACGAAGCGCGAGTCCGGGGTGAAGGCCGCCTCCAGCGCGGCCGCCGTGGCGTTGGCGTGGCCGGCGAACGTGTGCAGCAGCGCCCCGGAGAAGGCGTCCAGCAGGCACAGGAAGCCGGCGTTGGTGGCGATCAGCAGGAGCCGGCCGTCGCCGCTGAACCGCAGCCCCGTCCAGTCGCAGGGCCGGTCGCAGCGCGTGCGGAACGTGGCGAACGGGCCCTTGTCCAGGGCGCGCAGGTCGTACAGCTTGACCGCCCTGGAGCTGACCGCGGCCGCCAGGACCAGCCCGTCGGGGCCGAAGGCGCACAGCGGCCGCCCGCGCAGGTGCACCAGGCCCTGGCAGTTGGGCGCGCGCAGGTCCCACAGGCGGACGGTCCCGTCCAGCGAGCCGGACACGAAGATGTCGTCGGCGGGCGACACGCACAGCGCCACCACCCTGCGGCTGTGCCCCGGGAAGTAGCGGATGTACTTGTTGTCGTGCAGGGACAGGTGGCGGATGGTGTCGTCCCGCTTGCTGGAGCTGCACAGCACCGAGCCCGCGTCGCGCGCGTAGCGGATCAGGCCCGCGCCGTACTTCCGGCTGTACAGCGTCCGCTGCGCTTTGCCCTCCCGGAGGTCGTACAGCACGATGGAGTCGTCGGCGCTGCTCGACACGACCCAGTGGCCGCTGGGGCTGAAATCCAGGCAGTTGATCTTGTCCGAGTTTTCGCAGAACACCTTGGCCACGCGAAAGCTGCGCAGCACGTCCTCGGTCAGCTTCATGGCGGCGGCTGAGGCGGGCGGGACCGGCGTCGAGAGGGAGGCCTGCTGACTGGCCGACGCGGGTGGCGTCAGGGAGGGGGCGGGGCCGGCTGCGACCGGGAGGCCTGCTGACTGGCCGATGCGGGTGGCGGCAGGGAGGGGGCGGGGCCGGCTGCCAGCGGGAGGGCTGCTGACTGGCCGATGCGGGTGGCGTCAGGGAGGGGGCGGGGCCGGCTGCGACCGGGAGGCCTGCTGACTGGCCGATGTGGGTGGCGTCAGGGAGGGGGCGGGGCCGGCGGCAAGCGGGAGGGCTGCTGACTGGCCGACACAGATGGCGGCGGGGAGGGGGCGGGGCTGGCGGCAAGCGGGAGGGCTGCTGACTGGTCGATGCGGGTGGCGTCAGGGAAGGGGCGGGGCCGGCTGCGACCGGGAGGCCTGCTGACTGGCCGATGCGGGTGGCGTCAGGGAGGGGGCGGGGCCGGCGGCAAGCGGGAGGGCTGCTGACTGGCCGACACAGATGGCGGCGGGGAGGGGGCGGGGCTGGCGGCAAGCGGGAGGGCTGCTGACTGGCCGATGCGGGTGGCGTCAGGGAGGGGGCGGGGCCGGCGGCGAGCGGGAGGGCTGCTGACTGGCCGTCGCGGGTGGCGGCAGGGAGGGGGCGGGGCCGGCTGCCAGCGGGAGGCCTGCTGACTGGCCGATGCGGGTGGCGTCAGGGAGGGGGCGGGGCCGGCTGCGACCGGGAGGCCTGCTGACTGGCCGATGCGGGTGGCGGCAGGGAGGGGGCGGGGCCGGCTGCCAGCGGGAGGGCTGCTGACTGGCCGATGCGGGTGGCGTCAGGGAGGGGGCGGGGCCGGCGGCGAGCGGGAGGGCTGCTGACTGGCCGTCGCGGGTGGCGGCAGGGAGGGGGCGGGGCCGGCTGCCAGCGGGAGGGCTGCTGACTGGCCGATGCGGGTGGCGTCAGGGAGGGGGCGGGGCTGGCAGCAAGCGGGAGGGCTGCTGACTGGCCGACACTGATGGCGGCAGGGAGGGGGCGGGGCCGGCGGTGAGCGGGAGGGCTGCTGACTGGCCGACACAGATGGCAGCGGGGAGGGGGCGGGGCTGGCGACAAGCGGGAGGGCCGAGGGCTGCTGACTGGCCGATGCAGGTGGCGTCAGGGAGGGGGCGGGGCCGGCTGCGACCGGGAGGCCTGCTGACTGGCCGACGCGGGTGGCGGCAGGGAGGGGGCGGGGCCGGCTGCCAGCGGGAGGGCTGCTGACTGGCCGATGCGGGTGGCGGCAGGGAGGGGGCGGGGCCGGCTGCCAGCGGGAGGGCTGCTGACTGGCCTATGCGGGTGGCGTCAGGGAGGGGGCCCGGCTCGGTCGCGAGTGGGAGGGCTGCTGACTGGCTGACGTGGGTGGTGGCGAGGGGCGGGGACGGGGCCGGCGGCCACCGGGAGGGCTGCTGACTGGCCACACAGATGGCGGCGGGGAGGGGGCGGGGCCGGCGGCGAGCGGGAGGGCTGCTGACTGGCCAACGCGGGTGGCCGCGGCTTAGGCGGGCAGGGGCGGGGCAAAGGCAGCAAACGGTTGCGCCGCCTCCACTTCTCCCTACGGCCTGCCCGTCAGTCTTGTCAGTGAGCGCTGGAGCGTCCCGACCGTTAGTCCTCACAGCCACCTCACGGGCAACCGGCGAGGCGTTGGCTCCTTGTGTCCGCCATCTTGGGGTGACAGACAAGCCGAAGGCTGCTACCTCAGCCAGGGCACGCTGGGGACGCGGGGACGCCGGGATAGCGGGAATGACACATATTTTCGTTAGACACAAAACTCAGGGTTGGCAGGGAATTTCCTCCCTGGTGGAAATTTCAGGATTTTTAATTGTTTATGATTTTCCGTTGAAATTCATCTCGCTGTCACGCTATTGTAGAATCTTCTGTGTTCTCTGAAGTCTTCCCAGGATACGTCTGTGTGGAAATTGGAAATTAGAAATCATTTTTCCAGGATCTCGCAGAGAGTTTTCTGTCTTTGACTTGACGAAGTCTGTTTCTTTCCCTTGTCTCGGGCATTGCAGTTACCGTAATACCATTAGGTCTGCGCAGGAAGCGCCTTACGTCTTTCACACCTTTTCTGAATTCCCAGCCCTGACCTTCATCTTTCTGTGCTTCAGTTTGGGCATTTTTTTCTCCCTCATCTTCCAGTTTATTTTTTCTCTGCTTTTTGCTGATGTCTACTGAGTCACTAATATATCTCAATTATATTTTTCCAATTCTAGAATTTTTATTTAACTCTTTATAGATTGCAATTGTTCTTCCCTTCATTCTTGAACATGCTAATTATGGTTATAAAAATTCCCTAATATTTCCAATATCTAGATATTGATGATACGATTTTACATCTGTCATCACATATGTATAAAATGTATAAATGCAATTTGTATTAATATTATATATGCAACTATAAATATCATCTATCTACATATCTTCAATGACACAATAGTGCATTACTATCAGGTTTCGTGATTTAAATATTTAATAAAAATTAAATGAGATAATCTTTCAAAGTATCTTCCAAAATTCTGCTCAAGGTAAGCCCTAAACCATCATTTGTATTCCCCTAGTAGATGCAGGTTGTACCCTTACCTGAGAATTGTAAACTACAATCAAGTGGGATGTAATTGTATATGTGTTAATAACACACCTTTACTATAACCAAAAACTTTGTGAAAACGATTATTTCAAACTACAGCATTTATTGATATTTTATTAAACTTACTATTTATTTTTTGCTACCCAAGTGCAATTTAAAATTAAGAGACGGAAAAATGGACATGTATTATTGAGAATTTCAAATCCGAGATACCATTTTTCTTTAAGCACAAATAATCTAGATAGTTACTATATTTAAAGTCATACTATGACCAGTATCAAATATCGCAGTATCAAATTTGTACTTAGCAGACCCAAAATAATGATACTGGTCTGGACAACCTCATGCTTTATGAGACTTGTGGAAAAAAAAAAGCACAATCGATCCTCTTTCATGAGATGTTGAGCCCTGTAGGCTTCCTTCAAAGGAAAGAGTCCTCATGTGGAAAGAGTAAGGAAAAAGAAGAAGAAAAGAAAGAGCCCAACTCGGTTTTAATACAGAGTCTGTGAAAGTGATTCTGTGAGGCAGAAAGCTTCACTGTGAGTCTATGACACAGTCTAGTTATAAGCCAGAAAGATAAAGTAAATTCCAAAATTCTTTTCAAAAAAGTAGATTAAAAAAACAAGGACAACACTGGAATGCCAGATCAGGAGTTGTACCCACAAATATTAACAAATCTGGAGAAGTGAAAATTCCTGTACTAAATTAGTTTTATTAAATGGCTGTCAACTCATGTTAACTTCCTATGGTGTTAACACTATAGAAAAATGTTTTTTTATATTACCTTTGTTTCTGGTAACACTATCATCTGTCTATCTATCATCTATCTATCTGTCTGTCTATATTTGGGAAAAATATTTTTTGTGTAATATTTATGCTTCAAAGCCTAAAAGCCTAATGTTCAAATTAAACAAAAATAGTGATCTTTCTTAAAAAAATTAAACCCATGTCCATAATACACCCTGCAGTTGTTTGTGTGTGTTGATGTGAGGATGCCTGTGTATGAGGGCTTGTACCTAGTGCACGTCCATACTTTTCTGTGTTTTATTATATGTGAACACACCAAATGTGTGTGTGTGTGTGTGTGTGTATAATGTTCTGGTTTACAATGTATTAACCTATAGCTTAATAATGTTACGCTATAAAATTCATGTTACTTCACATAAAAATCTAGATTTTCAACTTCTCTTAGAGGAGAGGAATATGGGAAAATACCAGGCCAAAAACTTGATAAGGAAATAATTTGCTGAAGCGCCGCTCTCTTGAAACTGTGCACATCTCTTTGCCATAGTCCTATTTCTTTTACTATCTCCCAGATTTGAGATGTCAGTTATCTTTTAAGGAAGCTTGGATTCTTTAATTGTAAATTTAGGAGGGAGATTTTTTTCATGTGTCTATTAAAAATGTGAAAAAAAGACTAGTGGTCTGTACAATTTAGATCAATGTGTACTCACTGTTCTTAGTAGATGTGAAGAATATATGTATTTTTTTTATATTCAAGGAGTGTTACTGGGAAAAGAGCAATGACACCGTTTAAAAAATAAGTCACATTAAGACACATGCCAGAAATTAGAAACTTTAAATGACTAAAGAGGGAAAAAGACCAACCAAAAAACAAAAATGGCAAACCAGCATGTTTTATTTTAGATGTTATGCTGCATATCAGCCCTTCTCTTTGAACACCCATATCTTTTAAAAAATTATTTGTGTTTTTCCATATTTCTTCTAAAAAAACAAGCCCCCAAACAGAATGGGATACATGTGCAGAATGTGTATGTTTGTTACATAGCTGTACGTGTGCCATGGTGGTTTGCTGCACCTATTAACCCATCCTCTAAGTTCCCTTCCCACACTCCCCCTCCCCAACAGGCCCTGGTATGTTTTGTTTCCTTTTCTGTGTCTACATGTTATCAGTGTTCAGCTCCCACTTATGAGTGAGTACATGTAGTGTTTGGTTTTTCTGTTCTTGTGTTAGTTTGCTGAGGATGGTGGCATCCAGCTTCATCCATGTCCCCACGAAAGACATGATCTCATTCTTTTTATGGCCATATAGTATTCCGTGGTATACATCTACCACATTTTCTTAATCCAGTCTATCACTGACAGGCATTTGGGTTGGTTCAATGTCTTTGCTATTGTAAATTGTGCTGTAATAAATATATGTGTGCATGTGTCTTTATAATAGAATAGTTTATAATCCTTTGGGTCTATACCCAGGAATGGGATTGCTGGGTCGAATGGTATTTCTGGTTCTAGAGCCTTGAGGAATCACCACACTATCTCCCACAATGGTTGAACTAATTATATTCCCACCAATGGTGTAAAAGTGTTCCTATTTCTCTACAACCTAGCCAGCATCTATTGATTCCCGACATTTTAATACTCACCATTCTGACTGTTGTGAGATGGTATCTCATTGTAAGTTTAATTTGCAATTCTCTGATAATCAGTGATATTGAGCTTCTTTTCATATCTTTGCTGGCCACATAAATGTCTTATTTTGAGAAGTGTCGGTTGATATACTTTGCCCACTTTTTGATGGGGTTGTTTGTTTTTCTCTTGTAAATTTAAGTTCCTTACAAATTCTGCATATTAGACCTCTTTGTCAGATGGGTAGATTGCAAAACTTTTCTCCCATTCTGTAGGCTGCCTGATCACTCTGATAGTTTCTTTTGCTGTGAAGAAGCTTTTTAGTTTAATTAAATCTCACTTGTCAATTTTGGCTTTTGTTCCAATTGCTTTTGGCATTTTTGTCATGAAGTTTTTGCCATGCCTATGAATCGTATTGCCTAGGTTTTTTTTCTGGTAATTTTATGGTTTTGGGTTTTACGTTTAAGTCTTTAATCTACCTTGAGTTAATGTTTGTGTAAGGTGTAAGGAAGGGGTCCAGTTACAGTTTTCTGCATTTTGCAAGCTAGTTTTCCCGATACCATTTACTGAATAGGAGCTCCTTTCCCTGTTGCTTGTTTCTGTGAGGTTTGTAGATGTGTGGTGTTATTTCTGACGTCTCTGTTCTGTTCTGCTAGTCTACATGCCTTTTTTGGTGCCAGTACCATGTTGTTCGGTTACTGTATTCTTGTACTATAGTTTGAAGTCACGTAGTGTGATTCCTCCAGCTTTGTTCTTTTTGCTTAGGATTGTCTTGGTTATACGGGGTCTTCTTTGATTCCATATAAAATTTAAAATAGTTTTTTTCTAATTCTTGAAGAATGTCAATGGTAGTTTGATGGGATTAGCACTGAATCTGTAAATGCTAATACTTTGGGCAGTATGGCCATTTTCAGGATATTGATTCTTCCTATCCATAGAATGGAATGTTTTTCTACTTGTTTGTGTCCTCTTTTATTCCTTGAGCAGTGGTTTGCTGTTCTTCTTGAAGAAGTCCTTCACATCCCTTGTTGCCTGTATTCCTAAGTATTTTATTCTCTTTTTAGCTATGTGAATGGAAAGTCATTAATGATTTGGCTCTTTGCTTGTCTATTGGTGTAAAGAAATGCTTGTGATTTTTGCATGTTGATTTTGTGTGCTGAGACTTTGCTGAAGTTGCTTATCAGCTTAAGGGGTTTTGGGACTGAGATGATACAGTTTTCTAAATATAGAATCATGTTGTCTGCAAACAAAGACAGGTTGACTTCCTCTCTTTCTATTTGAATGCGTTTTGTTTCTTTCTCTTGCCTGATTGCCCTGGTCAGAAATTCCAATACTATGTTGAAAAGAAGTGATGAGAGAGAACATCCTTGTTTTGTACGGGTTTTCAAAGGGAATGCTTCAAGCTTTTGCCCATTCAATATGATATTGGGTGTGGCTTTGTCAAAAATAGCTCTTATTATTTGAGATATATCCTAGCAATACCTAGTTTATTGAGAGTTTTTAATATAAAGGGATGTTGAATTTTATCAAGGGCCTTTTCTGCATCTATTGAGATAATCATATGGTTTTTGTCATTGGTTTTGTTTATGTGATGGATTATGTTTATTGCTTTGCATAGGTTGAACCAGCCTTGCATTCCAGGGATGATGCCAACTTGTTTGTGATGGGTGAGTTTTTTTGATGTACTACTGGATTTGGTTTGCTAGTATTTTATTGAGGATTTTCACATCAATGTTCATCAAGGATATTGGCCTGAAGTTTTCTTTTCTTTCTGTGTGTCTTCCCGGTTTTGGTATCAAGATGATGCTGGCATCATAAAATGAGTTAGGGAAGAGTCCCCACTTTTTAATTGTTTGGAATAGTTTCAAAAGGAATGGTATGAGTTCCTCTTTGTACCACTGGTCAAATTCAGCTGTTAATATGTCTGGTCCTTAGCTTTTTTTTTTGCTTGGTAGACTATTAATTACTGTCTCAATTTTAGAACTTGCTGTTGGCCTATTCACAGATATGACTTCTTCCTGCTTGAGTCTTGTGAGGGTGTATTTGTCCAGGATTTTATCTATTTCTTCTCGATATTCCAGTCTATTTGCATAGAGCTGTTTATAGGATTCTCCTATGGTAGTTTGTATTTCTGTGGGGTCACTATTGAAACCCCCTTTATTATTTTTTATTGTGCCTGTTTGACTCTTCCTTTTCTTCCTTATTAGTCTAGCTAGTGGTCTACCTATTTTGTTAATTTTTTTCAAAAAAACAGTTCCTGGATTCATTGATTTTTTTTTTTTTTTTTTGTAGGAGGGTTTTTCATGTCTCTATCTCCTCTGATTCTTCTCTGATCTTACTTATTTCTTGTCTTCTGCTAGCTTTTGGATTTGTTTGCTCTGGTCTCTCTAGCTCTTTTAATTGTGATGTTAGGTGTCAATTTGAGAACTTTCTAGGTTTCTAATGTGAGCATTTAATGCTATAAATTTCACTGTTAATACCGCTTTAGCTGTGTCCCGGAGAGTCTGGTACATTTTTCTCTTTGTTCTCATTGTTTTCAAAGAACTTCTTGATTTCTGCCTTAATTTCATTATTTACCCTGGAGTCATGTAGGAGCAGGTTGTTCAATTTCCAAGTAGTTGTGTGGTTTTAAGTGAGTTTCTTAATCCTGAGTTCAAATTTGATTGCACTGTGGTCTGAGAGACTGTTTGTTATTATTTCAGTTCTTTTGCATTAGCTGGGGAGTGTTTTACTTCCCATTATGTGGTTGATTTTAGAGTAAAGTGCCATGTGGCACTGAGAATAATGTGTATTTTGGAGATTTGGGATAGAATATTCTCTAGACATCTACTGTGTCCACTTGATCCAGAGCTGAGTTCAAGTCCTGAATATCCTTGTTAATTTTCTGTCTTACTGATCTGTCTAATACTGACAGTGGGGTGTTGTAGTCTCACAATATTATTGCATGGGAGTCTACGTCTTCTTAGAGACCTTTGTCGATTTCTAAGGTCTTTACCACTACGTAATACCCTTCTTTGCCTTTTTTGATCTTTGTTTGTTAAAGTCTGTTTTGTCAGAGACTAGGATTGCAACCCCTGCTTTTTTTTCACTTTCCATTTGCTTGGTAAATCTTCCTCCATCCCTTTATTTTCAGCCTATATGTGTCTTTGCACATGGGATGGATCTCCTGAATGTAGCACTCCAATGAATCTTGACACCTTATCCGGTTTTCCAGTTTATATCTTTTAACTGGAACATTTAGCCCATTTACATTGAAAATAAGTATTGTTATGTGTGAATTTGATTCTGTCCTCACGATGTTATCTAGTTATTTTGCACACTAGTTGATGCAGTTTCTTTGTAGTGTCGTTGGTCTTTATATTTTTGTGTGTTTTCGTGGTGGCTGCTACTGGGTTTTTCCTTTCCATATTTACTGCTTACACCAGGAACTCTTGCAGCACAGGCCTAGTGGTGATGAAATCCCTCTGTATTTTCTTGTCTGGAAAGGATTTTATTTTTCCTTCACTTATGAAGCTTAGTTTGGCTGCATCTGAAATTCTGGGTTAAAAATTCTTTTCTTTAAGAATATTGAATAATGGCCCCCAGTTGCTTCTGGCTTTTAGAGTTTCTGCTGAGAGGTCTACTGTTCGTCTGATGGGCTTCCCTTTGTAGGTGATCTGGCCTTTCTCTATGGCTGCTCTTAACAGTTTTTCCTTCATTTTGTCCTTGGAGAATCAGATGATTCTGTCTTGGGGTTGATCTTCGCTTGAAGTATCTTCGTTGTGTTCTGTATATTTCCTGAATTTGCATGTTGGTCTGTCTTGCTAGGTCGGGGAAGTTCTCCTGGATAATATCCTGAAATGTGTTTTCCAGTTTGTTTCCACCCTCCCCATCTCCTTCTTGTACTCCAGTCAATCATAAGTTCAGTCTTTTTATGAGGTCCCATATTTCATGGAGGCTTTGTTTATTCCTTTTCATTCTTTTTTTTTTTTTTAGTCTTGTCTGTATGTCTTATTTCAGCAAGGTGGGCTTCAACCTCTGATATTCTTTCTTCTGCTTGGTTGATTTGGTTATTGATACTTGTGTATGCTTCATGAAGTTCTCATGCTGTTTTTCAGCTGTATCAGGTCATTTATGCTCCTCTCCAAACTGCTTATTCTAGTTAGCAACTCCTCTAGCCTTTTATCACATTTCTTTGTTTCTTTGCATTGGGTTAGAATATGCTCCTTTAGCTCAGCATAGTTTTCTTTTCTTTTTTTTTTTTTTAATTTTTTATTGGATTATAGGTTTTGGGGTACATGAGCAGAGCATGCAAGACAGTTGCGTAGGTACACACATGGCAGTGTGCTTTCTTTTCTTCTCCCCTTCTTTTTTTTTTTAACCCATCTTCTGAAGCCTGCTTGTGTCGATTTGTCTATCTGATCATCCAGTTCTGTGCCCCTAATGGGGATAATGTTGTGATCATTTGGAGAAGAGGTACCCTAGCCTTTTGGGTTTTCAGCATTTTTTCATTGATTCTTTCTCATCTTCTTGAGTTTGTCTAGATTCAATTTTTGAGGCTGCTGAACCTTGGATGGGCTTTTTGGGGTGCTTTATTTGTGGTTGTTCATGCTCTGTTGTTGCTTCTGCTTCTCTGTTTTACTTTCAGGAGTCAGGCCTCTCTTCTGCAGGGCTGCTGCCATTTGCTGGGGGTTCATTTCAGATCCTATTCATCTGATTCACTCCCATGCCTGGAGAGGTCACTCAAGGAGGCCGGAGAACAAGGAAGATGGGTGCCTTCCCCTTCTGGGATCTCTGACCTCTGGGGGCTCCAATCTGATGCCAGTAGGATTGTTCCTGTGTAGGGTGTTTGACACCCCCTGTTGCAGGGTCTCACTGAGTTGCGTGGCACAGAGAACAGGATGCATTTAAGGAAGCACTTTGTCCCTTGGTGGAGGGGGTGTACTTCATTTTGGGGAAACCCACTCGTCTAGGCTGCCATGAATCTTCAGAACAACCAGGAGGAAAGTCTAAGTCTGCTGGTCCTCAGAGACTGTGGCCATCTTCCCACTAGGGACTCATTCCCAGAGAGATCCAGGCTCTGTCCCTGAGCCTCTGGCTGGAGTTATTGGAGTTCCTGCAAGGAAGCCCTGCCCAGTGAGGAAGAATGAGTGAGGGTCAACACACAGACTGGCACAGCTGGTGTGTTGGGCTGTGGGGACCCAGCTTGGGACCAAGCCATCCAGCCTCCTGGCTGTAGCAGGGGAAAAATGCAGCCTGGAGCTACTGAGGTGTATGCTACCCTCCCCCTACCTAGGGAGCTTAGTGTGTTAGGCAGTTGAGAGTCCCAGTACTGGCTGCTGCCCCTCCCTTAGGGAGCTCAAATGGTTTAGACAGCAGGCAGCGGCAGCTGGTGCTGGCCATCCCTCCTCCCTGGAGTTCCATAGGCTTCAGCAGATTCCAGCTGAGAGGCTGTTGAGAATCTGTATGTTCCAGGGTTGGGACACTAGGCCCTGGTGGCATGGATTCACAAGTGGGATCTTCCAATCTGTGGGTTGCACAGTTCTGTGGAAAAAGCACAACTTCTGTGACTGAGTAGCGTGCTCACTCATTGCCTCTCTTAGCTGGGGACAGGGGGCTCCCCTGCCCCTGTGGCTCTCAGGTGGGCCCCTACTACACTGTTCTTCCTTTATCTCCATGAGTCATGCCAGCCCCCTAGTCAGTTCTTATGAGAGAACCTGAATACCCTGGTTGCTGGTGAAGGATTCACACAATAATCACAAGGTCCCACACTAGGACATCTGCAAGCCGAGGAGGAGCAAGGAATCCAATTGTGTCCCAAAGCTGACAAACTTGAAGTGCCATGTTCAGTGGCATTGAGCACAGAATAAAGATGTAGGCGGGGAGGCTGAGCCAGTCTTGAACACCCATATCTTTATAATCTTCTCAAGTTTCAGAAACTTGAAACATTATCATTATCACCTATGATGTGATACATAATAAATATTCTATCAGTGTCAGCGGAAGGCAAGGCCTAAGAAGGTTGAAACATATATAATCATTTTCTCAGCCATTCTTGTTGCCAGAGTTTGGGCAACAAATGTATATAATGATTATATAAATGATTATATACAAATGTCTATAATGATTATATAAATGATTATATACAAAGTCTAGGGTAATGTATATTAATGATTATATACAAAGTCTAGGGTAATGCATATTAATGATTATATACAAAGTCTAGGGTAATGCATCTGAGCTACATCTATCAGATGTATTACCCTAGACTTTGAATTAAGAATAAAAGGTTAAACTATTTGGAGACAAAGTATCTCTTTCTCTTCGTCAGGCTAATTTCAACAAGATGGACTCTGAGGTGGCCTGTGCTTCGTGCCAGTTACTCATCTAGTGCCACTAGTGTCCATAGAACCACATCTACTTTATAGTGGAGATGGTCATGGTTTTCTCAACTGTTTTGAGCAGTGATTTGCGACACCGTTATTGACACTGCAAGCTCAACTTAGCTGAAGTTTCTTTTATTTCAATTAAGGGCCCTTAGAGTCACTCAAATTGGTACCAAAACCCTTTCAGATTTTCAGAAAATCCTCAGTTACTTGGATTAAAGGCAAAAAAAAAAAATTAAAAAGTGCTGTACAGGAATGAGATTCTTTAGTTTGTAGTAAGCTGTAGACAGATTAAAGCAAAAGTTCTTTAGAAGAGTACAACAAAGTGGAGCAGGCTTAAGTAAACTATGGGTTTAATCAGGGGAGTGTTGGCCATAGACCACAGTAAGGATAAAAAGAGATTAAGGAGATGGTAGGGTTAGTGGACTCTAATTTCAGATTAGTTTGAAGTCCATTGGAGTGAGTGTTTTAGAAAAAGTTGATTGAAAAGAAAGAGCCAGTTTTCTTGAAAGAACTGATTATTTTAACAACAACCAAAAAAAAATTAGCCAGGTGTGGTGGTACACACCTGTAGTCTCAGCTATTTAGGAGGCTGATGCTAAATTTTGAACCTGGGAGGCAGAAGTTGCAGTGAGCCGAGATTCCAACACTGCACTCCAGCCTGGGCAACAAGCAAGACTCGATCTAAAAATAAAAAATAATAATAAAAAAAAAACCAGAATTGACACTTTTAATTTCAGATGTTGGTATATGTACAGTTCTCCTACGCAGGTATTTGCTCTGTTGATACCATACATTTAAATTGTACATAGGCTGTAATTTCCTATTATTGTCTTTGTTTAAACATATTATCTTTTAAAGATATTTAAATAATGTGATAAAAGATTGTTTTGCTTCCTCATGCCCTTAACAGTTTTGCTATTTCTTGCATTTTTGTGGAATTCACATTTACACCTGGCATCATTTTTCTTCCTGAAGGACTAATTTGACATTTCTTTCTCTTGGTAAGGCTAATTGCAGCAAGATTGACTTTCTTGCAGTACAGATCTGCTGTATTGCTTCAGCTCTTCTGTGTTTGAATTTCTAACATTTGTTTCAGCTTTTGCATGGCTGAGAATGTCTTGATTTGGCCTTTGTATTTGAAAAATACTCCTTTTTAAATTTTATTACTTTAAAGAAACTGCTTCACAGTTTTCTGACTTGAATTGTTCGTCCAGTTTAAATTGTACGTTATCTGTCATTTTCCTCTGGCCACTTTTAAGGCATTACCACTGGTCTTAAGCAGTTTAACTACCGGGTTTTGTCGTGTTTTCTGCTTGACTTTAACTTCTAGGGTCTGTTGGTTCATTTGTTTTTCATTTTTTTAACTTCAAAATATGGTTTTTATTAGTTATTAACATAAGAAAATAAGTTTAAAATCTGCAGCTATTCATTTTAAAACTTTAACGATAGAACTATTTTCTGTGTTTCCAAAGCAATAGTTTTTGAATCTCGACTGCTGGATCATCTCAGTATCTCTCATTCACCAGGTAAGTGGTGTCAGTATCTCAGTAGCATTGATAGGTTGTAACTTCTTTATCTGGAAGTTATTTACTTAAAGTGGCTCTGCTATAACATAAAACACTTATTTAGTTTCATATATGGCCCTGGCTATATGGAAAATACTTTGCTTTTGGACAACTACAGATTCTCTGTAGTTAGCATAAGTGTATAAAACAATATTGTGTCCACAGTATATTGTTGCTGTGGCTTTTCCCAGTTTTTTTTTTTTTTTTTGTCTTCCCAATATCTGGAAATGCAGTAACAGTATGTGTATTGTCAAACACTATTTGTACCACATTACTGGGAAATGCATTCTTAAAACAGATATAAAAAGAGAAGTCCTAATAGAAATACTATGAATATGCCCTAAGAACTCACGTAGATTTAGTAAGAGACAGTTTTCTTCTTCAATCATTTAAGAGTCTGTGCCCCTAAAGTAAATCTATAGATTCAATTAAAAAGGGGTGTAGTATTCTTCTCTACAGTTTTCAGCCTCCACTAATATTTCTCAAGATCTCACTCTGCTATAATTAATGAACATTTATTCTAGAGCCTGTAATAACTTTAATCAATATACCTACCTTCTAGTGCCATTAAAAATGTGCATCTTTTTATTTGCATTTTAAAAAATGTGAAGTCAGGTACTGTGATGACTAAATTGTGCGTCTAACTTGACTTAACCATGGGTGTCCAGATATTTATTTAGTCAAGCATTATTCTGGGTGTTTCTGCATGCGTGTTTTTTTGATGAGTTAACATTTAAAATGAAAGACTGAGTAAAACAGATTACCCTCCATAATATGAGTGGGCCTCATTCAATCAGTTGAAGGTTTGAATAGAACCAAGAGTCTGACCCTCCACTGTCAGAGAAAATTCCTCCTGCCTGAATGCTTTTGTGCTAGAATAGAACATGAGTTTTTTCCTGCCTCTGGACTTGAAATGAAACATTCACTCTTCATGCATCTCAAGCTTGCCAGCAGCAGATCTTGGGATTTGTCAGCCTCCAAAATCATGTAAATCAATTTCCCATAAGTCTTTTTGTGTGTACACACATACACAGACCCTATGGCTTATCTTGTTTTCTGGAGAACTGTAATACAAGCTTAGGCTTAAGCAAAAATCTTACTGAATAAAATTTTCATTATTCAGCAACATTCTACAATTTAGATGAATGGCACATTTCCTAACTTCACTTGAAGAATTGGCAGCAAAACCTATTAATATTACATTGAAAAAAATTTAAAAAGTAAAATAATCTAGTAGTGAAAGAATAATTTGCAGGAAAAATATGTAGCATGAATGTAAGAAATATGTTAGTCTGTCTATTGAAAATTCAAATACGGTAACATTAGCAGCTTTGATAAAACCTAAAATGACTAGGGAACATAGTTTCACCCTAAAAGATAGGAAGACAGAGAAAAAGCTTGTGTTTCTCTTGGCACAGTTAATAGTAAAAGTATCTGCCAATAAAAGCTTAGAAGTATCCCTAAGCAGCAGAATTATACCAGAATTTATTCTCATGAATTTTGTTTTTCTTTAAAGTAGGAGGAAGTATTATAAGACATGGTTTCACAATGATAAAGAACAATTTTCCCTGAGTTTTAGTATGAGTTGTCTCAAGTGTATCAGCATTCCCAGACTAAATAATAGCAATTAGATGTGTAGGCACCGTAAGGAGCAGTCATAGATGTGTGCTATTCCCTTCTTTCCCAAAACAGCACCTCTCCTTCCCTTCTGATGCTCACACCTACTCACAAGGCCAACACGTGTATTATTCATTGTAAAGATATGGTTATGTTCTAATGACAATCACATTCTTTAAACTAAACATCATATCATTGTTCATGGATAGTGGTGTTCATGTTTGAATTGTTAAAATTTCAATGGTTTAATTTTATTTATCTACATAGATCCTACCTTACTGACCAATTTACACTGAGTTATTTAGTCTACCCTGTTTTTTTTTTTTTTTTTTGAGGGAAAAGTAATGCATTACTTTACAAAAGAACAAATAATGTGATACAGGTCTACCTTTCTAGAAAATTTGTGAAAAAAATTAATAGGCATTCATTTGTTAAATAGAATCAGTGGAGATAATTCTGTTAAAAATTTATCCTTAGTCTTTCTGAAATTAAAAAATGCTCTCTTAAGGTCTTTTCTTGTATATATCTGGAATGTTTTATCTGCCTCTCTGCTTCCACTAGGAATATCACATGTGTCTGTTTCTCTCTCTCTCTCTCTTTTACTTCCATATAAAACTCTGCTTTCATGAAGATCTCTTAAGTAAAAATGATAATAGTTCTAATCTCCTGGGGACCTCCTAATAGAATGAAACAATACTGTGATATTTTGTCCTTAATCCTATAAAAAATTCTTTCTTCTTTCCTTATTCTCATATTCAAATGAGAAAATTAAGGAACAAAGTGGTTAAATATCTTATCAAAATTTGTAAAACATAATCATATTTATTTCTATTTTGGCATTAGTCTTTTCTAGCTCCTAGTACATTTTTTGAGTACATATTCTCTTTCATTTAGTAAGCGTTGAGCTCCCTTAACATGTAAACTGTCTTATTTGTATTTCTATCACTATCATGCCTTCTTTATTACCTGAAATTCAGTATGTGCTTACACACACATTTAATAAAAATGAAACAGCATAAAATATATATATGAGTCTGAGTTTTTTCCTTTTTAAAGTCTAAGTGACTTTGTCCTTGCAAATGTTTGTTAAACTATTTCATACACATTAACATAAATTATGTGTATTATTCCTATTTAATAATGTGTGAATTTTAGTTTTTGAACTTAAGAATTAGCTAGTAAGACAAAAACAATCATTGTTAAATAAGATTGAAAAAAACAACAAGACAGCTAAAGGCCCAGTCATCCAGGTGGAAGGCAGTTTAAACTGGGTTCTTTGAAAAATTTTGAGCAAGGCTTACAGAGAAACCCTGTGATTATTGTATTACAGTTTTCTCAAAAACTTTTTGGAGAAGAAATTATATTAAGAGTCTTTTCTTTTTTTTTAATAGTACTAAGTTGGGAGATACATATTTTTTATGTCCTACTGAAAAATAAACTATGCCTCAGGGAATCATTCAAATTAATATTCTCCTGCTCTTTCTGATAGTCTGGGTATATCTTTCCTAAAATTCTAGGGCTCATGTTCAGTTTTGTCTAATTATAACTACAATGCCCTAAAGCCACTGCAAATGTACTTTTCCAATTTGAGAATAATGGTATAAGAAAGAATGATAAGAGTACAGAAACAATGTCCCTATATTTATTTCTAAATATACTATTTCTAAACAAATTAAATGAACAAATAAATAACTGGACTTTTTATTATCTATGTATTATATTTTGCTTTTTAAATAGAAACTTTACTCTCAAACTGTTTTTCTGTTAGCTTTGGCGTCCTCTGACATGCTCATTTTTCTATGGGCAAATAAGAATTTTAAAGGATGGTCAGTCCCTGATTTCAAGGAATAGCCATCTTGGGAAGAAAAGGCACATACATGAATATGTATAAAAGGCACATATATGTATATATATATACAATTTTTCCACACATATATTTTATACACATATAAATAAAACTACACCTTGGGGGAAATAGATATACACATATATTCTCCAAAAGCCACATATAGTTGACAGTGATGAAAATCGGCATGTATTGCAAGGATTATGAGTGATATATGGTTAGTAACTATAAAGCTAAAAAGTTCAGGAGTGTTCAGGGATCTTTCTTTGTTTTGTAAGTTGTCAGCGTTTTCCAAGTATTAAGAAATGTATCTAATTTTGAGCAGTTTTGTTTCCTGTAGTAAGGTGTGTGTGTGTGTGTGTGTGTGTGTGTGTGTGTTTCCTTTCATAGTACAGATTATTTTTATTGTGACTCTATTGGAAGACTGTAATTGTTGAAATGAAGAAAACACATGCTTTATGGCCTGGCTGCTTTTGTATAGTGAAACTTAGCTTAACTATTGAATCAATCTTTAGTTTATGAAATTGTATTTAGAATTTCGTCTCTAGTAAACTGAAGATCCTCAAAAGTCTTGAGTGTATGATAAGAAACTTGGGAAATTCTTAGAAAAATGCAAATGCCTGGAATCTATTCATGCACTTGGCCTAGACATCTGCATTTTAGTTTTCTGTCCGTTCAAGAAATCCTGACATAGGAGGCCAGCAGAGAACTTCCTGAGCAGTGCTACCATATGCTATCAAGTGAGAGCAGGGTTCTGGCCCTCTTACCTACTGCCGTATCTACAGCCACTTGCACAGTTTTTATTTTTTAATTGAAGAAATGAGATTGTCTTAAGATAAGCTTAGTTCTTTAAACGGGTATTTAGTAACTTTAAAATGCTCATAATTTAGGGAATTTGAATATTTATTCTGGAATATAGATTCAATTTTAGAAATGTGGCAATAAAACCAGATCTCTACCTATCAGGAAATATATCATAAGAAATTGTTAATACAGTATGAAGATTAAAATGGGCATAGGCATAAAACAGAATGAAATCACATCCTTTGCAGTAACATGCATGCAGCTGGAAACCACTGTTCTGAGCAAATTAATGCAGAAACAGAAAACCAAAAACTACGTGTTTCTGACTTATAAGTGGGAACTAAACACTGGGTACTCATGGTCATAAAAGTGGCAACAATAAATACTGGGGACTGTAGAGGTGAGGAGGGGGGAAGTGTTGAAAACTAATGTTGGGTACTATGCTTTATACCTGGTGACATGATCATTTGTACTGCAAACTTCAGCATTACACAATATATCCCCTGAATCTAAAATAAAGGAGAAATTGTTTAAAACATTTAAAATGCATTTTAAAAGTGATTGAACTATATTCTGAACTTGACAGATTTGAAAAGATAAAAGCTATACTAAATCTCACAGTATCATCAGCACTCTTGGGTTAATAAACAACACACAGTATGTATAAATCCCGATTGTTGCAATTTATCTCATCATATAAAAAATGTATTGGATGAAGATTGTATCAGTATTTATAATTTGATAAACTAAAACTTATGGAAAGAAATATGTAGGAGATGTAAATATGGTGTCCCCAAATTGAATTCTATGGGAAAAATAGGGGTGGAGCTAAAGTCCAAGTCAATAAGGTTTATAACATTAAAAAAAGAAAGATAGGTATAGGATGCAGGGTGCAAAGAAGAGGTCATCATGTCTCATACTGGGGTGAGATAGTAGGTGATGCCTATACTGAATCTGTACGGAGAAACTGGCATCAGTGTGTCGGGGAAGACAGATTGAGGGTGGTTCTATTAGAGAAAGGAGCAAGGGCAAAGGCAAGGAGGCAGGTGACATCGTTGTGTGTGGAGAAACCAGAAATCAGCCGAGGAGCATTGGCTCAGGTATGCAGCAGGGCATAGTGTGGGGAGGAATATGACAGGAAATGCAACTAAAGAGATGCAGGGAGTAGATCTACGTGAGGAAAGACAAGTTACAGTTCCAACTTGATGTTTGCTCTGGATATCATAGGGTTTCACAAATTGTGGAAAATCTGTTTATATCAAAATTATAGCTCGGAAAAGGAGGAGGTACATAGATACATACAGAAGCTCATCTGATAAACTCTCATTTTTTTTTTTTTAACTTGGGTCACCTCCCAAAGGAATAAAAGAAGGCAGTTTACCAGGACTTATAACTGTGTCATCTGGATTTCTAGGTTAAAAGGCAGGTGATATTTGCTAGGAAGAAGCAGCTTTATCTTGGATCTGCCATTTGCAGACTGTCCTTGGTTAAGGATTCACTATGGTAAAGAGTGTGCATTTACGAAGCATGGCTCCCTGGAGTAGTTAATGCAAGCTGTACAGCTCTTTGTGGTACAAAGCTGAAATATTTGAAAACTCACATACTCTTCCTGCTATTAGCTGCCTTGGAGACCTCATCTGTTATTCTGGAGCGAAGGACACATTTCTGTTGTGGGAAAACAGGACCTGGGGAGCTGCCCTTGTTGTTCTAGGCCCGCTCTGCTTCATCTGAGCCTATTGACTGATGGCACCCTTCAAATTATAGTAAAGCTTGATATTAAGCAAGAGATTTGATTCATATTAGCCTGATCTGGCAGTTCAGTTGTTAATGTCGCTCCATGCACTAGGCAGCAAATTTAATGCAGAATAATACAATTATTGTTTTAAGTAGGAAAAGTGCGGAAATATACTTAAACAAATAAATATTTATATGTGCTATACTGAAAGACTCCTGGCCATTAAATAATGAAGAAGGTCTAAGGGTAACATTTAATTTTTTAACATCAGAAAAATGGGATAAACTCAGAATATTTGGTGGATGAGGCAAAGAAGCAAAGACAATCTTTTCCTGATTACTGATGATAGATTTCCTTCTATAGTTAAGCTATAACTAGAAATGTCATATTTAAAGAGAAGTAAATATTAAATAGGATTTAGAGCTAAGTTCCTCTGTGAAAGGGTCCTGAGAAAGAACTCAAAAGTTCAAATGGAGAGTGGGGTTACAAAGATGAAATTGCTTTTGCAGTGGAGAGTGGCTTTTCTGGAGTTAATAAATACAACTTAGAATACTGAGTTCTTTTAATTCCTGCATAATTTTATCTCTTACAAAACTGGTCAGCTGTTACAAATATGCTACATTAATTATTCGTCTATATCCCTTCACATATTCTACATACTAGGCACCACATTATAGAAAAAATTACAGAATTGGGATGAAATTCGGGACATTCTGTGAGTATAGTGACTTTGAAACCAGCTTTTCTCTTGGCTATTATGGCTTCTTGCCTCATTGATTGCCCTTTCTGACACTCGCAGCTTCCAAAGGGGACAGGATGTATCCAAATGGGGGTAAACAGAATGGACCGTGTTTGGTATTACGTTTAAAATGCAATTAAGTAAAAAGAAGAAATAATGCTACTAATGCTTTTGCCCTAGCATCTTGTAACACAACAGAAAATATAGCTTAACGCAGGTAGGGGCTCTTTGGAGGGTAAGTCATGAAGTCACTTTGGCAAGAAAAAAAAAATGAAAAAATAAATAAGGCAAAGAAGAACGATAGATTGATGTTGTGTAAATCTGGAGAGTTAACATCAAGATCTTAAAAATCAATTCTCTGCTTTATTGAGACCTAGTGGAATTCTCTAAATACAGAGGGAACATGATGGAAAGTCCCATTTCTGGCAAGATGAGAGGCATTCAAGTCTGCTGTAACTACAAATAAATCACAGGAAAAGAAAAACCGAGTCAGTAAATACAATGAAAGAGAAAAGCAGAGCAAAAAGGAAAGATTCCAATCATTTCAGATTTTTTCTACAGACACATGATAGCAACAGTATAAGATAAAGCTTAAATATACTGTGCAATTACATAAAAACAAGAACTGTTAAAATTACCTGCCAATAGTTTGTGCTGGAAAAGGCAGGTAGAGAGCTCCATTTGTACCAAATATATCAATGTCTACACTGACATTTTTCTGTTACACTTATTTGTACATAGAGACGTCTACTTATGAAAAAAATAAATCATGCATCAAATGTTATACGCAGCCTGGAAAACAATTTGATTTCAAAATTCTTCTCATTTAATCTATTTGCAGAGAGATTTATTGCTTTAAAAAGACATTTTTTTTTGTGGCAATATCAAACAATAATCAACCTGGATCTCAGAAAAGTGAAAGTTTTTTTTTATCTAATCAGTTTATGTACTTATATGAATAGATACATATTTTTAAATTATTAAGCAATAAATGTGCTGGTACTATTTCAGAAAGTAAGTTACCAAATATGTTTTTTTTCTTTTTTTCTTTTTTTTGGAGACTGAGTTTCGCTCGTTACCCAGGCTGGAGTACAATGGCACGATCTCGGCTCACCGCAACCTCCGCCTCCTGGGTTCAGGGAATTCTCCTGCCTCAGCCTCCTGAGTAGCTGGGATTACAGGCACGCACCACCATGCCCAGCTAATGTTTTGTATTTTTAGTAGAGACGGGGTTTCCCTATGTTGACCAGGATGGTCTCGATCTCTTGACCTCATGATCCACCCGCCTCGGCCTCCCAAAGTGCTGGGATTACAGGCTTGAGCCACCGTGCCCGGCCGAATATGTTTTTTTCTAAGTACTCAGATTTTGCACCTTTAGATAACATGGCTCCTTTTCCTCCTTTTCTATTGCTTTTTCATTTCTTTCCTTCCTTCCACTACTTTGGTTTCTTCCTTTCCTCCCTTCCCTTCTTTCCTCCCTCCCATCCTCCCTTGCTTTTTCTTCTTTTCCTTGAAACAATATTACCACGAGGCATTATTATTCTAAAACACCAATATTCAGTGTATTTACTATGAAGGAAATATGATTCAAGAATATAAAATAAGTTTTTAAATTTTAACACAATAAAGGAGTGACAAAGTCAACTGTAAATAATTTTTGTTTTGAGACGGAGTCTCACTCTGTTGCCCAGGCTGGAGTACAGTGGTGCGATATCTGCTCACTGCAACCTCCACCATGCAAGTTCAAGTGATTCTCCTGCCTCAGCCTCCCGAGTAGCTGGGACTACAGGCGTGCGCCACCACGCCTGGCTAATTTTTGTATTTTTAGTAGAGATGGGGGTTCACCATATTGGTCAGGTTGGTCTTGAACTCCTGACCTCGTGATCCACTCTCCTCGGCCTCCCAAATTGTTGGTATTACAGGCATGAACCACTGCATTCAGCCAAGTATAAACAGTCATTTTATAGTAACTGAAATATTTATTTAGTTTGGGGGAAAAAATTCATTCTTATGCTTTTCAAAACTACTTAATAATCTATAGAGAAAAAATAATATTGCTTCAAAGTCACATCACATTTCAGCCCAAATATAGTATTCCTCGTGGATTTACCCTGCTGATTATACCTCCCAAACCCTCTTACATGTTTAAATGGAAAATATTTATTAATGCTCTTTAGACGCTATTTGTCTGTTTGTTGTGGTATATGTCCCTAGCAAATAGTTTAAGATACAGTTTTCTGCAGCTTAATAAATGGCGTTTTCTGGATCATACAAGCAATTTTGCATCTTCTCTCTCTCTTTCTGTGTGTGTGTGTGTGTGTGTGTGTGTGTGTGTAGGCACATTATATGTCTGTCTCTGTGTAAACATATACATTCGATACCTTTTAACTCCATTTTCTTTGTAAATGCAGAGTTTAATAGTTTCATTATTTTGATTATTATTATTATTTTTCTTTTTTTGAGGTGGAGTTTCACTCTTGTTGTCCAGGCTGGAGTGCAGTGGCACAATCTCAGCTCACTGCAACCTCCACCTCCCAGGTTCAAGTGATTCTCCTGCTTCAGCCTCCCAAGTAGCTGGGATTATAGGTGCTTGCCACTATGCCTAGCTAATTTTTGTATTTTTAGTAGAGACAGGGTTTCACGGTGATGGCCAGGCTGGTCTCAAACTGCTGATCTTAGGTGATCCACCCACCTTGACCTCCCAAAGTACTGGGATTAAAGGTGTGAGCCACCACATCTGGCCCATTGTTTCGACTTAATTGGTATGACTGCAAGCTGTAATTTTTAAAATCCATTTCAGTCTTCTAAAAACTTTCACTGAAAGGTTAAATTTCAATCCTTTATACCTTAGTTCACCAAATGCAATCAATATTCTTGTTCTGAGCTAATAGAGACGGTATCTGAAATGAGAAAAATTGAGAAAACAGGACTCATTATAAGGAACTTGGAATTCTAGAGGTGAATGGTTAAAATAGTCATGTTTTGAACTGCATATCTCACACACATGCACGTGCATGCACACACACACACACACACACACACCATTGGTTGGAGATTTAGATCTTGGTTTTCCAGAATTAAAATCCAGAAAGTCTAGTCTTATTGTTGGATGAACACAATGCTCCCCTGATTCCTGATTATCTTCCATAATTATAGCTACTGCTCATGGAGAGGCGGTTGACAAAATAGGTAGACAAGGGTATGTAGGGAATGTTTAGTCCAATTTTTTCAATACTAGTCTCTGGTATTATCTTTAAATAGTAATCTCTGGTCTTAATATGTGTTGTTAATAGAATTAATATTATTATGCACCACCATAAAATGTATATGGATATTAAATATTTTATATTTCCATCATGTTTAGATGTTTGCCACAAATATTTTGCTGCACCCTTGTGGTTGTAATTTTCATTACATAGTAAATTACTTAAAATTAGTTTATCTTTTTAAAACTAATAGACCACATAGTTTAAGGAACACAGAACATTCTATTATGATTTCTAAGTTAAAGATTTGAAAAAAAAACTCAGATGTTATCTTGAAGTAAGGATGAATACATTGACTGGGGCATTCTATGTAAATATTATGCACTTGATTGATGGTACAAGGTTGAGGGTATAGAAGCAAACTTTAAATAGATGCAACCAAATAAAAAGACAGCACTGAATTAATTCCTGCCTTCTGCATTTTGCCACACAGTGCTTCAGTTTCTTCACTAATATCTGTAGCTGGTTTGTTTCGGATTATAATGACTATCATGACCGTTGATTGTTTTCAGTGAAAAATTACTTTTTATTGATTTGTGTAAATATGACCTTTTATTTTTCTAACCGATATGAAAAACTAATCCTTATATCTTTGTAATTTGCAGTAGCCCTAGACAGAATCAAGGACAAATGTATTGCTTAGCTTATTTCCGATCTAATAACAATGACAAAGATTTTTAACAGCTCAGGACAATTGTTTCCTTTTTTATTGTTTTAGGGTATGGACTTTCGCTCTTGCTGCCAAAGCTGGAGTGCAATGTTGCAATCTTAGCTCACCAAACTTCGCCGCCTCCTGGGTTCAAGCGATTTTCCTGCCTCAGCCTCCTGAATAGCTGGGATTACAGGCGCCTAGCACCAGGCCTAGATAATTTTTTGTATTTTTTGTAGAGAAAAGGTTTAACCACATTGGCCAGGCTGGACTTGTACTCCTGATATCAGATAAAACACCCACCTTGGCCTCCCAAAGTCCTGGGATTACAGGTCTGAGCCACTGTGGCTGGCCTTACAGGAACCTAGAGGTGTGGCCTACTATAAACCCAGACTATCTGGTATAGCCTACTCTGCCTACTGATCACAGGCTGCAAACTTGTAGGCTTCTTTTTCTTTTTCTTTTTTTTTTTTTTTTTTGAGACAGAGTTTTCCTCTTGTTACCCAGGCTGGAGTGCAATGGTGTGATCTCGGCTCACCGCAACCTCTGCCTCCTGGGTTCAGGCAATTCTCCTGCCTCACCCTCCTGAGTAGCTGGGATTACAGGCACATGCCACCATGCCCAGCTAATTTTTTTTTTTTTTTTGTATTTTTAGTAGAGACGGGGTTTCACCATGTTGACTAGGATGGTCTCGATCCCTTGACCTCGTGATCCACCCGCCTCAGCGTCCCGAGTAGGTTTCATTTTATAGGGTAGTTAGCAAACTAAACTCTTGGTACTCTCAAAGATTCAAAGAAGGCAAAGAGAAGAGTCTGTAGCTTGAGGTTACCTTTTTTTGCATGCTTCAGAGTGTGAACCACCAGTTAACATCAGCATCATTTAAATTAGGAATTTGGAAATTCTAAAAATTATGAGAAAATTATGTGCTTTTATATGACATACAATATAATCAGCTTCTTCATGGCAACTATAAGAAAGAAATATCTTGAATATTTGTTGGGGTAAAAAGATGATTAATTCAAGAAAAAATGCAGCTGTCTCAGCTATTCAGTTGTAAAAGGACCTAGAGTATGAAAACACACAGAATTAGTAATCACTAAGGTTTGTTTTTCTAGACTGAACTTAGGTACACATGTATTTACCTGTTATACTCTGCAATCACCTGCCTATAATGAGCACTCAAACTCATACAGTAAGACAAATGAAGAGTGTTTTGACAAACCTACAAAAATCTACAATAAAATATTCTAAATGAATTTTAGTATAGGAAGAAAGCCTACTGGTTCTTGCAACTCCCACAATATGCTTATTGCATATTTATAAAATGATATTTACTTTTAGGGGGTGGAAATTTAAATAAAGAGAGGGAAATAAATAAAGCAATGAATTTTCAACTTGTAAAACTATTTTTGGTAAATTACATTTTGGAGATTTTTCTCTCCTACAATTGTTAAGGCCATGTATGGTAAAAAGTGTAATATTATAATTATGATGCTGTAAAATGTCTTAACATTTGCATTATAATTTAAGTATTTATTAAAGTCCTCTATATGTTAAGCATGTTTATTTTTATTCTGCTGGTGTTTCTTCTACAGATAATTTCTTTTTCAAGTATCCCAAGTATAGTTTCTATGAGGCTTTTTTTTTTTTTTAAATCTTTGTTGCCTTAGTTTACCCATTTGGGCTGCTATAATAAAATCCCACAGAATGGGTGGCTTATAAACTACAGAAATTTATTTCTCATAGTTCTGAGAGTTGAGAATTCCAAGATCAAGGCTCTGGCAGATTTGATGTCTGGTAAGGACTTTCTTTCTCAAAGATGGCACTTTCTTGCTCTGTCTTCCCATGGTGGAATGTGCTAGCTAGCTCTTTGGGATCTCTTTCATAAGGGCACTAAGTCTCTTCATGGGAGAAGATTCCTAATCACTACCCCAAATGCTCTCCTTCTTATGCTATAACATTGAGGGTTAGAATTTCAACATATGAATATTTTGTAGGGTACAAACATTGAGACCATAGCACCTGTCTATAATCTCTGGATTCCACCTCTTTCCTACCTTGATTCATTAAGTGGTTTGCAATGTTGCTAAAGTTTTTAATTTAATGCAAGATAATGTTGAGTAATTATAATTAAAAACAAAAATTTTTCAATCCAGAAATCTCCACAATAATAGTGGAGAAAGATAAGATCTTTATCATTGGATAAGTACAGTCATGAACTGCATAATGACAGTTCAGTGAATGATGAGCTGCATATATGACAGTGGTGCTGTAGACCATAACACTTTATGTTTACTGTATATTTTCTACATTTAGATATGTTTAAATACACAAATACTTAGCATTGTGTTATAGTGGTCTATAGTAGCACACTGTACAGGTTTGCATTATACCCCTGATGGTTTGGGTGTATAGTAGGCTACACCTCTAAGTTTGTGTAAGTACACTCTACGATGTTTGTACAAATACAAAATTGCCTAAGGACACATTCTCAGATGTGTCTCCATCGTTGAGCAGTACACAGCTTTATTAAATGAGAGTAATAATGATCATCACAGGCAATCTGCTAAAAGATTGTAAATCTCACTCCTGTACATAGCCAAGCAGATATAACCCCTTACATAGATGTTTTCAAGATAAAAAATAGTCTTTAAACAAGAGGACTTTATAGTACAATTTATCACATGTAGTTCATACTAACTTTACCCGGCAATTGAGGTGACCATCTGTGTTACCTTATTGGCCTTATCTGGAGGAAAAACAGACTTATCAGGTTTTCATGGCAGAAGGTAATTTTACAACTAAACGCATGACATCCACTGACATTAGGCTCCTAGCCTCCCAAGAAAATGGGAGCTATGGGTGCTGTCTCTCTTGATGTTTGCATGTCAGAGAGATGCTTCAGGTCTTTGAGAAAGACACTTTTGTGTCATAAAGTTGACAAAAGGCCAATCTAGTCTTCAAAAAGATTTATATACATTTCAAAAAAAAGAAAGTATGCACTTATAAATTTTTCAAGTAAATGATCAAAGAAAAAGGGAAAAAGAAAAATCTTTTCCCTATTTTCCCTTATTTTCAGCAGAGAATTAAGTCTCTAATTCTAAATTTGTATTTGGTCTTTGTAATAGAAGAATAGTAGAACCTATGTATTTGACTTTTCTTAAGAACATTTTTATGATGATTTGGAACTGTTTCCTTTAAAAAGTTTGTCCTGAGGAGTCATGCTATGCTTTCTTCAATTTTATTTTTTAATTTTATTTTTAATTCTTCATTTGCCTGTCTTTGGGTCAAAGAGAATATATATATATATAAATAAGTTGAACGTCAATGATAAAAATATATCGGATTCAAAATTTACCCTTTTGCTTTATCATTTATTTTCATTTAATCAGTGGATGTTTGATTTTAGCAGGATGAGAAAGAAGTTAATTTAAAAATTCAAATTGAAATCTTGGCATTGCACAGTGTTTGATCAGAGTCACATTAATCACAGTTCATGTCAAATTTCTCAATGCTGAATAATGACTTGCTTTCCAGGGTTATCAGTTATTAAATGGAAGTTGAGGAATGGGCTATAACATTTCTATAGTCATGGGTTTCATAGTACCCATTTTAGTAATCAAGATGAAAGAGTAAGCACTTTTTGATATTTTTTCAGAATATTCTCATTCAGTACATATGTATCTTGAAATTATATTGGATCAAAAGTTGTTTGACTTGGGAACGATCTTCTGTTCAGAGCTTGTTTCTTCTAATTGTAATTAGCATTTGCCGATGTTATGATATTCCCGTATGGAGCAGAGAACTGAACCAAAGTACAGAAACCATCAACTACTGCTTGATGAGTAGAACTTCAAAGTCACATTGCAAAGGGTGATTAAAACAGGAGAATATTTTCAGCCATTTTCAAAATAATCTATGATATGTATTGGAAAACTTGTAATAATCCTCATCATTTAAAAATCAGTAGAGAGTAATAGAAAATTCATCCTTAATAGAAAAAATGTAATCATAAGATTAAATTTGAATCAATGACAAATTATAATACTAAATGAACACTAGAGTGAGTGAATTCTTTGAAATCTTAGAGGTTTAAAATAGATAAATTCTGTTTCCATTTATAAGTAGAAATTCAAAATAATGTTGATAAATAATTTTTATATATGCATTAAATATATATTTTATTACTTGACCACAGTTCATTTATGACCATCAGATATTGTTAAGTGTTTTTGAGAAAAGAATTTAAATATTATGTGGTAATATGGAGAATGAAGTGCTTTTATTGTAAAAGGAAGCTATAACAATAAATTTCCTGATTTCTATGCTATCAAATATTATAAATGTACACTTAGTATTATATGCCATTTTTTGAGACAGCTTGAAAAGGATACTAAGCAATAATGTATACTGTAAATTACAAACACTTTGCTATTATGAAATTGATACGATATGTGAATGATTTAATATTTTTATAACAATATACGATTTCTTAAAGCTTTGTCTCTAAGTAAGAATTTTTCAAAGTATTTTTAATCATCATTATGCTCTGTAATCCTCTGCCGTACTGAAATGGAATCTCATTTTATTATAAGCATATTAATTTCTTAGAACCACACACAGAAATCTAATTATAACACAACGACTTAAAATTTAATGGTTGGGAAAAATATACAGGACTTGTCTATGGAGTTATTTAGATATCTAGCAAATAAATGATGTTACAAAAAGTATTCATATCTTGTATAACAATTTGGATAATGAAAAATAAGTGAAAGGAAGCTAATGTCTTAAAAATATGCTCTGTATACAGGTAGTTCATGCATAAAACAGAAAAGTAATGGAATGATTTTGAATTTTTTGCATTGACTATTTATACATGCATTTACCTGTTACACATCTCTTACCACAGTCAACAAACACTGGGCACTAGAGAAGGAGAAGAGCTAAAATTAGAATAGGGATAACAAGTTTGTGCTGCAGTTCTGGTTTTCCTATGTGTATTTTTAAGTCATCAGACTCATCATTAAATAATAATAGTATATATTATTATTATTGCATTTTTGAGGAAACTGTACACTGTGTTCCATAGTGGCTTTACCACTATCCATTCCGAACAATCGTGTATAAAGTTTCTCAATTCTCCACATCCTCACTGATACTTGTTATCTTTTTTTTTTAATAGTAGTCATGGTAACAGATGTGAGGTGGTACCTCATTGTGGTTTATATTTGCATTCCTCTGATTAGTGGTGTTGAACATCTTTTCATATAGCTGTTGGACATTTGTATCTTTTCTTTGGAAAAATGTCTCTTTAAGCCCTTTGCTCATTTTTAAATCAGGTTTTCTTTTCTTTTTTCTTCCTCCTCTTCCCCTTCTTCTTCTTTCTCTTTCTCCTTCTTTTTCCTTCTCCCTCTCCTTCTTCTTCTTCCTCCTCCTCCTCCTTCTTATTTGCTATTAAGTTGTAAGAGGTCCTTATATTCTGCTCATATCGTGTGGCTATTAACCATACCATGTAATAGATGGTTTGCAAATGGTTTCTCCCATTTCATATGATGTCTTTTTCACTCTTGATGGTTTTATTTGTTGTACAGAAGCATTTCAATATGAAGTAGTCATTTATTTTCGAGGGTTTTGTTGTCTGTGTTATTGGTGTCAAATTGAAGAAATAATTGCCAAGATCAATGTCAAGAAGTTTTTCCCTTGTGTTTTCTTTGAGAAGTTTTACATTTGCAGATCTTACATTTGTCTTTAATACATTTTGAGTTGACTTTTGTGTATCAGGTAAGATAGGGGTCCGATTTCATTCTTTCTCATGTGGAAATTCAGTTTCCCTAGTAACATTTGCTAAAAAGACTCTTAATTTGTCCATGTATATTTTTGGCACCATTGTTGATCAAATAAAAGTGAATATATGTGCATTTATTTTGAGGGTCTCTATTTTGCTACACTCATTTATATTTATGTCTTTATATCACTATCATACTGTTTAAATTAATGTAGCTTTGTAATATCTTTTAAAATCAGTAAGTACAATGCCTCCAGCTTTTCCTTCTTTCCCAAGACTACTTTTTTTATTTGGAGTCTTTTGTGGTTCCATATGAATTTTAAAATTGGTTTTTCCTATTTCTGTGAAAAATGACATTGGAATTTGATAGGACTGTATTAAATCTGTAGACTGCTTAAGTAGTAGAGATATTTTAATAATATTAATTCTTCCAATCAATGAACATGGGATTTTTTTTCATTTATGTTTAATTTTCTTTCATCACTGTTTAATGGATTTTAGTGTACAGGTTTCTTTATTAAGTTTATTCCTGTGTATTTTATTTGGTGAAAATAGTGTAAATGAGATTGTTTTCTTAAATTTATTTTTGAATTTGTTGTTAATACACAGAAATATATTGAGTTTTTGGATGTTGATTTTGTTCAATTTATTTTTTTAGTTTCAATGCTTTGTTTTTTAATTTACTTTTTAGTTTTTAGCATTTTCTATGTATAAGATCATGTCATCTGCAAACAGAGACACTTTTACATCTTCTTTTCCAATATGAGTGCCTTTTATTTCCTTTTATTGCCTAATTGCTGTAGCTAAGATTTATAGAAGCGAGTTGAATGGAAGTAGTAAGACTGAGCATTTTCATGTTGTTGCTGATTTTATAGGAACAGCTTTTTTTTTTTCCACAATTGAGTATAATGTTAGCTGTGGACTTTTATATATGGCCTTAATTATGTTGAGGTATACTTCTTGTATACCCAATTTGTCAAGCATTTTTATCATGAAAAGGCATGAAATTCTGTTGAATGCTTTTTCTATATTTATGGATGAATATGTAGTTTTTATCCTTCATTTCATTAATGTGATGTAGCACAATTATTGATTGTCTTTTGCACCATCCTTGCTCCTTAGGACAAATCACACTTGATTATGGTGTTATAATCTGTTTATTTTACTTCATGCATTTTTCAAACAACCTACAATTAAGCTTTTGTCTCTGCCATTACAGCAAAATACTGCTTGTCAAATCAACAGTGCACTTCACATTGGTATACCACATGACTCCTTCTTAGCCTTTATTACTTCTGTCAACAGAAATTGATAAGGTTGCTCACTTACTCATTCTTCAAACACTGTGCATCTTCCTTCGTTCATTTCCTATATCATTAGTTGCTGCTTTTCTGTCTTCTTTGCTGTTCTCTTTTAATCTCCCTAACTTGTTTAGTATCCAAGGTTCAACCTTTGAAGCACTTCTCTTTCCTGGCTTCACTGGCTTGTACTTTATACTGTTTTAAGTGTTGTCCTGTACTTACGACTTTCTACTATACTGTCTAGCCCTGATATTATCCCTCATATACAGACTGCTCTATGAATTGTTGAGTTGAGTTTTTTGGTCAGGTATACAAAAGCACTCAAGAACTAGCATTCAAAATATAACTTTTTATTTTCATGTTTTATATTGCAATTTTTTTCAAACATATCCATCTTAGGAAATGTAACTCAAATATTCTAATTGATGATGCAAAAAAAATGTGGAATTATAGTGGGCTAGTCTCTTTCTTTCACTTTACATCTTAGTAAATATTGTAGGCCAACTTTAGAATGTGTTCCAAATCAAAGTGATTTTCACTACCACTACAACCCTGGCCTAAGCTGCCGTCTTGCATATCTGGATGACTGTAACAACTTTCTCACCTGCATCACTCCTTCTGCCCTTGTCCTCCTATAGCATTGCCTTCATACAGCCATAGTCTATCTGATTTAAATCTCATCATATCACCCCTCTATCCAGAAATCTCTAGTAGCTTTCCTCATACTCAGAGGAAATAGAATGTCTGACAAGGTTGTGTCAGTCCATCTCCTAGTGGCAACAGATGGCGTATTCAAACTGGGTAAGTGAGTCTATTTACAGAGGTCTGATTATTGTTTATGGAGACCAAGTAGAAAGTTCAGTCTTGGTTGGGTGCAGTGGCTCATACCTGTAATCCCAGCACTTTGGGAGGCAAGGTGGGTAAACCATGATGTCAGGAATTCAGGACCAGCCTGGCCAAGATGATGAAATCTTGTCTCTACTAAAAATACAAAAAAAAAAAAAAATTAGCCAGGCATGGTGGTGGGTAATTTCAGCTACTGGGGGAGGTTGAGGCTCCTGCTTGAACCCAGGAGGCGAAGATTGCAGTAAGCTGAGATGGCAGCACTGCACTCCACTCTGGGTGACAGAGCCATATTCCGTCTCAAAAAAAAAAAGAAAAGAAAAGTGCAGTCTTCTGGGTTTTGCAGGTGGAATTTTTTTTAAAGAAGTAGATTCTGAGACTGTGTTTAGCATAATTTATAAATTATTATTTATAAATAATAAAGGAGTGCTGTCAGATCCAGGACCAACACCTGTGAAAAGAAAATAAATAAAAGGGAAGCAGCATGGGCTAGAACTAACATCCCAGCACCATGTGAGCTCAAGGCAACCGCAGCTAACCAGGTGAGGAACTCAGGAGCTAAAATTAGAGTTGCTTGAGTTTTGCTGCCCCAGAGGAGGTGGAAGTGTGTAACACATTCCTTGATGAAGGGCGATTTGAGTGAAGCATTGGTTTCCACCACAAAAGGGGGCCTGGATCTGCCAGACAAGAAGAAGAATTACTGGTACCAAGAATGTGCAGCTTTCTGGAGAGGTCTACATTATAGAGGCTGAGTGTTTAGGTAAAGGGTGCTACTATCCTAAGCCAAGCAATGGGATTAAGCCAGGACAAAAATACACTTATCGCCCTTTCCTCCTAGCTTCTAGCCTCCAACAGGATCCCACTCCCCACCCCACTGGTCAGTTCAGATATCAAGACTGCCTGTTGATGTATGTAGTACATAGAGGCTTGACTGCTGGTTTGCAAGAAAAGATAGACAATGGTTGGAGTAAATGCAATACAAAAATAAAAGAATGTTTGCTTCTGGATCAGCATTCTTTAAAGTTTTATTTTACCTTTACTTCTGCTATACCATACTTCCTTCTAGAGTTCCTCTTTTTCAAAATTAGGAGAACAAAGTTTATACCAGATAGTTTTATAGAGAAAATACAGGGAACAAATTACAGATAGAAAAACTGAAAGTTCAAACTGGGAAAATGGAGGAAATATAATATTAGTAAGTGTAGGAAGTGGCAATCTAAGACAGGAAGAATAAAATGACAAAGTGATGTTATCAGAGGCCAGAAGTTGGTGCCACCAATTAGATGCTTGATCCGTTGTAGGGGTGCCAGATTGGAGCTGGACCATAGAGATGACACAGTTCTTTTAAAGAAGCTCTCTAAATGTGTAGGGATGCTCTCTGCATTTTTCTCCTCCTCCCCTGTAATCTCCTTGGGCTAAAGCTAACAGGAAGACAAAAGAAAAGTTAATCTAGAAAATGCAGAGGCAGAGAACTGACCTAAGATAGAAAAAGAAAATTACCAGCCACCTGCTCTTCTCTCCTTTTCGACTTTACTTCTATGCAAGAAGCATCATGACTAAAGCACGTGTTCCAGGTCAACTGCACCAGAATTTCTGCTCTACCACTTACTGGCGTGTGAGCCCTAGGAACTATTTCAGCTGCCTTACCTTCTACTTATTTACGAAGTAGATATGGTAACGGGAAGACCTGCATACTAAAATGGCTATAGGAATTAAAAGAGAAAATGCACATAAAGTTCCTGGAACCGTGTCAGGCATACAGACAATTTAATACATTCCAGCTATTATTATTTTTTCCCTGTAAACATTAAGATAAATGTGAGAGAAGACCCAGTTTATAAGGAGAAGAGTGGGAAACAGCCTGTGGATTCCAGGAATGTTGCAGTTCTGATTATTAGTATAGTTTTTAGGAGTGTCTGGACTCTGATCTAGTATCACACCAGAATCATCTAGGGATCTTGTTAAAAATGAGTATCTTGGGCAACATTAATTCTATGTGTAGTATAATTTATAGGGGCATAGAACATTCAACAAGTTTTTCGGGTAATACTATGCACAAAACATTTAAGAAACAGTGCCAAATGAATCCTGAGAAAACAACCCCCCCTTCCTTTTTTCTCCCATTTACTGAATGAGCTGCATGTGTAGGTGTTTGGATCTGTAAGTGACTGCATGGGCATCTCTTCTGGGATCCAGGTGACAGGTTTCACTACCATGTCATCACAAATTTGGAATTGGTTTATGTTTTAACTTTGGTGCCTCTTGTAAATTTTTCTCTCCCCTTTGGCTATTTTCGCTCTGACTGGAAATAACAAAAACAGCAATACTACATTTGTGCTTTTATTAATATCCAAGGGAGTAATGAAGTTGGTCCAGCTGACCTCACAATATTTTGATAGGTTTTGTTGCTGTTTTTAAAAGAACACTGGTTTTAGAGAACAAGCATCCAACATATTCTACGGGGATACTCAAATATCATGGATTCAGCAAAATCTTTAAAAAATTCTCAAGTCAAACGTGTCTGCTGCATTGTTGTGATTCTTTTCTTCTTTGCTGGTACACAGCTTTTTCTTGCTTTAAAAAGTTTTTATATATCAAGTTTTCATCACGTGTCACATAATTACAGAATTTACACTCATTAAGCCTCACACTTTATACTGTTAAAAATTAGTTTTTATAATTAAAACCCAGGAAAAGTATACTGAAGAATGGCATACTTTTAAATGTATAAAATAGTATCTGTAATCTGAGGATGCAATATTTTTTGCTCAATCATATAATCCAATGTTTACTGTTCAATCCTAGATTTATAAAACAAATATAATGTTGTTTATGTTGCTGCTTTACTGCAGCAGGCATAAAGACCATTTCATGATGGAAAAACTCAACAAATTAGAATGATTGACTCATAAGGTAACAGACATATCAATTAAGCTGAAAGCATGATTAGTAAACAGTGATTTCATTTCATGTTTCATTCAAGTTAAATCAAATTTATCATAACTGAAGTAGTTTTACAGATGTCAGTCATTGAAATGACTCCTCGATCATAGTCAAAATGAAAATACGTTATACAGTATGCACATTTATGAAACTCCAAAAAGATCCAATGTACACTTAATTTCTAGACCTCGTTCTCGTAAGCATAACTTGTATTATTTTATTCGTCTTCGTTTGAAGTAAATTAGGAGAGGAATTATTTAGTTTATTCCAGTTTTTAGGCATTCCTAGAACGCGTCTTAATCAATTGCTTTTTTTTTTTCTTCTGTAGCTGACATCCCATATAACATTGATGGCTCTCAGAATATGTTTTTCTTTAAGTATTTTACATCTGGGGTCCTTAGACTTTGACACAGACCCATAGAAATTTTCAGGTGAGTCATGATATATGTGACGTTGATTGCCCCAAAGATCCTTATTATTCCAGTTTCTCTTTCTATGAAATAACAAGCAAATTCAGCAAAAACTCTTACTTCCAAATGTGTTTCATAAACCATTGTTAGATCACCATGTTTCAACAACCTGTCTTTTTTCAAAGTTTACACACTATTTATTTTAAAAAACACCCTTAACACTCTCATCTACCATTGTCTAGGACAGTTGCTGAACGTGTAAAAAGACTGTGGCACAAAATTCATGGCTCCTGCCGGATCTCTCTTTCCTTTGTTTACATTAACAGAAGAATTGATCATTTTAAAGGATGTTTGATATACATTGACTTCTTTCACATTTATGAATATTTCATCTATTTCTTTCAGTTATCATTGGATTGAAACAACACAAAATACTTTTAGACAGAACTAGTCTACTTCTAATATTTAAAGTAAGATAAAACGTCACTTCTACACTAAGCATGCTATAGGCTCTTCTAAAAAAAATTGACTGGTTACTAATTTTTTTACAAAATTAAGTGAAAATTCTCCGACTGGTACAAAGATTATCTGCAAGGTGACCTAAATTTATCTTTCTAATCTTTGTCCGAATAATTTTATCTATAATTCCTAGATGGTAGTAGCCCTTTTATAGCCAATGCTTGTATATCATTCTTGGCTGACATGTTTCCTGTACCAAAAAAGGACTTAATCTTGTCTATGTTCTAATATTCTTAAAGAAAATATTTAAATATGGGGATCCTATAGAGGATGTCTTGATAGCAAAACAAGTACTATTTACATTATTGGAAATAGTTGTATTGAGGGAATGTGTTCTCTTTTTCAGGGTCCACAAGGGGGCGTAGTTTTAAGGGCAAGAACTTCCCAGGACCATGCCCTGCTCCCATCTCTCTCCATCCAGGAGACTTAAGAATTTATGTTTAAATTTTGTGGGCATGGGAATAAACTAAGAGTCAATCACCCCAGCAGAAGTTTAAAGGAACTCCTTTCATTGGCCAGAGGAATTTGGGAAGGTGGGAATTTCTCCCAGGATAATTTCCCCTGCTCCTTCACCCATGCCGGATTTCCAACTCTCTGGAATCCCTCCCACATGGAGCTCTCTTTCCCCTCCTGGATATCCCCTCTGCGGTCCCCCTTCCACACACTCTTAGTGGAAGTTTTCTCTCTTCTTTTCCTTTTTCTTTTCTCTGCCTAAATAAATGACTTTGTACAAACGCTTTGAGTCCGGCAAGACTCAAAGAATCAAGAGCAAGAACCTGGAGAAACGTCTTCTCAGGGGAATTGAGGGCTCCCCTGAACCCCTGAATTCCAACAGCATTTTTAGGTAAGAAAAAGAACATGAAACACTTTTCTATTGTTTAAGGCTGTTAAGAATGTTTACTATCTCTGGAACATAATAGATATTCTCCTCAAATGTGTAAATTCAGATAATAAATGACATGCAGCAAATGATAAGTATAAACACCTTTTTCTTTCCATTCCAATAACTTTCCCACAGTTCAGGTCGTCAGCAAATGTTCTTTGGACCCCTAGCCAAATTGTTCTTCCTAGAAAATAATTATCTGCACTATGGTAAGAGTTATTGTTGTAAAATTTAAATATGATTATAGCATACCTTTAATAATTGTAAGTGTAACATTCAACATTTGAGTGGTCTCACATTACTGAAATATGGATTTCAGTTTATGAATGTGACTTCCAAGGCTTTGAGTATATTTTCTACTATTAACTCTTTTGCACTCCTTTTTTAAATATCCACCTCTTGAATTCTATAACTCCACTTTCACCAGACATCTTGTAGTTATTCTGACTTCTTATGTTCTTTCACTCCTGGCCATGGCACATTTTATTTTCTTAATCTGGAAGATAATTTTCTATTCCCCCACAATAATCTTTGTTTAATAATTTGTTAATTTTACTTCAAACACTAGTCTATATATCACTTCATTTTTGAATCTATTCCTTTAGAAGCATTCTGAGTACCACAGTAACACTGTACTTCCAGTATGATAAACTCCGTACTCTTCAGTATTTGCTCATCTCCTTCCTCTGGTATAGCATTTGTTCACTCAGCCCAGGCAGCATACATTGATTATGCTTTACTGATTCATTATCACCCAAGATCGTTCTAGGAACATAGGAATAATCCAGTCAACATTTTCTATATAAATGGATGTGGATTAGTGGACAAAGTTTTAAAATCTATGAAATTTCAGATTGTAGATTAGGTTTAAAAATTCCATATACACATTGTGTTAGTCCATTGTGTTGCTGTAAAGAAATACTTAAGGCTTGGTAATTTATAAAGAAAAGAGATTTATTTGGCTCACAGATCTGCAGGCTGTACGAGAAGCATGGTGCTGGGTCAGTGCCTCAAGCTGTCTCCACTGGTGAAACGGGAAGGGGAGTTGGAGCACACAGAGATTACATGGTGACAGAGGGAGTAAGAAAGAGAGGAGAAGTGCCAGGCCCTTTCAAATAACCAGCTTTCTTGGGAGCTGGTAGAGTGAGAACTCATTCATTACTGTGAGGACAGCATGAACACATTCATAAGGTCTCCACCTTGTAATCCACACACTTCCCTCTAGGCTCCACCTCTAACATTAAATATTAAATTTCAACATGAGATTTGGAGGGCAGACATGCAAACTATAGCACACACAGATAACTGAAAACATGTTTAATTAAATTTATGGAACTTAAGCCAGGTCAGAGTGCCTGTAGAGGAAATAATTGTCTAATGGTTTTGAATGTTGTGCTGTTGATGGTGATGCACACATATATAAAATAGAATTCAGCAAGAAGCCAAAATTTCACTAAGCCACAGCCCTTTACCCAGAAGTTTATATCAACCATTGGGAATAATCTGCTCCAAAAATCTAAATACATTTATGTACAGGAACTCTGCAAGGCTAATTTCTTGTCCAGGCATGAAATGCAAAGAATACCTGGTGTTCCTGAACCCAGTAGCTCTTCCTTACTCCAAGGAGCCATGGCTCAATAGAGTTTACTAGAAAAGCAAGTTAAAATAAAAATAATGAAATGAATTGAAATATTTGTTGAGAGTGTATTTGATGAGTATTGGAAAAACCTAAAGAAGGCAAATTTCCTTAAGCATTCCAAGCATCTATGTCAGGGCATAGCTGAGAGGATCTCTGCCCTCAGAACTTTCTCTAAACTAGTGGGCACAGCTTTGGGTATGTGTTTTTCAGTTTTCTTATCATCCTGCTCAGACGTCTTCATTTGTGCTTACCATATTGCATGAAGAATATATGTTTATCAAACAACTTCTCTAATATATCTAAGATCTGGAGGACTAGTAACCCATATATGATGTGTTGGTACCCTCAACAGAATGCCTAGCTTGATGTTTATTGATGTAAAATTAATTGAATTTTTATTCTTCCTTTTTTCTCTCTATGTTTCTTCTTTTTATTTCTCTCAACTGGATGCCTACTGTTCTATTTTTCACTCTAACATCAGCCATCAAAATTAATTTCTTTTCTGCCTAAAGTATCAAATATCAATCATTTACGATTTTTTAGTTGCATGTAAAGATACTTTCATCTGGTGGTAGTGGCTGTGACAGGGGGCGCTGCCACCCAGAGCACCCTTCATCTGTAAAGGCACAGTTCTAAAATACCAATTATGAAAATCAGCAATCCCAAGAGGACTCACAGACCCTCTGAAGGAAGGGGAGTGCACCAGCAGGACCTGGGAGACACCACAAATACTGTGAGTGCCCCAATGGTGTAAGTGGGTAAGGGAGAGCCTCCTCTCCCAAACACATACACCCCTGGTGAAACTGAAGAAGCCACAGCAAGACTTGCTGAAGGAGAGTCTGAGCTCTCCTGCTCAGGCATGACAAGCCCTGCCCCTTCCTGATGGTCCTTGCTCTGTCACCCAGGCTGGAGTACAGTGGCACGATCTCAGCTCACTGGAACCTCTACCTCTTGGGTTCAAGCAATTCTGCCTCAGCTTGCCGAGTAGCTGGGATTACAGGGCATGCTACCATGCCCAGCTAGTTTTGGTATTTTTAGTAGAGATGAGATTTTACCATGTTGTCCAAACTGGCCTCGAACTCCTGACCTCAAGTGATCCATCCGTCTCCACCTCCCAAAGTGTTGGCATTACAGGCATGAGCCACCGCATCTTGCCCTATAGCTAATAAATCAATATTGTACATTTCAATATTACTAAGAGAGGAAATCTTAAACATTCTCATGAGAAAAAAATAAATATTTGAGGGCATGGATAGGTTATTCAGCTTGATTTACTCATTCCACAAAAAAATAACAAAAAATTGTAGCATCACTTTATATCCTACAAATGTATGCAACTATAATTTGTCAATATTTACTAAAAAAAAAAGGTAAACTTAAAGGTTCTGATGGTCGAGACTCTTGTCTGACATGGCTGAATTTAAACTTCAATCTTCTCTGTTCGGCATAAGTTTTATAATCTTCATGAAGACAAGATTTGTGTGGAAATACATATTTAGACAGGGGTTGTTACTGTTCCACTTTGGCACAGAAATTGGATCTTGAAGGTGGTAAGTGATGAGATTTAAATGCTAGATGATGGTAAGTCTAATAATGCTACATGATAAGAAGTCTAGTAGAGACAAAGGAGCTTTGAAATTAAAAGAAATGTTTGGTATGATATTTATTTTACTTATTTTCTAATTATGTACAATACAGTATGGCCCCTGCCTGAGTAACTCGAATAAAGTCATTTGTTATTAACAAGTTAAATTATTTTATATAAATTTATAGAAATATTGTTACTCTGGAAATTTGCCGTTTCATGACAGAAAACTCATTTTTACTGTTTCTATTTAACCACCTGTTTTGTTTTACATTTAAAAAATTATTAAAATTAGAAAAATAAGATATTACTTGCTCAATAAGATTCATCTGGAGTCTATGACTATCTGCCGCGGTCCAGCCGTAGCCAGGTCCAAGAGGGTCCCAGAAGGTGGGCAGAGGCGTCGGCGGTGAGAAGCAGAGGACTCGACTCAAAGGTGTTGTGATTCTCTGCCTGTTTATCAGTGTAACAGTGTGGTTTTTATACTTTTATTTTTGGCACAACTACAGCACGTAAGCAGGAAATGTTCTTTAAGCAGGAAATTTTTCTAGGTCTAGTCTCTTAATGATTACATAGAAATTGCAAAGTTACGATTCAAGGGACTAAGATGTACTAAAGACAGAGTGAGACTGGGGGTAGGAAAGGTCGTGACCTAGACGGCTTGTGCACTTGCATTCCTCTGTGCTTTCCTCCTTTCGAGTCTCTTCTTGTATTTTCTTATGCAAATCCCCTCTTCCTTTACAGCGTTTCTTGCGGTGTCTTGCCAATTGTTTTAAAACATCAAGTTTTTGTTTCTTTGTTCTTACACACCAGGGTGGTCCCGATCTTGCCAGTCTTTCCATAACTGTTGAAGTGTGACAGGGAATGTGCGTGCCGTCTCTATTAATCATTCCTGTGCCATCCTCAGTACGTGCCCCGGTACACGGAAGTGGTGGGTCAGGTATTTTTCCTACTTTCATGTTCGCATTTGCTCCTTTTGGGAGGTACCAACGTTTCCCTTGTGTCAGATAGGCTACGTTGGGGGGTCCTTGAACTGTAGGGAGAAGGTTGCGGGGTTTATATTCATCAGGTTCCTTAACTTGTTTCTCAGCTTTTGGTGTGGGTGTAACCTCTTTCTGTAACATGTCTGCTTGTTGTGAATTTATCATAAACTGTTTAATAGTGTCTCCTGGCCCAAGCCCTTCCCCTGTTATATTTAATATACTCCTACTACATTCTGGACTTTTGGTAATTTTCGGTGCTTCAGTGGAAGCAGGGGCTTTTTGATCTAGCTCAGCTGCAAGGAGTGTTTGAAGATAAAAGAAGGTAAATGACTAACAGAGTCAGCCCAGCGCATCCAGGCACACCCACCCATATGCCTCGTCCTTTTCCAGGAAGGCGCCTTCTTTGAAGTTTCCTCCCCAGTGCCTGGACCTTGTCAGACAGCGTGGGTGGAAAAGGACGTGGCAACTATCCTCAGTTTTAAGGTTTGCTGTGCTTTGGGTATGCTGTGTTTGTCCTCATCAAAACTCATGTTGAGATTTGATTCCCAAAACTGTAGTTTGGGGAGGTAGGGCCTGGGCCTGTTGGGAAGTGTTTGGCCTATGGGCTGGATCCACCGTGAAGGGCTTCTTGCTGTTCCTGCGGTAGACATTTCTTGCTCTCACGAGACTAGATTACTTCTCTTCAGATTGGATTAGTTCCCTCGAGAGTGAGTTGTTTAAACCCGGGTACCCCACGGGATTCTCTCTCTTTGCGTGCATCTGCTTCCCCTTTCACCTTCTTTGCTATGTTGCAATGCAGCACTAATGACCTAGTCAGAAGCCAGAGCCATGCCATTAAACTTCTCAGCCTGCAGAAACAAGAGCTAAATAAACCTCCTTACCCAGGCTCAGGTATTATTTCATAGCAACATAAAGTGGACTAAGCAAACTAACACAGGAACAGAAAACCAGATACCACATGTTCTCACTTGTAAGTGAACGCCAAATGATGAGACCGCATAAACACATTTAGAGGAACAACACACACTGGGGCCTATCATGGGGTGAAGAGTAAGAGGAGGAAGAGGATCATGAAAAATAACTAACGGATATGAGGCTTAATGCCTGGGGGATGAAATAATCTGTATGGCAAACCCCAATGACACACATTTAGTCTTAAGAAACCAGTGCATCCTACACATGTACCCCGGTGCTTAAAATAAAAGGTAAGAAAAATAATAATAAATACCCGCTGGCAAAACTGGACTAAGAAAAGGCGTCATCAACGAATACGTAACTGCTGCTACCATATCTGCCTGAAGCATATCCTGTATATTATAAATGCTGTCTTTCTGGTTCTACTCTTTATTTTGTTTCTTTTCATCCTCTTCCCTTCAAGTTTCTATGGGAAATCAAAAGGGGAAAAAAGTCACCAAAAATTCCCTGCCATCACCTTGAAACATGTTTACTGTGAGGTTTAATTCTGCGAGAATTTTAAATCTCATCACAGATATGGATATGTCCCCTTTAAGAAGAAAACTACGACATTTTTAAATGTAAGATTTGAAATTGGGTTTTGCTTACATATGCAACTGCATCATTTGATCTTGCTTCTATATGAAACTATTTGCAAAGAACTATTACTATTGTGATACATAATATATGTATAATGCGGTTTGACTCTGTGTCCCCAACCAAATCTCACGTTGAATTATGATCCTCAGTGTTAGAGGAGGGGCCTGATGGGAGGTGATTGAAATTGGAAAAGGCTGAGTTAAAACTGAACTATGAACTGTGTACTACAAGATCTCTGAGATTTGTCTAAATTGCTAATTATTATGAAGAATAAAGAAGCAATTTATTATGTAATATCAAAATTATTGAACGGTGTACACTTTTATGGATATTATTAATTATGCATCTACCCAGAACATTTAGGAAAATTGTTTTTGTAGATAGTAAGTTTTATTGCAAATCTACCAGTAAAGATATTATTTATTTGGTATAGAAGAACCTATTCCTTTTGGAGTTTTCCGTACATTGAGAGACAAGATAGCAAAATAAGTTTGGTAGCTTCCAGGGCATCTTAAGCAGTAATGCTGTTTAGGGGCATCTAGAGATCAGGAACAACACTTGTTCTGCTGATACCAATTTGGGAGCCATTAGCCTATGGGAAGTTATTAAGTATAGAGAAAATTATTAAAGTTTTGGTCCAGAGGATAAGATCTCAAAAAGAGAAGAAAGATCTCAGACTGGAATGCTAGAGAACGTCAATATTTAAGAAACACATGAAAAGAGGTGTCAGAAGGAAAGCTGAAAAGTCATGAAATAGACTGGCAGAAGGAAAAGTAAATGTTAGAAAAGATCATTCCTATTTTATTCTAGGTAACAGCTTGATAAGTTGACACAGAGGGAGGAGAATAATGAAAAAAAAAGCATATATTTAGAGAAGTATTACTGAATTACAGGGCTTTTATGTGATTTTCTAGGATCTTTTTGATTTGTCAAAGAAAATCAAGCTAAATAGCATACATTTTCTTCTTTAAACCATTTTTGTATATATGCTTGTGTGTCTGTGTGTATAAAATATGCTTGTAAATACACTAAACTGTTTTTACTAATTTACACAGAAGTCATTTTCTATTATAGTCAGGGTTAGTTATACTGTGGTAATTAGTAGTAAATAATTTATTTATAAAATATTAAAATGATTCCCAAGGACTTGAACTTCATTAATTTTTTTAAATTATAATTTTGAAAAATTGCACACACTTGTAAAATACAAATAATAGTAGAATGGGTCCACATGTATTTATCATCAAAATTTCAGTAATTATTATCATATATTTTGACATATATTTTAGAACATATATTTATAAGAATTCTATTTTTTAAAAAAATTAGCTGCCACATCATTATTGCTGATTTTAAAAAGACATTTTTAAAGCAATTAAACACTAATTAGATTACTGGAATATCTGAAATCCTAGGTCAAGTAATGTGTATTTTTAAGATGTGTTTGAAGTGTTGAGATTGATAATATAAAACAAGCTCTGTGTAGTCGGTTTGTTACTGGTGTACCATTCTTTCTAGGCTCTCTCAAGCTAAAATCGTTAAGAAATACATGCACATATATTAAACTTTATGTACACATCTCAGTAACTTTTTCTATGTATAAATGTCTGTATCTGTGTTAAGCTAAATATGAGTTCATACAGCTGCATCTAACTCTAATCTATGACCATACGGTTTCTTCCAGCCTCCTCTCTGATCTGTAAACTCCCAGTCTGACAATGAGAACTTGGCTTTTAACATCTGCCATCCGCATACCGAATTGCATAATTTTATGATTGATGTGTGGCAGTTTCAGAACTGTTAATTCATACCCACAAGAAAATCACTTTAACAACTAGAGCATAGTGCTTAGGCACAGTTTCTTCCGGAGTTATGGATGCTGTCTATTTCTAAGGTCACTTAGGTCAGCCCCTCTCCCAATCCATCATCTTCAGTGAGGTTGTTTTATACATTTAATATAGTTAGATTGCGTTGTTACATTCTGCATTCCACTGAGGGATTCTTCAGACTCTAAGATTATCTTTATTATAATTTTTATAAAACACAGTTTACATTTTGCATAATGTTAATGGGTCTTGACAAACACATAATGTTGTGTATCCAGTATTACAGTATCATGGAGCACAACTCTAAGTCCTAAAACCTCCCCTGTTCTTTACGTTTGCAATGTTTACTCTCCTACACCCAAATCCTTGATAACCACTGCTTTGTTTTTACTACATCTATGGTTTTGCATTTACAAAATATAATACACTTGAAATAACACAATATGTATCTTTTCCTTAGGCTGAGTCTTTTCACTTAGCATTAAACCTTCAACCATACGTTTTCATGGCTTAAGAACTCATTTTGTTTATCATTGAGTAACATTGTTTTCATCGCGGATACCACAGTTCGTTTATCCATTCATCTATGGAAGGATATTTTGGTTACTTGTAGTTTATGGTGACTAAATGTAATGATACTATAAACATTTGTGGACAGGCTTTTGTGTGGACACAGGTTTTCAATTCATTTGCATAAACACTTAGGAGGGTTGTATATATAGCAAGACTCGGTTTACTTTTGTAATAACTGCCAAACTGTTTTCAAAAGTGGTTACCACTTTGAATTTCCACTATCAATGAAGGATATTTCTTCTTGCACTGTACGATCACCATCCACTGATTACTTTCTATTTCTATTTTTATACTTTATTCTAATAGACGTGCAGTGCATCTTCTTGTTTTATTTGGAATTGTTTAATAATGAATAATAATTAAACATTTTCTTATGTTTATTGGCATTTACATATCTTATTTGGTAAAATGTCGGTTCAGATTTTTGATTGAAATGTTTTCTAATTGATATTTTAAATTACTAACCTTTAACAATTCTTTCTATATTTTGAATATAAGTACTTTATTTATTTATTTATTTATTTTGAGACAGAGTTTCGCTCTTGTTACTCAGGCTGGAGTGCAATGGCGTGATCTCGGCTCACCGCAACCTCCGCCTCCTGGGTTCAGGCAACTCTCCTGCCTCAGCCTCCCGACTAGCTGGGATTACAGGCACGCGCCACCATGCCCAGCTAATTTTTTGTATTTTCAGTAGAGACAGGGTTTCACCATGTTGACCAGGATGGTCTCAATCTCTTGACCTCGTGATCCACCCGCCTCGGCCTCCCAAAGTGCTGGGATTACAGGCGTGAGCCACTGCGCCCGGCCCAGTACTTTATTAGAAATTTGTTTTGCAAATGCTTTCTCTTAGACTATGGGTTGTTATTCCATTTTTGTAACTGTGTATTTCTCACTGCAGAAAATTTTTATTTTAATAATTCTCAGTGTATCAAAATTTTAATGAGTTGTGGTTTTGGAGTTGTATCTAAAATCTTATCACTGAAAGCCAGGCCTCACGAATATTCTGTTGTTTCCTTCTAAGAAATTTAATTGTTTTGCTTCATATTTAGGCCAATAAATCATTTGAATTAATTTTTGTAAAATAATGTATACTTTGTATTTAAGTTCTTTTTTGAGGAATGGCGGGAGTATTGATGTTCAATTGTTTCAGCATTATTTGTTGAAAAGATTATCCTTTCTCCCTTGAGTTGCCTTTCAGCCTTTTCCAAAGACCGGTTGACTATATTTGTGTAAATCTATTCTGTTCTTTTGATTTATGTGTTGATTCTCTCATAAATACTATTTTTCCGTGATTGTTGTAGCTTTATAGTAAATCTTCAGATTTAGGCAGTATGAACCTTCGAACTCTTCTTCAGTATCGTGGATTTTCTAAGTGTTTTAGAGAAAAAAACTCAAGTGATGAACTGAAGGTAACAACAGGGCTTTATACAAATCAGCAAAGAATGCAACATGACCTAAAGATTGATCCACACAAATTCTCTACACTTTCAAATATGGCTCTGAGAATACTTAAGTTGCCATGTGGTACTTGGGTAGATAGAAAAGATATAATTATAACTTAACTAATTTGAGAATGACTTTACTCTCATTGTCTCATTACAATTCAGAAAAGAATACTGAATATTTCTGACATCTAACTGTGGTTTTGGGAAACTGCTTTTCCAAAGAACTAAGTAAACAATATGGATATCCTGACACCAGAAGTTTAAATATTAAAGAGAATAAAACCCTTATATAATAATTCATTATAATAACAACAGACTCTTCCTTCCACAAGTGCAAAAAAAATCTAATAAATATGCTTTATTTGGAGTTTCGCTAGGGCACGGTAACTTCAAATGTATTTTTTAAAAACCAGTTCAGCATGAATAGTTACCAAACCAAAGCACCTTCACAGACCTGGACTGCCACTCTTGATTCACACTTGCTCTACATCAGCCTAGCTTTCCCTTTTGTCACAGAAGAGAGTGGGAAATACAAATCCCTTCCAACTATTTAAAGAAGTGATATTACCAGTAACTCAATTGTCTTTTAGTGCCAAACCAAATAGAGATTCTCTTGGAATCTGATCTTACATATCCCCGATCTTTAAAATGATTTTTCTAAGTACTTTAGGTTTAATTTTTTAGAAAACAGAATTGATAGATCTACTTAGTGTTTACTGAGCTTCTGTTCATCATGTAAGAATTAAAAAAAAATCTGTCAAAAGGAAAAAATGATTTACTTCATTTGAGGTGACTGTTATATCCATCATAAAATTAGCTTGCAGTAGTTCGGCTCATAAAAGGTCTTCTAAAAGAATCTTGATAAGTTGACAAGGCTGTTTATGCAGTTTTATTTCTTTAAGAATTAAATGGGTTTTTAGTTTTTCTCTGAAATGCTCAGGCTATTTGAAAAAATAAAGGCCTCATTATAAATTCTATTTGTGTGGGAATGAATAGTACTTTAATTTCCATAAGATAAAAGTAGATCTTATATTCTTACAATTTTAGCTGATACCAACTATAAATCTAAATTATTGATATTGTTGTTTCAGAAAAGCATGCTATCATAAAGGGATGTTTTTAGGCAGACCAGAAATATACAATCTACTAAATAAATAAACCATAAGTTATTAAGCACCTGCCACATGCAAATTATTGTGATAGATGCTGTAGAGATTATAACAAAGGAATGAATGCTCACAAAAATCTCATAATCAAATTTACACAAATAAGATTTTGCTTGCAATAAATGACTATGAAGCTTATTTCAATATGAAAAGTGATTTCTGAAGTTTTGTTATGATTTCATTAAAAACAAAGTTAAATCAAGAACAAGTAAACCAATTATTAAAAACATGTCTGGAATTCTAAAAAAATTTGCTATTTTCTTTAGGTATTTGGGGTGCTGCAGTGATGGTTAAATTCTATTTAAAAGTGTGGCCAAAATAGAGCTAATCTGAAATTCTTCATTTGGAGATTTCCAACACTACTTAATAAAGAATAAAACAAAACAAAAATTCTCCACATATCCAACAAAAATATTCATCAAAAAATTAAATGAATCATATTGATTCTGTTATTAACACATCAAATATGTCAGCTAGGTCAATTTAGTAGAAAATAAAAATAAAGTTCAGTGATTTAAGGAGTCTATCTGGTTATTGTTGTCATGTGGTGTCTCCCTGGTAATCCCCAATTAAAAAATAATAAATTTAGTCATAGTCACTTTTTTATTTTCCATCTGATTAATGTGATGTATAATACCTGCAAGCAAAATACCTTTTTCTGTTGCCTTAATGCCTCTTTACAATGGACCCAATGGGAGACAGCAGATATTAGACACACAGGTTGATAAATTACTTATGGAAATTTGGTAAATCAATGTTAAGACCAAATATAAAAGACAGAGCCATTATTTTTACTGGTTGCAGCAAAATACCTGGGGAGCATTTTGGAAATTAACATATGTCATTGTAACCCAGTATAGATTCCATTATGGTAACTTTTATTGTTTTGTGGCAGAACTTTCATTTATGAGAGTTTACTTGACCGTGTTTCAATTTGCCAAAGTAAGATACTCTTGTTTTCTTGCACTGTCTTCTATGTGCATCAGAAAAATAACACTTTCTTCAGAAATTTTGACCTAATGGTGTTTGATATTAGGCATTTTTTTTACACATAAGATTTATTCAGTGAAAAGGGAACACTTTCTAATCATTTTTTTGTCACAAGATATTGAACGTTTTCTGTCTTCTGCTAGCTTTTGAGTTTTTTTTTATCTTTCTCCTTTAGCTCTTTCAATTTTGATGATAGGATGTCAATTTTAGATCTTTCATCACTTCTCATGTGGGTATTTATTGCTGTAAATTTCCCTCTAGACACTGCTTTAGATGTGTCCCAGAGATTCTGGCATGTTGTGTCTTCGTTCTCATTGGTTTCAAAGAACATCTTTATTTCTGCCTTCGTTTCATTGTTTATCCAGTCATCATTCAGGAGCAGGTTGTTCAGTTTCCGTGTAGGTGTGCAGTTTTGAGTGAGTTTCTTAATCCTGAGTTCTAATTTGATGGCACTGTGGTCGGAGAGACTGTTATGATTTCTGTTCTTTTGCATTTGCTGAGGAGTGATTTACTTCCATGTGGTCAGTTTTGGAGTAAGTGTGATATGGTGCTGAGAAGACAAGAAATAACTAAGATCAGAGCAGAACTGAGGGAGACAGAGACAGAAGAAACCCTTCAAAAAATCAATAAATCTAGGACCTGGTTTTTTGAAAAGATCAGCCAAACAGACAGACCAGACTAATAAAAAAGAAAAGAGAGAAGAATAGAATATATGTAATAAAAAATGATAAAGGGGATATCACCATTGATTCCACAGAAATATAAACTACCATCAGAGATTACAATAAACAATTCTGTACATAAACCAGTAAATCTGGAAGAAATGGATAAATTCCTGGATAGTTGCACCCTCCCAAGACTAAACCAGGAAGACACTAAAACCCTGAATAGACCAATAACAAGGGCTGAAGTTGAGGCAGCAATTAAGAGCCTACCAACCAAAACAAGTTCATGTCCAGATGGGTTCACAGCCAAATTCTACCAGACATACAAAGAGGAGCTGGTGCCATTTCTTCTGAAACCCCATTCCAAACAATACAAAAAGAGGGGATCCTCCCTAACTCATTTTATGAGATCAACATTATCCTGATACCAAAACCTGGCGGACACACAACTGAAAAAAAAAACTTCAGGCCAATATCCATGATGAACAGTGATGCGAAAATCTTCAATGAAATGCTGATACACAGAATGCAAGAGCACAACAAAAAGCTTATCCATCAGGATTAAGTAGGCTTCATCCCAGGGATGCAAGGCTGGTTAAACATACACAAATCTATAAACATAATCCATCACATAAAAGGAACCAAAGATAAAAATCACGTGATTATCTCAATAGATGCAGAGAAGGCCTTCTACAAAATTCAACAGTTCTTTATGCTAAAATATCTCAATAAACTGGTTCTTTATGCTAAAACTCTCAAAAAACTAATGGAGTGTTTCTCAAAATACTGAAAGCTATTTGCAACAAACCCACAGCCAATATCATACCAAATGGGCCAAAACTGGAAATATTGCCTTTGAAAACTGACACTAGACAAAGATGCACTCTCTCACCTCTTCTATTCAATATAGTATTGGAAGTTCTAGCCAGATAAATAAGGCAAGAAAAAGAAGCAAAAGCTATTCAATTAGGAAAGGAAGAAATCAAATTGTCTCTATTTGCAGATGACATGATTGTATATTTAGAAGAGCCCATCATCTCAGCCCAAAATCTCCTTAAGCTAATAAGCAACTTCAGTAAAGTATAAGGATACAAAATCACTGTGCAGAAATCACAAGCATTCCTATACACCAATAACAGACAAACAGAGCCAAATCATGAGCAAACTCCCATTCACAATTGCTACAAAGAGAATAAAATACCTAGGAATACAATTAACAAAGGATTTAAAGGACTTCTTCAAGGAGAACTACAAACCACTGCTCAAGGAAATGAGAGAGGACATAAACAGGTGGAAAAACATTCCATGCTCATGGTTAGGAAAAATCAATATTGTGAAAATGGCCATACTGCCTACAGTAACTTATAAATTCAATGCTACCCCATTAAGCTACCATTGACCTTCTTCAGAGAACCGAAAAAAACCACTTTAAACTTCATATGGAACCAAAAGAGAGCCTACATAGCCAAGACAGCCCTGAGCAAAAAGAACAAAGCTGTAGGCATCAGGCTACCTGACATCAAACTAAACTACAAGGCAACAGTAATTAAAACAGCATGGTATAATCATAAGACCTAAAACCATAAAAGCAGTAGAAGAAAACACAGGCAATACTATTCAGGACATAGGCATAGGCAAGAACTTTATGACTAAAACACCAAAAGGAATGGCAACAAAAGCCAAAATAGACAAATGGGATCTAATTAAACTTAAGAATTTCTGCACAACAAAAGAAACAATCATTAGAGTGAACCAGCAACCAACAGAATGGGGGAAAAAATTGCAATCTACCCATCTGACAAAGGGAGAATATCTAGAATCTGCAAAGAACTAAAGCCTATTTACAAGAAACAAAACAAAACAAATCCATTCAAAAAGTGGACGAAGGATATGAACAGACATTTTTCAAAAGAAGATGTTATGAGGCCAACAAACCTCATAAATGCTCATCATCACTGTTCATTAGAGAAATGCAAATCAAAACCACATTGAGATACCATCTCACTCCAGTTAGAATGGCAATCATTAAAAAATATGGAAATAACAGATGCTGGAGAGGATGTGGAGAAGTAGGAACACTTTTACACTGTTGGTGGGAGTGTAAATTAGTTCAACTACTGTGTAAGACAGTGTGGTGATTCCTCAAGGACCTAGAAATAGAAATTCCACTTAACCCAGCAATCCCATTACTGGGTATATACCCAAAGGATTATAAATCATTCTACTATGAGGACACATGCACATGTATGTTCATTGCAGCACTGTTTAAAATAGCAAAGACCTGGAACCAATCCAAATGCTGATCAATGATAGACTAGACAAAGAAAATGTGGCATATATACACCATGGAATACTATTCAGCCATAAAAAACGATGAGTATATGTCTTTTGTAGGGACATGGATAAATCTGGAAGCCATAATTGTCAGCAAACCGAAACAAGTACAGAAAACCAAACACCACAGGTTCTAACTCATAGGTGAGTGTTGAACAAAGAGATCACATGGGGACAGGGAGGGGCATATTACACACTGGGGTCTGTCGGGAGGTGGGGGACTAGGGAAGGGGCAACAGGGGGCAGGGAGGTTGGGGAGAGATAACACTGGGAGAAATGCCTAATACAGGTGACCGAGTGTTAGAAACAGCAAATCACCACAGCATGTGTGTACCTCTGCTTCAATCCTGCAAGATCTGTACATATACCCCAGAACTTAAACAATAAAAAACAGAGAGATTTACCTTATTTAGGTCTAGCCCCCACTGTTTCTGAATTTCTGTGATTTTTGTTCCTCGTTTATTATCTTCCTTAATCTACTAAATTGTTTTATTCTCTAAAATGTAAAGCATGTATTTTCTGGGGCAGTCATGAGTACTAAGCTATCAGACACTTACTGGATTCAAGGTATTACAAATTGTGTTCATACAGCACTCAGCACCATCCCATGTATATGTATGTTCCAGAAAAGGAGTTGTCCTTCCAACTCCATGATTTAATTATAGGAATAGTATCTGTGAGCGTTCTGTTTTCCCATGGAAGAGCACCAGTTCAATATCAGGCGGATCAGCATAGACAGAAAAGAAAAAAAAATCAGGTATTTTTTTTTTACTTTCTATTTTCTCAATCAAAAATATTAGTGTGATAAGTGGAAAACAAAAATAGATCTCCTTTACTCAAGAAGCTTACGAGTTAAATAGTAAAGCTAGGCAATGTTAGATTAAATGCTACAGGGTGAGGTGGAAATGCCATGCGCAATATCTCAGGCCCGAATATAGGCAGTTATAAAAAGCTTTTGTTGGCCGATCTTAGCAGGAAAATCTTCCCTCCACACATACCACATCTGGAGCAGACAGAGCACATTTCAGTCTCTGAAGGAGTTGCGGTGAAGGACTCAGCTCTTTCTGGCTGGCCACGTCCTTCTGCATAGCTGCATTTTTAGCCCAAATGCCTTCACTTGGAGGTGTCTTTATTGAAGACTCTAGCAGGGACCTTCCTCAGGTGCCTCTATTGAGATCTTACGGGTAAAAGAAAAGGCAAGGAAACTTGACTTTGATTTTTCCTTTCCTTTCTTTCTTGAGACAGAGCCTTGCTCTGTTGCCAGGCTAGAGTGCAATGATGCGATCTCTGCTCACTGCAAGCTCTTCTCTCGGATTCAAGCAATTCTACTGCCTCAGCCTCCCGAGTGGCTGGGACTACAGGCGCACGCCACCACACCCAGATATTTTTGTATAGAGATGGGGTTTCACCATTGGCCAGGATGATCTCGATCTCTTGACCTCATGATTCGCAGTCTCACAAAGCGCTGAGATTACAGACGTAAACCACAGCACCTGGCCGAAACTTGACGTTTTTACTCTATTACTCAGTTTTTTTTTTCCACTGCTAGACCTTTTTTGATTGCTCTCTGCCCTTCCCTGTGACCCCCACACCATCTAAGCTCATAAAACTACAGTATCCTTTTGTTTTAGGCTCCCTCTGCAGTGGGATTACCCTCATGTCTTTTCTGTCTATGCTGACCCGCCTGATCTTGAACTGGTGCTATTCCATGGGAAAAACCAGAACGGGGACAATTAGCACTTTCTCCACTTTATCCCATTAATAGTAAGTGCTGAAAGGCTTAAATCCTACTTCCACTTTGTCTGTTTGTCTTAAGCAGCTACTCTGACATAAAGAAGGTAGGTTCTCTTTGGAGTTAGCTGAGCTTTGATATGGGGAAGAATATACATGAAAAATACTCGTGCCTAGATGTGAGAGAAAATGCAGGAAGTGGGGAAGAAAGTAGCATATAAATTACACCTATAAATAGGTCATGAACTAAAGGCATGAACTAAGGCTCAGAGATCCTAAGAGACATTAAGTGTTTAGTGAGAATATGAACCTGTTCAAATGAAGGCTTTCAGTGGGGGTTACAGCAAGAAATGTGCCTAATAAATCAATTAAACTAGAATTCAAAAAAATAGAATTAGTTTTTATCCTCTTTAGACAATAACAAAGTTATGACATGTTTGAACAGGTGAGCAATGTAATAAAACTCGTGTTTTAGGAGTGTTTTATCTAAGTCTCTGGCCAGCCCAGGCAAGCGTTTATTGGAGATATTCTCTTGAAATATTGTGCAAAATATTGAAGTGTCTTTGACTAGCTCATGATTTGGGATATGTAGCATGTTTAAACAAAGCTAAGAATTACCAACAATGTGACTTAACAGAGACATTTTAACAATATTATGGGGAAATTGAAGTATAACAGACTAACTCGGGAGACCTCACGGAAGATGTCACACAGTGAATGATGATGCTTAAGCTGAATTTTAAATGGGTAGGATTATGAGAAGAGGGCAAGCACTTATGAAAAGATACCACCAACGAAACCTATTTGACTCCAGATATTCTCCAAACTTTCTTTCATCCTTTAGAAACTGTGAATAATTACGTTTGTCCTTCAAAGTTATGTAAATTAAAGGGCTATTTTGCCATATAAGTGAAAGTATTTCCAATTGCACAAAAAAGTCTTATTGTCAACAAATGAATCTTAGTATTTATAAAGTTCCAGTTGTTACTGATACTTTATAATCTGACCTAGCTTAACTCTCCAGGTTAATTTCTCACCAGTTTTCAGTAGGCACATTTCATTTTGACTAACCCAAGTTACAACTGAAACTATCACATCTGGACCAATCTGTAGTAATATTTAATTAAAAATATTTGGTAAAGCAATAAATTAAAGATTATACTTAGGTATTATAAACATTGCATTTAACATGATTATACTTGGGTATTATGAATTATAAAAATTATACTTAGGTAGGTATTATAAACCATCGGCTATACTGAGTCTTATACTGAGTTAGGTGGTATGTATGTCTTTATACATAGATATGCATTTGCCAAACTTTTGTCACAGGGTCATTTTTCTTTTCTTTGTGTATGGTATTGCTGAGGCAGTTGAATATTGCATTACTGCTACATTTTCATCTTTAGCTATATTTTCCAGCTTTGGTTTCTCAAAAGAAAAACAAACATTCTGAGCAGTTTTTCCAGATCTTTTCTGGGTGTCTATGATTAACTTTCCAATGTAAGACTATAATCTTTTCACACATAATTTGACTAAAATTTTAAATAGATCACCTTTGTCAAGTATTTACAAGTAATTTATTTATCATAAAAACTATTAGGAACTCACTTAGTTGATGCATGTATTATTCAAATTAACTACATAATAACTGTAGTAATTGAAAGTGGCTTAAATAGAATTAGAAAACCAACTGCTCTTGATGATACAACTTAAAATTAAAAAGAAAGTATATATATATATATATATATATATATATATGTATATTATCAGTGACTCTGATGGGAGAAAAGTGTGATTTAGCTGGTTATGAGCATTTAACATGCTGTGAGTACTCCTCAGTATCTTTTTTACAGAGAGGTTATCAGTTAATCTGAGTAGATGGATTGGATGGATTTCTCTATAAATGTCTGCTATAATTATCATAATGTTCCAAATTCTCATTTATTTACCTTTTCACATGTTGCCCTCTCTGCTGAAATGCCTGCCCACCTATCATCCTGGGAAATTGCTACTCATTTTTTAAAGCTCCAGGAGAAGCAATTTCCCTAGAAATTATTTTCAAATTATTTTTCACTAAAAAAGCATCAGGCAGCCCTGCATTTTTGTTTCTTCTCTGAATTGCTATTGTTACTCTTTTTACACAAACGTTAATTATAGCTAATAATTATTAACTGACTTATTATTGTATACTAAGCCCTGTTTTCAGCAATTTATTAATATCAACTTCTTTAACCCTCATACCCTATGAGATTGAGAGTATTATTTTCCTTCATTTCATATTGTGGAAAGCATATAGAGTTTGAGTAATTGTGTAAAGCAGCACAGTTATTAGGTAGATGTCTGTCTTCAGAAGTCATGTTTATGGGCTCTGTACCAGCTGTCTTTCAATCATACGTTACACTTCAGTTGTTGGTACTCACAATAAGCAGTGGTTCTTGAGACAAGAATTCTGTCTTTTTCATTTTACATCTTTAATATGGAGCACGGTGTATTGCAAATCGTACAGTCCTCATATTGTTTTAGAATAAATGAGTGAGAAGTCTAATGGGAATACATTTTACCCATCTGAACTATAGAGGGCTGTCTAACCTTTCACAGCAGGTATGTCTCAGGAAAAGCAGATGACAGTTGCACACTTCTCATGGTCTAGCTCCTCTGTTGATTTGAACATCCACTGAAGCTTATTTTTCACCCCAGAATAGCATCAACATTTTTTGAAATTTGATTGTACTTTCTTGTTACATTAATAAATCAAGAAAGTTGAGAAAATTGATATATCATTGAATGAACCTAAATGATTTTTTTTTTCTTTTCTACAGTTCTATCCATAAAGTTGAAAGCATTGGTTGTCTGAGTTCATAAAATTTCCCCTGGATGGATAGGTTGGAGCCACTCTATAGAATCAATGTCACAGAAACCGTGTGGGTTGATGGATATTTTCACATCAAACTGTCGTCTTGTCTCTGCTGTAACATTATACTTGCTGCCGCAACAGTGACTCAAACTGTTATTTTTTACAGCTGGTGTCCCAACTACAAAATAGCCTACTATATTCTTGACCACACATTTAACTATTTATTTATATCTAAAGGCTTTAGTTTTTCATCATAAGTGTAAGCCTAGAAAGGGTCTAGAATTTTTTATGGTGGCACATGTTTAAAAACATATCTGTACATAGGATTCTCACTGCGAATAGAAATAATTTTAGAAATCAGCGTTGACTTGTTGATAAAGCATTTTGTTTTCATTACATTTATTTATTTATTTATTTATACAGTTACCACCCAGCGTATTGGAATAACATTTTATGATGACTACTTCCTGATGCTCCAGGAAGCCTCTGGGAAATGAGAATGGCCTTTGGGAGACTGGTTATTTGTGTAGGCGCTTGTGTCCACAGCCAGAGGATCACACACATATTCACAGATATCTATTAGAAGACAGTTTTCTGTTAAACAGGGGCGTTCTGAGTTCTGGGAGATGCTTTTGCATTCTGAAGGATCCTTCTATCTTTACATAAGAATGCCAGGCTCTCCCAAAGGTGGTTAAAAAAATTGGTCTGAAAACAGAACGTAAAAAACAATGCAGGCGGTGGGAACTATGATTAACATTACAGCGAGAAAACAAAGGAAAAAATGATCTGGGAATAAAGAGCGTCATGCTGGATTGGAGTTGCCTGCGTGAGCAAGTGTGTCTCTATATGTATATGTGTGTGTTCCTGTTTATAGTTTGGAAGTGAGGTTGAGAGATGCAAAAATAAACAAACATGGAAAAAATAATGAAATACCTTCATTAAGGAAAACACGGTTTATATTTTATACAAAATCTACTAAGAAATTTGTATTAATGCAATCAAATGTCTGTCTTACAGTGTTTAGCTGTATAAGTATAGACGAAGGAAAGAAATGGCAGAAAGACCAAATATGCTATTTCTGTAACAATCGTGAGATATCTTGACTCTGTACTGAGGTCACAGCAATGAAAGTAAGATGAAACGAAGGATTTGAAAAAATTTAAATAGATAATAACCCTTGGCAAATTAATAAACAGGAAGGGGAGCAGCGTGTCAGAAAAAGGAATAACGTGAAGAACGATGGCTCAGTTCTGGCCTGTGCATCTTGGTGGAGAAGCTCATCGAGCTAGTGAAGGGAAATGTTTAAATGTGTTGGTGAGATGATGGGAGAAAGAGTTTGGCATAGACGATTGTTTATGGCATAATTTAAGGTTTCTATGATACATTATACAATAGCAGGGCAGTGCAGAGGTATCTGGAACTCAGGGAGAGATTTGGACTGACTGTAGATTTGCAGATCCTCTATGATACATTATACAATAGCAGGGCAGTGCAGAGGTATCTGGAGCTCAGGGAACAATTTGAACTGACTGTAGATTTGCAGATCCTCACCATATACATTGCAGTCACAGATGCCACACTGATCATGAAGACAACTCTCAGAGTGATAAATGAACCACCAAGTAGGTAAAAAATACAACAGAATAAAGTCAACATTCCTTACACTCTGAACATCTCACTGTACTTTTTCTTACTTCCTCACTTTTGAAGATGCTGTTTCTTGTATCTGGTTTGCTCTTACTGGATTTACTACTGTAGGCTCTGTCCCATTCTCTGTCTGACATCTCCCTCACTGGCATTAATCAATTTGACCTGATATGTGAGTTAGACACGAGGAATCTGAAGGTGGTACAGAGCAAAAGGAGCCTGCCATATTCAGCATTTAATTTGATCCATCCTCAGGCGCTTAGGAAGAGCAAGTTCAAATGGTAACTGTTCCTTGACTCCCCGGGATTACATCTCCTTGTTGCTTCAACAGTCTGTCTGTATAATTTTTATGACACTAAAATAATTGCTTTATATTCTCATGTCTTTTACTTCTAATGGTTTAAACATTCTTCTTTGTCCTTGGAGGGTTATTTTTGGTCCCCTAAGAAGCAGATCCCCCAAATAGCATTAGACATTCAAGCAATTTACTGTGCAGGAATGCCTATGAAAAATAAAGCACATGAAGGCAGGAGAATCTGAGAGTGCCTGTAGACCATGACACAGGTCTGACACTCGTGAAAGAAAAGCGAAAAAAGTGAGCAGCATTAGGAAAGAGTAGGTTTAGACCTCAATCCAATATTCTGAAAGTCTCCAGTGGCTTTGGAGTGAATGCTGCGGCAAATTAGAATGAGCAGTGATATCCTTCCTGTACGTACAAGAAGGGGATGTGCGCACACACCTTGCCTGCCACACCTTGTATCTTAAATGCTACTGGAATAAGTATGATGTACAATAAATATTTATTATATGAATTAATGAATTTAGTGAATAACACTGTGTAGAGTTTTCCAGGAGCTCTTGTAATGAGTTTCTTTGCCTGTACTTAAAAAAAAAAGGATTTATTTGCTTGTCTTTTTAAAGTCAAATGCGTGTTATTGGAAGATACATGTTAAGGGAGAGGTTTGCTGACACTTGCAAAGACTTTGAGTTTTTTAGGGTCACATACTCACAGAATGAGATTGCTATCCAGATAAATTCCGAAATCAGTAAGTACATTTTGGTATGACTACATGGCTATTTGCTTCCCTTTTCATGCTTCAGATAGACTTCGTTAAGAAGCAGTTCCTTAGAATCCAGAGACAAAGGAGACAGAATCACCTTATAGAGGTTGGAAGAGTGGGTCATGCATTAAGTCAAATGAAAGCAACCTCAAATGGGGGAAGCTAGAGCAATTAATAGGGCTTAACCCCCCTCCACACTCCTGCCAGTCTCTCCATTGTTAAATTATAATCAGACGCCAGAAGCAAGAAAGCCCATTGATGTGTCCACACGGAGCAGTCTCAGAGCACAGACTGGGTGGACAAGGATGCAGCATAGAGCTGAAAGTCCAGCCAGTTTAATTTCATACCAATCCTACAACATTGTTTATACTTTCAGATGAAAGTTAAAGAATACTTTTACTTAAAGTTTCATTTTTAATATGCTTTTATCCTAATGTCAATCTTTCTGTTTTATAACTGAGAGTAGAGGTATAGCTGGACCTTATAATCAAAACGGTAATAGGATATAGGGAATCACTGTGTCATTGTTTTTTTGTTACATGTAGAAGCAGGCACTCTACAGTTGACAGTGACATTACACGGTGTTTGTGTAGTGGGCAGCAGATTCATTCTAGAATGCTTTACAACGATTGCCGCCATTTGATAAGTAACTCCATATGGACTGAGGCTAAAGCACTAAATCATTGTGTCTCCTTCATGCCAAGCACTGATTCATTGCAATGTCTTACACTGCAACTTATTGCTGCTACATTTTAGAAAATATACTTGTTTTCCCCCAAAACACATTGTATTTAATTTATTCTTGCTCTGGTTGAATTTGACTATGCTTGGTATTTCAGCATCACCCTGTGCATGGTAAACTGTTTTTAATCAGACATCTACTTATAATCGTATCAGAGTTTGAAGGGACCTTAAAGGTTATATAATCTTACTTCTCACCACATGCACGCCATCCCCAAATGATAGTCATATATCTAGCTTCTGCTTGAATAATTCCAATGACAGGGAACTGACTACTTGAGATGCAGCCTTTTCTATGCTTGGATAGCTTTCATTGCTAAAAGTTCTCCCTTACGTCGAGTAGAAATTTATTAACTCTGTTTTCTACATCTTGGTCCTAGATCTACTCTCTAGAACAATAAGTCTAACTTTATATTCTTTTGTTAACCCTTAAGTATTCACTACTGCAGACCTTTTTCTTGAAGCACACATTATTTGAAGTATATATAGTGTTCCACAAAAATAATACAGAACAAATTTATTCTGATTCCTATTTTAGGAAGCAGTGTGTCTTTTTAGACTTTATATGGAAATCCAAACTAAAAATTAAACTATAATCATAAAAGTGTAGAATTCAAAGAGCTGTTCAAAAATATATAGTAATGTCTTCATTCTCTTTCGGACTCCATGATGTAAATAGTATATGTAGGCATATAAGGGAAAAAATTCATTTTTATATGAACGGCATTGTTTATGAAGAATTTTAATTTCAAAGCCTAAACTTGAAGTACAAAATGATATAAAGATGGGGACAATAGACACTGGGGACTACCAGAAGGGGAAAGAAGGGAGACAATTATGAGTTAAACAACCTATTGGGTACTGTGCTCACCACCTGGGTGAAAGCAACATACATTTCTCAAACGTTAGTATTGCTCAATATACTCATGTAACAATCCTGCACATGTACCCCTGGAGTCAAAAGTAAAAAAAAGAAAATAATTAAAACCAGATATAACACTATTATCTCTGTGGAAAATCTGGTGTAACTGACAAAAAAAAATTGTCAGAATTAGTAAGTGAATTTTTCAAAGTGTCAACAAACAAAATTCAATTCCTTTTCTACATGCTAGCAGTGAAAAATTAGATACAAAATGACAATTAGTTTTATTTTTATTTATTATTTTATTATAGTTTAAGTTCTGAGGTACGTGTTCAGAACGTGTAGGTTTGTTACATAGATATACATATGCTGTGGTGGTTTGCTGGACCTATCAACCTAACAAGTTAAGTATTTCCCTTAATGCTATCCCTCCTGTAACCCACCTCCACTGTCAGGTCCTGGTGTGTGATGTTCCCCTCCCTGTGACCATATGTTCTCATTGTTCAGCTCCCACTTATAAGTGAGAACATGTGGCGTTTGGTTTTCTGTTCCTGTGTTAGTCTGCTGAGAATGATGGTTTCCAGCTTCATCCATGTTCCTGCAAAGGACATGAACTCATCTTTTTTTTATGGCTGCACAGTATTCCATGGTGTATATGTGCCACATTTTCTTTATCCATTCTAACATTGATGAGCATCCGGGTTGGTTCCAAGTCTTTGCGATTGTGAATAGAGTTGCAATAAACATATGTGTGCATGTGCCCTTATAGTAGAATGATTTATAATCCTTTGGGTACATACCCAGTAATGGGATTGCTGGGTCAAATGCATTTCTGGTTCTAGATCCTTGAGGAATTGCCACACTATGTTTCACAATAGTTGAACTAATTTACACTCCCACCAACAGTGTAAAAGTGTTCCCATTTCCCCACATATCCAGCATCTGTTGTTTCCTGACTTTTTAATGATTGCCGTACTAACTGGTTTGAGATGGTTTCTCATTGTGGTTTTGATTTGCATTTCTCTGATGACCAGCACTGATGAGTTTTTTTTCTTTCATATGTTTGTTGGCTGCATAAATGTCTTCTTTTCAGAAGTGTCCGTTCATATCCTTTACCCACTTTTTGATGGGGTGGTTTGTTTTTTTCTTGTAAAATTGTTTCATTTCCTATAGATTTTGGATATTAGCCCTTTGTCAGATGGATAGATTGCACAAATTTTCCCTGATTCTGTAGCTTGCTAGTTCACTCTGATAATAGTTTCTTTTGCTGTGCAGAAGCTCTTTAGCTTAACTAGATCCCATTTGTCAATTTTGGCGTTTGTCGCAATTGCTTTTGGTGTTTTGGTCATGAAGTCTTTGCCCATGCCTGTGTCCTGAATGGTTTTGCCTAGGTTTTCTTCTAGGGTTTTTATGTTTAAATCTTTAATCCATCTTGAGTTAATTTTTGTATGGGTGTAAGGAAGGGGTCCAGTTTTAGTTTTCTGCATATATCTAGCCAGTTTTCCCAACATAATTTATTAAATAGGGAATCCTTTCCCTATTTCTTGTTTTTGTCAAATTTGTCAAAGATCAGATGGTTGTAGATATGTTGTGTTACTTCTGGGGCCTCTGTTTTATTTATATACCATGAAAACATATTAAGTAATCAGTGATGGATCTTACAAACATACAACAACTTGACAGTAAAAACTTTAAACATTATTGAGAGAAATTAAGGAAGACAAATAAACAAAATCTATGTTGAATTTATGTGTTGAAAGACTAAATGTCATTTCTCCCAAACTGTTTATAGACTAAGTATGATCTCAACAAAATCTCAGCAATGTAGAAACAGTGGTACTGATATAAAGACAAATACATCAGTGGAACAGAATAAAAAGCACAGAGGATGACTCACTCTTATAAAAGCAATTGAATTTTCACAAAGATGTTAAATAAGGGAGAAAGGATGGTCTTTTCAACAAATGATGCTAGAAAATTGGATATGCATTTACACACACACACACACACATCCCTCACAGACACACAGAGAAGAACTCCCATATACTTCACATCACATACAAATGTACAAAAAATAATTCAGAATGGATGTGTAAAACCTGAAGAAGTAAATGCAGGAGAAAACTTTTATGTCCTTAGTATAGGCAAAGGTTTTTCAGATATGACATCAAAAACGCAAACCATAAAGAATTAAGTGGACTTCCTCAATATTACAAACTTTTGCTCTTCAAAAACACTTAAGGGAATGAAAAAAGTCACACTTAGGAAAAAAAATACAAATTGTGAATTCTATAAGGGACTTGTATTTAGAACTTTTTGAAGAACTTACAAAGAATTATATATTGCCGGTAGGAGCAAAAAATAGTATAAGCAGTCTGAAAAACAATTTGACAATTTCCCTCAGAGTTAAACAAACACCTGCCATATGATCCAGCCATTCTATTCCTCGGTATTTTACTAAAAGAAAATAAACCACATGTCTACATAAATGCTTGTAAATGAGTGTCCACGGCAAATTAATATATGATAACCAAAAGCTGAAAACAACCCGGCTGTTCCTCAGCAGGTGGATACATACACGAACTAGTCTATCTGCACAATGGAATTTGCATTTGTGAAGATGAGTAAACCTGCTCCATTTAGCAGTAGGTGTAGTTACTACGTCATGATGAATCTCAATATAATTATGCTGGGTGAAGACAAACAGTCAAAAAAGGAGTACATACTATATGATTGCTTTTTAATGAAATTCTAGAAAGCAAGAACTAACATGTAGATACAGAAAGCAGATCATTTGTAGCCTGGGGTCAAGGGTGAGGGGAGAGAGATGAGAATTCAGTACTACGGAGGGGCATGAGGAGACTTTGGGGCATGATCACCTTGAGTGCGGTGATGGTTTCAAAGATACATATGGATGTCAAAACTTATCAAATTGTATCCTTTAAAAATGTACAGTTCATCTTATGTCAGCTAAATTCTAACAAACCATTCTTAAAACCTAGAAAAGAAAATGAATCCGAATTTCAAGTGAAATTTTTAGTAGTGCCCATTGTTTCGTTTTTCTCTCTGAATTTGTAAAATAGAAGAGGAAAAGTGACTATATTAACAAGAATGCTGAGACATGTAACTATTGGCTATATATTGATCATTCATTAAACATTGTGAATAGACAGACCTAACATGCATAGCCTAAGTGCACTTTCCCTAAAATGTAATCCTCTGGTGTTCCCTTCTCCACCATCCCTGTTTCCTTTTCACACTACTCGTTCCCCTACCTCTTGTTCATCTTATCTCCCAAGCTTTTCTCAACTTTGCCTACTGGGCAATGGTCTATTCTGCTAATGTAGTCTTACCACGGATTCAAGTAAGTGTAGTTGATTTGCTTAGTGATAAGTGATTATTTACACTGCCAGACAGCACAGACACACCAAAAGTCAGTGAAAGCTATAGAAATAACTTTTTCCAGGCCTTAGTGCTGTACATTGTACTCTGTGTACATTGTATTTCTAAGGAGTAATGTCTTGCAAATAATTTTTTAAAATTGTTATCTAATATTATCTATCTTACTTGAATTTCATTCCACTAAAACATGTTGCAGATACTTAGATTTGGGAAATACCTCTGAGGTATTTTTAATGCAGCTGTGATCTAGTTTCATTCTTAAGATAGCTAACCCTTATATAGTAAGTATCTTGCTCAAATTTCTTTTTCATTTTGTCAATGAGTAAGGCAGAGTCTGAAAAATGAAAATTTATTGAAAAAACTCAGTTAACTTATTTTGCTTATGTAGGTACTACTATGGCTAAGGAGATTGTAAATTCTAACAATTTATTAAATATAAAAATTTAAATTATCAGCTCATCCAGAATATTTAATATGTTCTGTAATATTTCATGTATACTGTACATCTTAAGACACCCTAATTTCTTTTTTTTTTTCTGAGTGATGGACTTAATTTTTCCACATAAAATCATTCAATTTAACAAATCATATAGCCAAAAGAAAAATATTATTTAGTATTATATAAATTATTTCTAGACAAACGGATTGATAATACAGGATAGTTTATATATTAAGTAAATAATATACCTATAATAGAATTTGGTTAAGAAACAATCAAATTTAAGTGTATCACCTTTATTTGTATTCATAGCAACACATTAATGCCATTTTTACTAATTTGCATCTCTAACTAGGGCTTGTTAACAAAGTGTAAGGCCATCAGCAAGCATAGAGAGAAAACATTTGCTAAGGCAAAATAACATAATGGCTTCCTTTTTTTTTTTTTTAATAAACATGGGGTTTCAAGATGATGGCCAGGCTGGTCTTGAACTCCTGACCTCAGGTGATCCACCCACCTCGGCCTCCCAAAGTGCTAGGATTACAGGCGGGAGCCACCGCACCTGGCCCTAATTGCTTCCCTCTAATAAGCAATCCTTAATATACAAACTGTATTTAAAGACTGTTTTTATAAAGACTGTTGTTTAAGGCATTTTTTGGTACCTGTACTTAACTATAAAGTTTTAAAAGCAAAATAATTTTCTACACAAACCCTAGAGTAATTAGTTTTAAATGAAATTTTGGATAATGGGTAAATATTTTTTCCTTGGAACAGAGCAGCTGTGTACTTTAGGTGATGTCAACATATTTATGGAACTATTACCTCATTTGTGCAATGCACTCTGTATGCTGCATTATACAAATGAGGTGCAACCAGCAGGATATTATTTATGTTGCACTGTAGTTTTTAAAGTGACAGTATAATCTTTTTAAAGTTATTAATTTAGCAATGAAAATGCAGAATTCTTTTTTTCCTGAAGGTCACAATATCCAGGTTCTTAAATAAGTAGGAAAGTGTACATAGCTTTATTTGTTTGCATTTTAGTAACAGATAAACATAGAAAAGAAAAAAAAAAAAACAAAAACTTCCCATGATTTGAAGTGCAGACTATTTGATCAACATATTTTTAACCATTTTGAAGTTGTGTGACCTCTAGATCTCTAATTTCTACCAAAAACTGAGCTGAACTAGGATAATTTAGGGGTTTGGGATTTCGCAAGGCTTCCTGGGCTGTGTCAGTGATTTATTATTAACTGAGACCCTTTAGAGATCTGTCATGAAAGAAAAGGTTCCTCTTTGAACTCTGTTTTTCAAGTCTTGATATATAGCAGTATTTTTGTTTTTCCCATGCTTGCAAACTGTGGGCTTCAGTTACCCCTGGTTGACACACTGCCCCGAAGCACAAATGAGCAGCTAAAACACTGCATTACCCAGCAACTGCTGTTGGGTTCCTCCTAGCTCACACATGAGAAGCAGTAACGTTTCTTCTTTCATCCTGTTGGCCCTCTCTCTGTTACAGGTTCTTGGTAGTTGCAAAGTGATGGTTAAGCACAAGGAGAATAGGAAGAGAAGGAAGAAATATTTCTCGTATGGATAACTAAGCACTGTGTAGGTCTTCACATATGTTATTAATTACTTCTTTTCTGAAATAATGACTCTTTGCATCTCTCTACCAAAGTATTCAAATTCCTGATTAGATATTCCAGTGACATACAGTTTTGATTTCTGGCTGTTCTTTTTCCTCACTCCATATGCTTTATTACACTGACAAACAAAAGAACTATGCATTCTTTCTTTCTTTCTTTTTTGTTCATTTCCCTGAAAGCCTGAATTCCAGCCAAGTGTAAGAGGCAAGTTCCAATTGTTGCCCATTTTCCTGGCTCTCCTCCTGGCTGCCCTTTCCTTCCAAAGGGAAACGTACCTACATATTGCTTGTCTTTTATTTTTATTTTTTTAATATTGAAAAAAAGAAAGAAATGCAGGAACTCTGAGCATCACTTTTCTATTCTCTTCAATGGCAGAAATGAGACTTGACCTTTTCATGTGTCTTGGTTATATAAGCATTGAATCTTTATTCCATCTTTTATTTTTTGAAAATGATTGACAGTATTGGAAGGTTATTAAAACAGAACGAGTAGAGTTTTGTTTTGTTTTGTTTTGTTTTCAAATGGGACCAAATTTGGTGTTTCTGATGTCACGCAGTATGACTTGGTGCAGCCAAGAACTTCCAGAATCAGAAATCTGAGGTGAAACGGGTAAGAGTAAGAGGCCATGTCCTTAGTCAAAGCAGCCCTACGAAGTGAGCACTCTTACTCAAATGTACAGATGGCAAAACTGAGGCGCAAGTAATTTTAGTGTTTATTTATTCAAGCAGTCAGAGAGGCAATACTTGAACCCAGATCTGTTTAAGTCTAGATTATGAACTTTGCATTACAGCATGTCTTCAAGCAGAAAAGTTTTGTAGATGAAGCTTATCCGTGATTTATCTACAGTAATTATTCAATATTTGTGTTAGAGGGCACAACCAAGAGACTTTATATTTTATCTTTATTACACATTATGTAATATAAGTGGCATGACAAATGGTTAACAGAAGCTTGATTATGTCTTTTTTATATAAACTATATTTACATAATTTTCATACAATCAAATAGCTATTTTAAGGTTACAGTTCAAAAATTTTTGATAAATATATGTAGTTATCAAAATCTAAAATATTTCTGTAACTCTAAAAAGTTCCTTCAATCACTGGTGAAGTGAAGACACCTCAAGCTCCACCCCAGGGAACACTGATCTGATCTCTATGAGAGATAACCGATTAGTTTAAAAAGGTTTATTTTTTCAGGTAATCTAACATATTCCCAGGGTCCAAAGATTAGGATATGGACATTTTTGAGAGACTATTATTTTGCATTCTACAACCAGCACAGCTTTATGGTACATCTTAAAATAGGTAGTAAACCTTCTTCCAATTTTTCTTTTATTTATTTATTTATTTTTTAATTGTACTTTGGGCTCTGGGGTACGTGTGCATATCCTGCAGGATTGTTGCATAGGTACATACATGCCATGGTGGTTTACAGTCTCCATCCCAGCCCCCATTGCCTATATCAGGCAGTTCTCCCTGTGTTATCCTCCCCATCCTCCCACCCCCTGCTGTCCCTCCTCTCCCCTCCTCTCCACACCCCCACCAGAGCACCTAACCCTGTGAGTGTTGTTCCCTACCCTGTGCCCCAGTGTTCTCATTGTTCATCACTGCCTATGAGTGAAAACATGCGCTGTTTTTCTGTTCCTGTGTAAGTTTGCTGAGAATGATGGTTTCTAGATTCATCCATGTCTCTACAAAGGACACAAACTCATCTTTTTTATGGCTGCATAGTATTCCATGGTGTATAGGTGCCATATTTTCTTAACACAAACATTCTTTTATGCACAAAAAAATGAAAAATAGTATGTAAAATTACCTTTCATCTATGGGTATAAAGTATAAATAAAACATCAATGAATTTTGTGTTTAGACTTGAGTTCCATCCCCAAGATATTTCATTTTGTATATATAAATATTCCAAACTCTGAAAAATCAGAAATCCAAACTTCTTGTTCCAAGCATTTCAGATAAGGGATATTTGACCTGTGTGAATCCCAACAACAAATACATATGTATATATATTGAGACGGAGTTTCACTCTTGTTACCTATGCTGGAGTGCAATGGTGCAATCTTGGCTCACTGAAACCACCCACTCCTGGGTTCAGGCAATTCTCCTGCCTCAGCCTCCTAAGTAGCTGGGATTACAGGCACGCGCCACCATGCCCAGCTAATTTTTTGTATTTTTAGTAGAGACGGGGTTTCACCATGTTGACCAGGATGGTCTCGATCTCTTGACCTTGTGATCCACCCGCCTCGGCCTCCCAAAGTGCTGGGATTACAGGCGCCAGCCACCACGCCCAGCCCAACAAATTGTTAATATAATTATTTATCAATTTTCTAAAGAATTTTCTTAAAACTTGTGAATGATTTACATTCACACTTACCTTTATGCTATAGCTTAAAATAATAGAAAAATTGAAGGAATGATGTCCAAGTACCAGACCAGCTTTGCTAGTCTTCATCCTGCTATTTTATACTTAACCGAGCATGACACAGTCAAGCAGTTGGTATGTTTCACAATTTTAAGTCTTTCCCAACTGTGCTACAGGATTTTACTTCACATGTGTATGTGTGTGTAAGTGCATTTATGGGTGTTATACTCATTTATTTTTCAAAAATGCAAACACTTGATTTGGAAAATAAAATAGTGAAATCCCCAAGCAATTTAACCCTAAGGAGTTAAAACCTGGATTAGTTATAAGAGAAAAAATATAACATATTGGGGGATACATGCAATAATTGATAAGGCATTTCAGAATTATTCCTTGAATCAATGTAAGTTTTTTAGTCAGTGAAGGCAAGTAACTTCTATTAGGGCTTTCAGATGTCTAAAAGTTATTATAAAGAAAGTGTTTTAATGATCAAAGAAACAAATGTTCAAATTTGGACAAGAACGTGAATTATCCCTAAGTTTGTCACCGTGGCATAGAAGAAATACAGAAAGAAGCCACTACAAACTATTTTAATAGGAGTTATTTAAGAAAGTAAAGTGTTTAGCATTGGGAATGACCTCATTTGCTCACTATTTTCCAGAATTTCTGGAACAATAATCTCATTACAGCTGAAAGGCCAAGTGCAGGAATTTTTTAAATGAGAATACTATACTTGTCATGACTGGAATAATTGGTAGCATTTTATCTAGAAACTTTCTAAAAACTAAAACACAAAAATAATTTAACTATATTTCTCTAAAATCTACACTAAAGCAATTTAGATATATGGTATTATACAACTTTTAATCTTAGGAGTAATAATATAGAAATGCTCTTACTTAAGAGTAAAATTGCCATTAACCAAGATTAATAAGGGAGATTAAAGTATTAAATGCTAATTTACCGGAGACCTAAGAGACTTTCAATATACAGACAGCTAATGCCAGACTGTTTTAATAACTTTTTAATTGTGTGTTAATTATTTATTCATTAAATTGTTTATTCTGGTACTTCATCCAGAGTCTCTGGTGGTCTTGGATGAAGGAATTTAAGCCCTTACTTGCTTGTAAATCATGAAGCAGGCATTTTAATTGCATTTAAATTAGTTGCAATGGGGAAACGTGTGAGAATAGGATGGAACTCCACCACATTTCATGAGCTTACCCTTACCCTTGAATCATAAATTTCAACATTTAAATATTAGCTCTCAAATTAATGATTCTGTTGACTTCATTTTTGGACTCAAACTAGATTATGTTAATTTACAGTAAGTGTATGCTGTAGAACTGGGCATGGTGGTGCACACCTGTTATGTCTGCTACTCAAGAGGGTGAGGCAGGAGGATCACTTAAGCCCAGAAGTCCTGGACTGTAATGCACAGTAATCACACCTGTGAATAGCCACTGCACTCCCGCCTGGGCAACATAGTAAGATCAAATAAACAAATACATTTATTGATTTGTTACAAAAACAAATAAATATATATCACTGGAAGATCAGGGCATATTATTTATAATCAGAATTTTCTATGACATGGAGCCATAATTAAGCAAACAATATATCCTTTCTTTTACAATTTCTTATGAGCCAAGGATATGGACTAACACAGCATGATCTCGTTCCTTGATGTGATCATGATCTAGCGGAAGATATAGTGGTGAAAACAAAGTACTAAAATATGATGAGATAACAGTAAAATATTGTGAATTTACAAAGGATAAGGCATAGTTTGGAGATTAATATTTAAACCAACTTTTGAGGGATTCATTAGAATTTAACCAAATTATAGAAGTTATTCCCAGGGAAATGACCAGCAGTATTAGAGAATGTTTTAGAAGCAGCAAGATAAGAGGAAATAGAGTTTAGGGACATATAGACAGAGGAGATAGAACTGAAAGTATGTGTGAATTTCACTAATAAATAGTACTGTACATCAATGTTAATTTTTAAATTTTATTTCATAGATAGCGAACTGACTCTCAGTTTCAATTTTAAAATATGTTGCAAAAAGTTGATAAATTGTATTTACCCGTTAGAAAAATAATTCTGGTATCAAAGAAAAATATGGATGAAAATGCTGATTTCCTTGAGGGTAAGGAGAACAGAGAGAGCAGATAAACACTATATAAAAGAGATAGTAAAGGTCTGAGTGAGGAAATGGCAGTGGGGTTGAAAAGGAGTAGGGCAATTTCAGGAAACTCTGCTGAGGTTGTTAACCGATCTATGTGGGTGCAAAGAGGATAAATTGCCAAATAAAGTTCTTCAGTTTGTAGCTTGTGGTTGTAATGAAGCTATTAACTAACGTAACAGACTTAACAGAAGTGGAATTAATTCTAATCATGCCGGAGGTGCTTACTTCATTGTGTCCTAATATATCCAAGGACTTAGAGGTGCCTTATCTTTTCCAATGGATCCTATTACACTGGAGCACTGGGTAGGCAACACTGGAATTCTACCAAGAACTTTTACTTTCTTAGTCGAAAAAGTCCACTTGTTCATGTACAATTTACAGAAGGAGAAATGGTAGTACAAAAAGTTCTGAGATCGAGGTTTTTGACAAACTTGTGAAATTACCTGACCTCAAGTTTCACAGGGAAGTTAAATTTTCATTATATAATTTACGTCTAAGAAAGCAGGAAGTCAATTCCAAAGAAGTTTTTCAGTCTTGCAGAAAAATCAGGAAACATTCAATGTAAGTGTCCAGGGAGCAAGAAGCCAAAGGAGGCAACTAGAAAAGCATATACTCGCAGGTGAATGCCGATGACCTGGTGAGTGTGTTTCACCTTCGCACTGCGTGACGCTGCACTCAGCTAGAATATTGCTATGTGGGCCGGGCGCGGTGGCTCACGCCTGCAATCCCAGCACTTTGGGAGGCCGAGGCGGGTGGATCACGAGGTCAAGAGATCGAGACCATCCTTGTCAACATGGTGAAACCCTGTCTCTACTAAAAATACAAAAAAACTAGCTGGGCAGGGTGGTGCGCGCCTGTAATCCCAGCTACTCAGGAGGCTGAGGCAGAAGAATTGCCTGAACCCAGGAGGCGGAGATTGTGGTGAGCCGAGATCGCACCATTGCACTCCAGCCTGGGTAACAACAGCGAAACTCTGTCTCAATAAAAAAAAAAAAAGAATATTGCTATGCTTGTCACCATCCACTGTAAATTTTATGTTATGTAGGAACTACGAAAGAAAATATTTTTTAAATGGATTGTTTAGTTATGAGAGAATAGAATACATCTACTTCTAGGATCCCAAATTTCAGAAAATAATTCCAATTTATATCAATTAGATGAAAACAATGTACATAGTTCATGAATTATTAACTTTTGAGAATATATAAAGTAGAAAATTTTAAGTCATTGCTAATACAATTTATTTCAAACTGTCATTAAAATATACTTTGTTATTATCGACATTTTTTATGTTGTAAGCATTTTATGTTATTCCTGAAAACGAATTATATGTTAAAAATAGATTTGGCAAAAATGTGTTTTTAGATATTGTCAGGTTGAGGTGTTAATCCGCATTTTGTGGAACTAAGGCATTCATTTAAAAAAGTACATTTAACTTAGGTTATTTTTTAGATTACAAGTGTTTTTAAAAGCATTTTGTTCTCTGTCTACACACAGGTGCATGCATGTGCACACCCATGCACAAACATACATGCACACATTATCTAAGTATGCAAGCAAGGTCCAAATGGAAGTTCTGAAAAATAGAATCTTAAGGAGCCAGCTAATGTTCATCACTGTGAATTTGCAGAATCTTTGTCAATGCTTTGGGAGCACGTACTTTTTCAAAATAGCCCAGGAAGAGCTCCTGATGTGTGAACTAATATTTCACATTTTTTTGGTATAAGAGAATTAATTTTTTAATGCAAGGTGATTTATTTGGGAAAAGTACTTATTTTGACATTATGAGTAGTTCACTGCAAGGGTGTGTGAGTTCAAGCTTATTTCACATCTAGTCTCTTAGACGTTTATTGTTTCTTCTTTAAGCCAAAGAAGATAAATAAAAATTAAAATTTTAGTTTGATTGCTAAAAGATATTATGACCTCCCTAGCCCACTTGTTCACCGGACTCAGTGTGAGTGTTTTTTGTTCATCCGTCTGGAGTAAGGGTTTGCAGAACAGACCCCAGCAGGTGGTGATCAAAGTTTCATATAATCAAGTATAGTAAATAAATATTAAATTTCAACTTCAATTTTCAGATTAAAAACAGAGGCTCAAACAAGTTACCTCATGTGCTCCAGCCTGCACAGTAAGTATGGTGGAGCATGAGTTCAGATCCTTATCTGTGTAGCGCCAAATTCAGGCTCTTAGTCATTACACTGTGTTGCTTTCCCCAGCTATGTAAACAGAATAGTCTAAAAACAGAGGCAGATAAGAAATAGTCAATCTGAGGAATATCTTATAGCAAAATGAGTAAATAACATGTAGAAGAAAAACATCCTTTATTGATATTATTAAAATCCATGCATAAATTTCTCTAGGCATAGGAACCCATGTGGATTCTCATTAGATTATCTATGATTTGGAGTAGATACAGCAATCTGAAATAATCAATTTAGACTCTGGCATACAGTTCTGCCCAAGTGTTTTCATTTTTTATCCTGGCTATTATTAGCATGTTGAGAGGTCATAATTTTTACATATGAGAAAATGTAATTTTCTCATAATTTTCACATATGAGAAAAATACTTTCCAAAAGTATTTTTACATATGAGAAAATGGTCATGTTTCCCATGTAAATATAGATATATGTTTATGTAAACACAACATATGCACACAAACACATGCAAAACTAAGAATAACCTGGACCCATAAGAAACAGACACATGGTGCATCCTTTCACAGCTATAATAAAACTCTAAATATTTATTGAAAAATATTGACATATATATTTACAAATATGAAACAATTTTAATCCTTTCTGTTTTACTTGGCAGGACCATCAATCAATGACAATAAGTAAATAATTACATTTCACATATTCATAGAAACTTTTCATTGAAGTGAAGTTCAAGTAGTTTGATTACTATGAAATTTCCTGTTTCAATCAGAATAGGCTATGTTATGCCAGAGTTACCTAAAAAGCAATATTTATTATTTATATTGTATGTTCATTATGAACTGTTTGTGTCCTCTGTTTTAATTCCGTCTCAAGGCAATGGGATGTGACTTCTACATTTGGATAACAGTCATCTTGGCAAGGGAAAAGGACCTGTGGAGTTCTTCATGGGCACTTAAATATTTGTAGTTGCAACTTACATGGAAATTCTGCTGTTATTCCATTGACCAAAGCAAGTGACATGGTCTTGCCTAACTCAAGTATGTATGTTGAAGAAAGGGAAATTATTTGTCAACAACCCTAAAATATACGACGTTTTCCTTTTCACTAAATCAACGAAAATCATTCATGATAAACCAAATGTCATGTTAAATTTGTTAAAATATTTAAATACATAAAATTCTATTTATATATAATAGTAGTGCTAAATCTAATGATCACTTCTATCTTAATATGCTTCCTGGTAGCAAACAGCACTTAGGGCTCAGGAAAAATCTTCTCCACATAACTTGCTTTACATGCTTGAAAATAAATTTAATTGTATGCAAGTATCTTGAAGTGTCGGTAATGCTGCCACCAGCATTACAGACAAACAATACTTTAAGTTACAAGGACAATTTGAAAAGCAGAATCTTTTAAATTACAGAATTACAAATTTATGAATTTATTAAAGTCTTTCTCTCATATAGCTGAAAGCCCTCTACCACTTAGCATTATTTTTCAATAGTGTGAGGCACCTTTAATTATTTATTTATTTGCTTCTTCTATGTTTCAGTTAATGGCTCTAGTTCTGGAAACAATATGCTTTAATGCAACATACCAAAATTGTACCATACAACTACACAATTCACATTCAGTAGAAACTACTCTTTGAATTTTGATCTTGAACTAACCCTAGGCTAGTGACACGCAATATGATTCCATTTCACAGTGCTAGGCAGTGGCAGTCATTCTCTTTTTCATTTCTTTTAGTACAGTGATCAATGAATTACATGAGATATTCAATGCTTTGTTATAAAATAGAGTTAGTGTTGATTTTGTCCAACTGTAGGCTGATGCCAGTATTCTGAGAATGTTTAAGCTAGGCTACGGTGAGCTATGATGTTTCATAAGTTAGGTTAATTAAATGTATTTTTGACTTAATATTTTCAACTTATGGATATATCAGAATATAACTCCATTGTAAGTTGAGAAGTATCTGTATGAAAACAGTTGATACAACTAGTTGATATTTATTTTTAGTTAAAATTTTTTGAAAATGTGTGTATTCAAAAACAAATTTTTATGCATAGATATTTTTATTGTCAAATTAATCTAAATGTGAGAAATTGTCACTACATAATTATTGATTTTGTTAAAATGAAGAGAAGATAAACATTTTATGGAATGCATAATACTTGTTAAATGCAGTATGTTTATTTGCTTATTCAATAACATGAACAAATCAACATAGCACAGACATATATTATAATAATTAATGTTGCCTTTATATTTTGCTTACCAAGAGATAAATCATAGATTCACTCAATTTTTTTTTATTTTGTCAATATGTATTCATATTTTTCATGTTATCTGGATATATCACCTTTGATGTAACTGCTGTTTTGATTTTTATATTTTGAATGTTTGTACTTTGTCCCCATCTCTATGCAGGCTAGAAACAGTGACACTTCTAATCTTTTCTCATCTTACATAACACTTTTTGGTCTTCTATAATATATCCTTCTGTTACTCAAAACCTTGAATTTTTTTAGTTCCATTACGATGAGATTTTTGATGCTATATCTTTATTTATATTCACCACCTAGAACAAGGGTTGGGTCAAATAGGATTCACTGTTTGTTTTGTAAGACCTGTGGTCCAAAACGGTTTGATGATCTTTGGAAAGGCCACAGGGACCCTAGATTTACACCGACTGCATCTAAGCTTTTCTGCATTATTGTACGTTTTCACGAAAACTCATTCTGTGAATAAAATGACTCATTTCTGGAAGCATCACTACTTCAGAATTCAAAGAAACTTACCCGCAATGTTAAAGGAATTTCTCACTTTTTTTTTTTTTTTTTGCTAAAACTGTTGCTAATTTGGAATGCAACTTTGATTTCACAAGTTCAAATTATCTCTATGAGTTAAAACTATTTTCTCTGAGAATAGATGTTTTATTTATGATGACATCCAATGTGCTTCAGAGTGTTTAAAAATCAGGATATTTTAGACATTGATAGCCTATTTGATGAATTCATAGATGCAAAGAACCCGATTGAGAAGCAGCAGTACTCCAGGAAAACGTGTACATTTAAATGGTTGGACATCTTTGAACAGCTAGGAATGAATTCATACAAGTCTAAAAAGCTGCGGTTGCCAGTAATGAAACGTCTAGGTAGCCCATGTTCAAACACTTCTGTTGAGAAGAGATTTAACTAATCTCCTCATATTACACTGACACTGCAAATCAGCAATCAGTGCAATGTGAGATGCATAAAGGCAAAGCTGCAAGTCAAATTGAATTTTACTCTTGACTCTATTTAGTTTGACCAATACATTAGGAAAAAGATGGTTGTCCTAAAGCCTTCGTGCAGTTCAGTGGAGTGTTTCCGGACAAGAAAACAAAGAGTAAAATGCCTTAGTTTATCATAAGGCAAACATAAACTTATTGTTATTTTTTGTTAAATAGAGGTGATATATGTTTATTTTTATTGTATTTAGATTCCTTTTTAAAAGACATATATATTAAGAATATACAAAAATATAGGTTAGAAAATTTTATATCCAATCAATATTGCTATTGATGTTTTTACATTGATTTTGTATCCTGAAACTTTACTGAAGGTTTTTTTATCAAGTCTAAGTATGTTTTAGAGGAATCTTTAGGGTTTTCCAGGTATAAAATCACGTCATCTAATTTGACTTCCTCTTTTCCAACTTGGATGCCTTTTATTTTGTTTTTCTCTTACCTGATTTCTCTAGTTAGGACTTTCAGGACTGTTGAGCACAAATGGTGACAGTGAACATCCTTGCTTGTTCCAGGTCTTAGGGGAAATACTTTTAACTCTTTCCCATTCAGTATGATGTTGGCTGTGGGTGTGTCAAAGATGGCTCTGCTTATTTTGAAGTGTGTTACTTCAATGCCTAGTTTGTTGAAGGTTTTTATCAAAAGGAATGCTGGATTTTATTGAGTGCTTTTTTTCCTGCATCTATCGAGGTGATCATGTGGTTGTTGTTTGTGACTCTGTTTATATGGTGCATCACATTTATTGATTTGCCTGCATCGAAGCATTCGTGAATTCCTGGAATGAAACCCGCCTGATTGTGATGAATTACCTTTCTGATGTGCTGTTGAATTTGGTTTGCTAGCATGTTTTTATGATCTTTGCACTTATGTTCTTCAGGAATAATGACCTGCATTTTTCTTTTTGAGTTGTGTCTTTGCCTGATTTGGACTTCAGAGCAATATTGTATCTGTAGAATGAGTTTAAGAGGAATCCTGCTTCCTGGATTTTTTTTGGGAATAGTTTCAGTAATAGTGCTACAAGCTCTTCTTTGTATGTCTGGTAAGAATCGGCCGTGAATCCATCTTATCCTGGGTTTGTTTTTTCAAAGACTATTCATTACTAATCCAATTTAATTACTCATTATTGGTCTGTTTATCATTTCTATTTTTTCCTGGTTCAATTCTTGGGAAGTTGTGTATTTCCAGGAATTTATCTTTTTCTTCTTTGTTTCCCAGTTTGTGTATATAAAGGTGTTTATGGTAGTTTCTGATGATCTTTTGTATATCTGTGGTATCAGTAGAAATGTCTCTTTTATCATTTCTATTGTACTTATTTGAATCTCTTTATCTTGGTTAATCTAGCTAGTGGTCAGTCAATTTTGTTTATGTTTTCAAGTAATTAATTTTTCACTTTGTTGATCCTTTGTATAATTTGTGGTGGTCTCACTTCTACTTAGCTCTGCTCTGGTCTTTGTTATTTCTTTTTTATTTTTTTTCTGCTAGCTTTGGATGTGGTTTGTTCTTGTTTACCTGGTTCCTAGAGGTGCAACATGTGGTTGTTAATTTGAGATCTTCCTATATTTTTTATGTAGACATTTAGCACTACAAACTTTCTTCTTAGCACTACTTTTGCTGTATCCCAGAGGTTTGAGTACATTGTATCTATATTATTTTTGTGTTTGAATTTTTTTAAATTTCTTCCTTATTTCCATTGTTTATCCAAGAGTAATTCAGGAGCAAGTTACTTACTTTTCACATACTTGTGTGGTTTTGGGAGTTATTCTTGGTATTGATTTTTAATTTTACTTCACTGTGGCCCAAGAAAATATATTATATAATTTTGATTTTTTGATTCTACTGAAAACATATGCTTTTGGCCAAATGTATGGTCGATTTTGGAGAATATTCCCTGTGTAGAAGGTAATAATGTTAGTTCTATGATTGGTGGGTGGAACGTTCTGTAAATGTCTGGTAGGTCCATCCGTTTGGTATATAGTCCAGTTTGAGTCCACGGTTTCTTGGTTTATTCTCTGCCTTGATGATCTGTCTAATCATGTCGGATCTAATATGTCTAGTCCTCCGCTATTCTTGTATTGTCATCAATGTCTTTGTTAGGTCAAATGTATTTGTTGGGTGAATCTGGGTGCTCTGGTGTTCAGTGCATTTATTTTTACACCTACTAACGCAACGTTTCTGCAGCCCATGGATCAAGGAGTAATTTCAACTTTCAAGTCTTATTATTTAGGAAATATATTTCATAAGATTATAGCTGTCATAGATAGTTAAACCACTGATGGATTTGCGAAAATTCAATTGAAAATCTTCTGGGAAGGATTTATGATTCTAGAGGCCATTAAGAACATCTGTGTTTTATGGGAGGAGATCAAAGTATCAACGTTAACAGGAATTTGGAAGAAATTGATCCCAAAACGAAAAGATGATTTTGAGGGGATAAGGATTTCAGTGGAGGAAGTGGCTGCAAAGAAATAGAGAATGAGAATTAGAGGTAGAGCCCAAAGAGATGACTGCAATCCCATGATAAAACTTGAATGGATGAGGAGTTGCTTCTTACGGATAAGCAAAGAAAGTGGTTTCTTGAGATGGAAACTACTTCTGGTGAAGATGCTATCAACATTTTTAAAATGACAATGAAGGACTTAGAATATGACATCAATTTAGTGATAAAGCAGTGGCAAAATTTGAGATGATCAACTCCAGTTTTGAAAAAATTTCTACTGTGGGTAATACAATACTATCAAGTGGTATTGAATGTCACAAAGAAATCTTTCTTGAAAGGAAAAGTCAGTTCATGCAGTAAACTTTATTTTCTTTTTTTAAGAAACAGTTCACAGCCACCCTAGTCTTAAGCAACCACCACCCTGATCACTCAGCAACAATTAACAGTGAGGCAAGACTCTCCACTAGCAAAAGGAGTATGACTTGTTGAAGACTCAGATAATCGTTAGCAATTTCTTTTTTAGCAATAAATTGTTTTCGGTTAAGATTTTTATTTTTTGATTAGACCTAATGCTATTTTTTTATTAGAACTAATGTTAATGCACACTTACAAAGCAATAGACTACAGTATAGTGTAAACATAACTTTTATATGCACTGGGAAAAGAAAATATTAGTGTGACTTGGAACCAAACCTATCTCCAAGTTATGCCTATCTATATTTATCTATATATCTATATCTCTCTATATAGATAGATAAACATGCTTATGTCATTCTATATGTGTGTATATATACTATATATCTATATATAGATAGCATTTATATCTATATATACATGTATAAAAGATATACATATATATCTGCATATATTTTCTGTATACATGTATAAATATATATGTATAGCTCTCCATATATTCAAAATCAAAACCAAAAGTTAATACTTTATAGGTATATATGGTTGACTGATATGTGGGAAGAAAACCAGAGTACTAAGGAATTGAATACCATAAAAATAACATTACAGTTACCTACATGGGCAAAGAGAGAGTTCTCATTAAGAAAAGAAAATAGAAGTTTCTGGTATGTAGTAATGCTTTATTTTTTGACATAGTTGTAGTTATGTAGAGGTTTTGCGCTATAAAACTGCATTTACTGCATTTAATGCTAACTGGCTATTTTGCCCATTAGTTGATATAGATTCTGCATTAAACAACAATATTATAGACTCTGCATTAAACGACAATTTTAAACTCACAAATATCAATATTAATCCTGAATTTAAATGAATTAAATGCCCCAATCAAAGACACAGAAAGAAAAATTGAATAAAAAGTCAAAACCCATCAGTACGCTGTATCCAGATCCATCTCATAAGCATTGTAACTTTCGTCTCTGACAAAATAGACTTTAATAGTAACAAAGACTAAAAGAAACAAAGAAGGACATTATATAATGGTAAAAGGATCAATACCAAATAGGAATCAATGATCATAAATATATATTCGCCCAGTATAGGAATACCCAGATACATAAGACAAGTTCTCAATGACTTATAGAGAGACTTGGACTCCTGCACAATAATAGTGGGAGACTTTGACACCACATTGTTAATATTCGACAGATCAACGAGATAGAAAATTAACAGGGACATTTATGGTTAGAACTCAGACCTGGAACAAGTAAATTCAGTGAATATCTATAGAATTCTTCATCCCAGGTGTACAGAACATACATTTTTCTCAGTATCACATTACACCTATTTTGAAAGTGACCACATAATTGGAAATAAATCACCCTTCAGCATTTGCATAGCATTTCACAGACTTAAATGAAATATTGGTTGGCTATTTGTTTGTTACTTTCTTCCCTTATTCCTTCCTGTCTCTGCTGTTAAGTACAATTATCGGCATAAAAGAGGTTTTTAATATCTATTTTTAGATTACATTCCAGCCTGGGCAATAGAGCAAGACTCCTGTACTCTCTCTCCCTTTCTCTTTCTCTTTTTTTCTTTTCAAAAAAGAAAGAAAGAAAGAGAAAGAAAGAAAGAAAGAAAGAAAGAAAGAAAAAAGAAAGAAAGAAAGGAAAGAAAGAAAGAAAATCACAAGGTGCAGAACACATATGTACTATATGGTACTACTTAAAAAAAAATGAAAGGTAGTGTTTTTCTTAACATGTCCGCCAACACTCACACTCACACTCCGGGGAAAGCATCTGCGCAGCTGGCTTTTGCCGCTCTGAGCAGCTGGCAACAGAGTGGTTGGGTGGTAGGTGCTGGATGTGGCACAGGGGAAAGTCACTAGTGCAGAGGGAAAGGGTGCCAACCTTGAGGGTGGGAAGGAGCGAGGATGAGCAGAGGCCCATGGGCACCAGAGTCTGGCCCTAGTGATGCCCCAGGCTGGGCCTGTGTGTTTCCAGGCAGCATTCTGCCCTTTGTGAGGCTCAGCAGGCTCTGCCTAGCAACGCCTCATTGTGACTGTCTTGTTTTAAAGACAGGGCTTCCCTGGCTTGTTCAGACTGGACATGAATCCCAGTGCACTGAATGCTTTTTGTGAAGGAGAGCAGGTCAGTTCTAAAACCCACAGCTATGTCTTTCTGGTTCGGGGGCCTTGGCTCTGGCGTAGGCCATTCCCTGGCGCACCTGGCTTGAGTGGGCAACAATGTGACTTCCTTCATCAGACACATCTCAAATGTGCTGATACACGGCGAGTTCCCTAACTCTGACATCAAGGACATTGCGGCATGCCTGAACTTCATAGAACCACTGAATGAGACACTTCAACATAGTCAAACTGCACCTATGGCAGAGCCGAGAGCTGCAGATCCAATTATGGAGCTAGAAATGGAGGTATTGCAGCCGAGAGCTGCAGATCCAATTATGGAGCTAGAAATGCAGGTATTGCAGCAACAGTCTTGAGGCAGAAATGAGATCTCGAAAGATAACTCAAGAGCAGTTGGGCAGTAAGATGCAGCTACTTCAGTCTTCACAACACCGGAAACAGGAAATGGATCATTTCAGTGCCAGCAAGAGCAAAGGAATATCACACACACCCAGCGCTTTTCAGCCAAAGATGAAGAAATTAATTTGCAAAATACAAAACATCAAATCCAAACCCGCCTGTGTGGAAAACGAGAAGACATTCAAACAGACCGTGATGTTTTTCAAACAAGAGAAGTTGAGTGTCTTTGTACAGAAAATGGAACTGAAAAGCCTGATTCATCTAAACTGGAAACTGAAAGATTAGTGAAAGGAATGAACGAACAAGAACTGGAGATGAAAGTTCTGCATGACCAGAATATGACTTTAACTGAACGGATGGGTCAGCCGTCCATCAGTGAGGTGGGCAAACTGACTCACGTCATCCATCAGGAAGATGTGGAGGTGCCGGGCCTTCGGGCTACAACAGCTTCGGCTTCTCACACCCACGGTGTTGCTCACGTTCAGCAGCAACTGCAATCATCTGCTTTGGAAACCCAAGAAATATCAGGTGTTTGGAAAGAGGCAGCTCGGGAAAATAGCTGTGTAGGAGGAGAGTATGACCATCGATTGGATGACAATGAAGGGGGCCTGTGTAAGCTGCAAGAGGAAAATAAAAACGCATCCACTAGTAGTGGTCAGGAGAGGCTTAAAGACAATGTTCTGAAGTCAACACATCTCAATCAAGAAAAAGATAATGAAATAGATGCATTAAGTCAGAAACGTCAGCCTTTAGCGACCATTCTGCAAACATCCAGCACCAGTCACGACCCTGAAAATATTGCTATCTATCAGTATGAGGAGCTTCCACAAGAACCCGATATCTTAAAACAGCCCGTTAAGAAACTGGAAGCATGGAAAGAGCAGCTGGTGACCACAGTGCAGCAGGGGGCAGCCCAACCCCAAGAAGAACTTCCTCAACTTCGGGCAAAACTTTTAATTGGCAGTGATGACGACTCTCAGTGTCAGATGAACGGTAGAGACCTGATGCAAAATTATGAAGGGTGTGAAACTCAACTGAAAAACCTGAGACGGGAGTTAGCACACATGCAGTGCCGCACTGTACAGCTCTGCAGTGGCAAGGAGGGTCTCTTCCCACAGCTGGATATTTTACCCCAGCTGCCCAGAGAGGCAATCTGCAGAATCTCACAATCTGCAGAATCTCCTCATGCAAGTGAGTCTGTTCTGTTGACTGAGTCTTCTAATTGCTCCCCCAAGAGATGGAGAAGCCGAGAAAAGCGCTGCAGGAAAAGACGCAGCCATTAGAACCCCCCAAGAAGACAATCAGTGACTGTCTGATTCCACTTCTGCCGCCTCAGGACGACAAAGAAAAGAATATGAACAAATGCGTTCAGAAATTCGGCAGCTGAAGGAGAAACACAATGTCTTAGACAGGTTACTCAGGGGATAAACCTTTTCATCAGAGCCAAAAACAGTCTAATACATTCGCCGAGAGAAAATCTCACGAAAAAAATGAGTAAAAATGAGCTTCTGAGGCAGAAGGTGAGAAATCTGAAGAAGAGAGTATCAGTTTTAGAAACGGATGTGGGTAAACTAAAACAGGATGATGAGAAAATTGCTGAAACATCCAGGGAAAAGGAAATAGAATATCAGGAAGAAATCAAAGAACTTGAAAAGCAAAACGTGGTCCTACAGGAAAGGCTGGATCATTTCCAAAAGAAATGCATACATTTAGCCAGCAGCACAGAAGGAAAAGTGGACAACTCCTCACGAGAAACCTCTTCATTAGATATCTTAACACTCCAAAACACACAGAACATGTAGTGTTACAAGCCATGGGAAGCATCCTGGGTGTCACAAGGGAGAAAAATAGAGCAGCAGTGTCAGGAAAGGCATGGCACTGTTAACAGGTCCTCCATGACTGGGTGCCTTGGAGGAGATCCAAAAGTATCCCTGGAACACCACTGGGCCTGAATCAGCAACCTGCCCTTAACAGTTCTTTTTCAGAACTTTTTGTTAAATTTCTTCAAACAGAATCTCTTTCATCTACTCCTCCAACAAGGCTTGCTCCTCATAATTCTCCAGGACAGATCAAACTAGCTAAAAATGTACAACAAAATTTAGGAAACATCCCAGCATCCATACCAAGAGGAGCAGATGCCAATCCCTGCTCCTCTGATGTGTCTCTTAGGAGCCTGGTTGGTCTTGGACCTGGTGGGTCGGAGCATTGTCTGTCAAATGCTGCTGCAGAGGCTTTGCCCGCATCTGCACCTCCACTGACCTGGCCAGAGTGCAGGGGCTGGGCTGAAAGGCTGTGATAGCAACGGATGATCCTCAGAGACTATTGAAGATGAAGCCACAATGTGTATCTACTTTATCACTAATGACCTTTTGGAAAGAGCCATTTCATTTTCAGTTTTACTTTCTTTAAATTTAATAAAACTATTGAAAGAAAAATGTTTAAGAGTCTCTGAAGGACTGGCCAGGGACAGTAGCTCAGACATGTAATCTCAGCACTTTGGGAGACTGAGGCGGGTGGATCACCTGAGGTCAGGAGTTTGAGATCAGCCTGGCCAACATGGTGAAATCCCGTCTCTACTAAAAATACAAAAATTAGCCAGGTGTGGTGGCATGTGCCTGTAATCCCAGCTACTTGGGAGCCCGAGGCAGGAGAACTGCTTGAATCTGGGAGGCAGAGACAGAGGTTGCAGTGAGCTGAGATAGCGCCACTGCACTCCAGCCTGAGTGACACCATCTCAAAAAAAAAGAGAGTCTCTCTGAAGGACTGTAAAGGTATTCACACAAGTAAAAAGCAAAAAACAAAAAACTGCATTTACATGTTTATGCAATTTTTTGTATATTTTTAACATTTCTGCATATCACACTTCACGTAACATTTTCATGACAGAAAAAGAGGGAGTCAAAAGTAGTCTCTTGAAAGCCAAGTAAAGAAAGTATCTCATAAAAGACAGTGAGGTGTAATTATTGGTTATGTATAGGTTAGATTGCATGGCTGCTATTTATGGCAAACTGTACTATCTAATAGAAGGCACAGAATTTAACGTACATATCTATCTTCCCTGAATGTGTGTAAGTTTCTGCCACAGACAGACCTGGCCCTGGAGAAGAAAGTAACAAATTTTCCTCCCTGCAGACATAGTATTTTAGCAATACAGAGCAAGGGGTTCCATGCTGAATAGATCCTTTCAAACTTATTAACCTCTTATGCAAAGAGAAAGAGAATGAATGGGCACTAAGATGACTGCAGCTCATGGTACCACTTTTTCTTTTTCTTTTTCTTTTTTTTTTTTTGAGACGGAGTTTTGCTCTTGTTACCCAGGCTGGAGTGCAATGGTGCGATCTCGGCTCACCGCAACCTCCACCTCCTGGGTTCAGGCAATTCTCCTGCCTCAGCCTCCTGAGTAGCTGGGATTACAGGCACGCACCACCGTGCCCAGCTAATTTTTGTATTTTTAGTAGAGACGGGGTTTCACCATGTTGACCAGGATGGTCTCGATCTCTTGACCTTGTAATCCACCCGCCTCGGCCTCCCAAAGTGCTGGGATTACAGGTGTGAGCCACCGCGCCCGGCCGGTACCACTTTTTCATGGTACCGCTGCCTAATCACTGTGGAAGGCAGTTTGGTCGTTTTTTCAAATGTAAACCAAGTTTTACCATATAGTCCTGCAATCGTGTTCCTGGGCATTTACTTAAATAATTTGAAAAGTGTGTCTACACAGAATGTGTACAAGAATGTTTGTAGAAGCTTTATTCATAATCACCAAAAATTAAAAGCAACCAGGATGACCTTTGGCAGGAGAATAAAGAAATAAGATATGGTATGTCCATGCAAGAGAATAATATTCAGCAACAAAAATATGAGTTATTAAGCATTAAAAGATGTAGATGATTCAAAGTTTATATTTCTAAGTTTAAAATCCAGTTTCAAAGTTTACCCACTGTATCTTTCCAATTAAGTGACATTCTGGAAAGGGAAAACTATAGAGATAAGAAAAATTCCCTTAACTTTCTAATAATATCACCTTGGAGCTTAGTATATCAACATAAATTTTGGAGGGACACAAAAATACAGACCATGGCGTTCTGTAAGTCTGAAACTGTTTAAAAATGAAATATGTAAAAAAATATTTGAAGCCTTTAGTAAATGGTTATATTTCATAAATATATTTTTTTCTGAAAATCTTACTACTCATGCCAAGGTTAAATTGAAATCAGAATAAATACCTGCCATAAATGATGGTAAAACCTACACCCAGATTCTTTAATACATCTTTAAAATCTCCTGTGTTTAGGAATGAATAGTTAATGGCTTTGCTTTGTGTGTCTCTGTGTTTTTAAATCCTTTTTCTTTCATCCTAGTCCTCTAACCCTTTTAAAAGCTAAATTTTGTTGTTTTAATATCATGGTAATTGCTATATGCTACTCTATTCAGTATCAGACAGGATTGCCTCAGGGAAAAAAGAGGTAAGTGTTTCGTTGAGCTTCAGTAGATTTATTCTGCAGATATGCCAAACTACGTCTTATTGTTAAATCTCTATAAAATGAATCTGAATCTATTTCAATTGTTGCATTTTATTGGTGGTAAGACTTTTGAATGAGATTCTTTTTTGTTCTATATAAAATGTATGAGAAAAAAACAGCACTTTGGTATCAACTACCCATATTTCGTGTCTGATTTTACTGGAAAGCTTATTTAATGAGGCAGTTCTACAGTCATATTCCTGAATTAAGTGGTGATATCCAAATACAAAACATTTGTATGGTGACCAGTAGCACTTTCTTCTGGTCACCATAAACAAGGATGATTAAAAATTTTAAGGATAAGCACATGTGTTACAATCATTCAAGCTGTATACGACATTACCCGAATTACACTAACAGAACATATATTTTATTAGATTTAATAATTGAAAACAGTAGAAACAAATGAAATCAATGGAATATACTCTATTTTAAAAAAAAGTTGGTTAAGATTGTCTGAAAAATACTGTATCTTTTCTTCATTTATGAAACTTAGTTTTTCTAGATACAAAAATATTGGCTAAATATTGTTTTCTTTAAGGAGGCTAAAGAACCCCAATTCCTTCAAGCCTGTATGGGTTCTGCTGAAAAATCTGCTGTTAATCAGATAGGTTTTCCTGCATAGGTTACATGATGCTTTCGCTTCGCAGCTCTCAAGTTTCTTTTCTTTATCTTACTTTTTAGATTAGCCTGATGACTGTGTGCCTAGGTGATGATCTTTTATAATGAATTTACCAGGTATTCACTGACCTTCTTATATTTGGGTGTCTAGATTTGTAGCAAGGCTGGGGAAGTTTTCCTCAATTATTTCCTCAAATAGTTTGTACAAGCTTTTAGATGTATGTTCTTTCTCAGGAACATCAATTTCTATTTGCTCTAGTCTACTGTTGAAAGTTTTTATGCATTTTGTATTTGTTAAGTGTCTCTTTCATTTTCATAAATTGTAATTATTTTTCTTTATAGCATCTATTTCTCTAAAGAATTCTTCATTCGTATCCTGTACTTTTAAATTTGTCTTAAGTTGATTTTCACCTTTCTCTGATATTTCTTTGAGTAGTTCGATAATCTACCTTCCGAATTCTTTTTCTAGCAATTCAGATATTTCTTCTTGGTTTGAATCTATTTCTGGGAAGATAGTGTGATGTTTTGGGGAGTGCTACACAACCCCGTTTTGTCATGTTACCGAAATTTTCCGGTTCCTTCTCATTTTGGTAGACTGTTTTTTCAAATTGCTCTTTAATTTATTTTTAACTGGACTGTACTCCCCCCTCTTGAGCATCAGATTAATGTTTATCTTAGCCTAATTTGCTTCTTGGTACTTGCAGGGGTGAAGATTCTGCATGCATTCCTCAGTTACACAGTGTCTTTGTGTGTTGGCTTTCCCTGAAGCTGGTTGCAGTAATTATATCCTTGGTATGAAAGTTACTTCACCGTCTCCTGCTGTGTTGGCACAGCAGGGATCTCTTGAAGCTTATTTCATTTCTTGTGGTATGCATTTTATTTATTTATTTAATTAATTAATTTTTCCCGTGTTTTATTTACTCTGTTGATGAGTCAGTGTTCAGGACAATTGGGGAGGTAACCCTGGGCGGGCACTGGTTTGGCGAAGGGAGACAGATTCATGTAATACCCAACAGTGGGTTGAGGTCCCAGCCTTGATGAGGATGGCTGGGGGAGATTTCAGTCAGATGTGCTGAGGTTTCATTGGGGTGATAAGTGGGAACTACCTCAGCTCCCCTGCCAGGTCAGCAGAAAGTTATTCACCTCACAGCCTCACTGCTGTTGTGGTGTTTTGACTATTCAGATCAGGTAGGCAGCTATTTTCATCTATGGGAATGTTATTGCTCCAAGTAGGGAAGAACTGTGACTGCCTCTTGTGCAGGCCTGAATCCGGTGTGTGCTCCTCCTGTGGACTGCTCTCACCTTGTACTGTTCCAGAAGGGCTATTCGAGCCTTCATGCTGCATTGCTTTGGGAGAACCCCCAGCTGTGTCTGCAGTGTGGTACCAGAGAGGAACAAGGACCCCTTCCCTAAAGCCCTTCACCATCTCAGAGGCTGCCTGCCTGGCAGGTATAGGTACAGACTTCGCCTACGGCACCCAGCACTGCAGTTGTGTCTCTGCTATAAGAAACTATGTACTAGTGGTAAGATCTGGAACTCAAGACCTGCCTTTCTGATTCTTTTGTTGTACACGGTGATCCCTTGATGTGGTGGAGGGGCTTCTTGAGAGCTGGACTGCAGTGATTATTATTGCTCTTCTGGGGCCTGCCACCCAGCAGAGCTACCAGCTCTAGGCTGGTTCTGGGGAATGTATGCAAAGAGTCTTGATGTGATCTGTCTTCAGGTGTCCTACACTGGATTCCAATACCCGCTGTGGTGAGCTAGCAGAGGACTGAAGCAGACTCTGTGAAAGTCCTTGGTTGTGGATGTTTCCTGTGCTGGCTTTCTTGAATGCCGATTATGCCACCAGTGAAGTTGTCACGTAGACAGACACAGCACTTCTGGTTAGCAAGGATGTTGCAGATGGTGGTATTACTTATTGGTTTATCCTTGCTGGGAGCAGGGTTATTCTGTAATAAGTTGCTATAGTGGCCTGAGTTTATTGGCCTCCAGCCAGGAGAGCAGCAGCTGCAGTATTAGCAGTGGGGTGTAAGTTTGCCTTAAGTTGGACGGGGGAGGTATTCTGGTTTCTCAGGGATGAGCAGGGCCATAAAGCTTTCAAGATTGTATGTCACTCTGTGTTTGGTTACCAGGGCGGGTAGAGAAATACCATCAGGTGGGGCAGGGTTATATGGGTCTTGTCTCAGACTCCCCTTGGTTAGGAATTACCACAGCCACTGTGGGGGACAAGGGTGTGGTTCTCGGGCTAAGGGACTTATATTCCAGAGGTGACTAAGTCTGTCTCTGCTGTGGCATATAGTTTGCTAGGGAAGTGGGGGATAGCCAGTAGTGAAAGGCCTCACACAGTTGGCGAGGCTGGTCTCACTGCCCCAGTCTCCTGCCAACAGCAGTTTAGATCTGGGCAGCCCGAGTGTGGAACTTAAACCCCACGCTGTAAGCTTCCCCACTGAGCAAGAACACTCCACTTTTAGGCCTCACCTCTCGCTGTCTGCCCACAATGTCAGTGGTGGTTCTTGCACTCATAGCTGCAACAGTTCCTGTTTACCCCTCAGATTCTACTGAAAAAACTTCATGCCCACTGAGAATTATTCCAAAATTCAGTTGAAGTGTCTTACACCTTGTGACCCCTCCCTAACTATGCTGGGTGCCTTCCCTGAGGGCCTCTGTGAGGTGTAGTTAGAAATGGCTTCCCTGGGCTCGAGCTGGAGAATGGAGGTGCCTGTAAGGCTCTTCCTGCTTCTACTTCTACTTTATACTTCATGCAGATCTCTAAATCCCTTCCAGCTCTAGGTGAGGTTAAATCCTTCTCCTGTAATCGGGATTTTCAGACTCTCCAGTGGGGTTGTGTGTTCAGAGGCAGGTTTTCCCCCTTCACGCTTTGGGAACTCACAGTTTTTTTTTTTTTTTAATTTTTTATTGGATTTTAGGTTTTGGGGTACATGAGCAGAGCATGCAAGACAGTTGCGTAGGAACACACATGGCAGTGTGTTTTTCTTTCCTTCTCCCCTTCACCCACATTTGGCATTTCTCCCCTGGCTATCCCTCCCCACCTCCCTCTCCCACTGGCCCTCCCCTTTTCCCCCCAATAGACCCCAGTGTTTAGTACTCCCCTTTCTGTGTCCATGTGTTCTCATTTTTCATCACCCGCCTATGAGTGAGAACATGCAGTGTTTCAGTTTTCTGCCTGTCTCATGGAATTTGCAGTGGTGTGCTGCTTCTTTCGAATAATATGTGAGTTATTTCAGTTTTTCTGGCACATTCCTATGATGATTCTTGGAGCAAAAGTTCAGGGCGAGAGTCTCCACACATTATTATGTTCTGCACACTAGCCCTGTATCCTGTCATTTTTCCTCACATTTTTTTCTAATTTTAAAGCAATTTATGTTGTGGACAATATAAAAATATTTAGTATAATTTTTAAAATTATTATTTTCCATATACAAACATTATTTTAATTTGAAAGTACAGCATCTCAATACATGTACAAAAATGTACATACATCTCTTTTATACATGGCCATATGTATATTACTGTTTACACACAATTGTTCTTTACCTAAATGGACATTTTTCTATGTCAATAATTGTGTACTGATTTTCTGCTAAATTAATGTACTAATAAATGAAAAAGTAAATGAGAAGACTCATGATTCTTAACATTTATTTATACCTTTCAGAATTATAGATAACTAATGATGTGGCAACAAGAAAATTTAACTGCTACATTAACAACTTCTATTGCTATAATCAGAAATTTTAAACTTTTTTTTTAGCCTCAGATTAGGATAAAATGAGGGTGTTGAAAATATAATTTGTGGTATTGAAAAAACTGAGTTGACCAATAAAGGTTCAGGGTGACAAGTAATAGAAAGTAGTTTTGCTATATTAAGCAGAAACTTAATTAGAATGATACCATTAAGCTCTGAGAATTCATGGCAAGGCTGGAGAATCAGTCTAGGAATATGAGCAGAGCTAAGGAATCGTAGGTAGAAAATTTGTAGGTATGATGATTGTATTGATCTATTCTCACACAGTTATACCGAACTTCCTGAGACTGAGTAATTTATAAAGAAAAGAGGTTTATGTGACTTACAGTTCTGCAGGCTGTGCAGGAAGCATGGCTGGGAGAGCTCAGGAAACTTACACTTGTGGAAATGTAAAGGGGAAGCGAACTTGTCCTACTATTGGAGAGCAGGAGAGAGAGAGAGAGAGACAGAGAGAGAGAGAGAGAGAGAGAGAAGAGGGAAGTGCCACACACTTTAAAAACAACCAGATCTCATGAGAACAGCAAGGGGGAAACCCGTCCCCGTGCAATTCAATCACCTCCCACCAGGCCCTTCCTTCAACAGGTGGGGCTGAAAATTTCACATTAGATTTCGGTGGGAACACAGAACCAAACCATATCAATGATACAACAGAAACATGTATTTAGAATTCCGTTCTAACCTCTATCACGATTACTGGATTCTTGCACCTTTTCTTTTTTTAATCATAAAGCACATTTCCAAAATTTTATGGACTATTACATGAAATAGTACTTTTAGCAACTGAGTTACCGGACTCTCCCTGTGTTGTCACTATGAATGATCTCTTCATTTTGATGGTATCTTTGTGTTAGTTCAGTGGAATTTCAGGTCCTGGGATGGAGCATCTGACTGGTTAAGTGACTTTGTACACTTTTAAGAGCTAGGGAACCAAAGTGTACATTTATGCAATGTAATGTTACTCAACTATCAAAAAAAAAGATAAAATAATAAAAAGATTTCAATAAACAGTACTATATATAAATTCAACCCAGAAAAAAGTTCTTAAAACAAAAGCTGTAAACTAAACCCCAGAGTAGCTGAAGGTTATTATTAAAATGATATCCCTTTTTTACATATTACAGTTTTCTTCATCAGTGGCGCGCTTTTACAATTTCTATTTCTTATGTCCCTTCTTCATGCATATATGCTTCCTTATCTAGACAGCTAATATTTTCATAGAATTGTTCATTTTGTTTATCTTAGGGGAAATGTGATTATTCGTCCTTAGCGTCATAGAGAGATTTTGCATTACGTATTGTAGCTTTGTCAATAATAGACATGTGACCTTGCACATGTTAACATTGCTGTATTTCAGCTTTTTTGCCTATAAAATGGATAACATAATGGCATATCCTTCTAGATTTATTGTAATGCTGCAACAATTCTTATATGTAAAGTACTTACAACTGTACCATGCACATGGTCCACATTGTGAAGTGTTAGCCCCACTGTCATGATAATCACGGTTATTCTTATTACTAAAAAATCACCCATGAAAGTTTATATTTTATAGGAGAATCTTACAGAAGAAAATTCACAAGATTCAATGGGAAATATCTAGATTTAAAAGGATATTGTTTTGGCATTGACTTAAAACAGAATGCCTAATTCATATCCTCTATTCGATCTATTCATGAAGCTTGGCCTATATAAACTGTATTCTTTATTATCTAGGCAGTGGACAGGATAAAAGAAAGTGATATTTATAGCCTGAATTGCTAAATTCAACTCTAATTGTTTACCGCTTTTGTCAGCTCATCTCAAATAACATTTTAAAATTAGTATGCTGGGCTTCTTTCCAATCCTGTGTGTTCATGAGCCATAGGGAGGTTGTAAGATGTAAGTCAAAAAGTCTGTTATGTAAAACTCAAATTACTTTCTATCCTATTCTTGCTATTAATATTATTGGATAGCTAACACAGATCAAAAACCCTTTTTTTAATTGTAAGGCACGTTTCCAAAATTTGAAGGACTATTACATGAAATAGTACTTTTAGCAATTGAGCTACCTAATAGCATCAGAAGTTTTCAATTTGGTTTATATGCAAAATGTGACTTTTTAAATTATGAAACATATATTTTCAGGAGTAAGTCAAAACTTACTCCTGTTTTACACTTAATATTTGAATCTCTGTAATCCCAGCACTTTGGGAGGCCGAGGCAGGTGGATCACGAGGTCAAGAGATCGAGACCATCCTGGTCAACATGATGAAACCCTGTCTCTACTAAAAATATAAAAAATTAGCTGGGCATGGTGGTGCGTGCCTGTAATCCCAGCTACTCAGAAGGCTGAGGCAGGAGAATTGCCTGAACCCAGGAGGTGGAGGTTGCGGTGAGCCGAGATGGCACCATTGCACTCCAGACTGGGTAATAAGAGCAAAACTCCATCTCAAAAAAAAAAAAATATATATATATATATGAATCACAGAAATATAAAGCAGCACTTTTCATAGGTAATATAGTAAACTTAATTAAATTGTTTGGTTACCTTTTGCATGATAAATGAATAGATGTTGCCTTTATTTTCTTAAATAAAATAAATATAGATAAAATGTGACAAAAATATCAAACTTTGTCATTTGGAAAATTCAGTAACCACTATAAAGAAGTTAGAATATTAACTTTTGCAAATTGCATTTAATAGAAATTTCAGTAACAACATTTTATTTTTTTGCAATTATTTTCAGAAATTTTACTGTCTGAATAAATCAGGGTTTATATCTTGAAAAATAGACATTACACTTCATGGTGAATATTTTATATCTCATTTTGCATTAGAGAAAATATGTTCCTCTTTTATATCAATAGTGGGAAGGAAAAAACACATAGAATTGCACAGAGAAAGTATAACATATAGATTTTGAGGCAAGATTTGAAGAACTTTATTTATATCAATTAATACAGGGTATGCATGTTTTGACAATGTACTTTATTTCACACCTTATGACAGCGTGATTGAATCATCATCACTTTTGGTTATTAGGAAGAAAAGACAGGGTTATAATTTTGAAGTGTGTGGTGCTGGAAGATAGGAGATGACAAGTAATTTACAAGTTGTGGAATTTCCTCTGTTGAGAAGCGGAGGTGTTTTCAGACCGGATGTTGCAATCCACATGTCAGGTTTATTTTCATTTTTAGATAAATGGCCCTTATTCTGCAGCATCTGAGTCAGTCGCAGGGAAAAAAGTAAACAAATTGAGAAGCAAACACAAGTTTACCTTTGATAACTTCTACCTAGTCCTGTCATCCTGGTTTGCCCCTTCTCAGACACCGCAGAACACCTGCCTCTAAGCTCTTCAAATTCCATTTACGTTCTTCAGAGAATAAAATCTAGTTAGATTTCTGGATATCAAACATAAAAGTTCCTCCATGGATGGCTAATTTATTCTATGTATAATTCCCATTTTTCTAGCACTGTTGAATGTTTCTTTTTTTTTTATACTGATCCAAAATCTTCTAGAGTAAACAAATAACCTCTGTTATATTAAGACCCAATCTTATGTGTGATATTCATTTATTAACTCAAGGTGGAGATCTGAGTCTTTGGCCTTGGAATTTTAAGATTATTATTGAATATTTTAAGATTATTTAGAAGAATCCAGGGTTATAGCATCGTCTTATCTTAAATAAAAGCGGATGTTTGAGATGAACTGTTTTGCCACTTAGTGACACATGGGCTTAAAGCCCAGAACTTAAACGTCTCGAAAGTGAAGATATTGTGTTTCTTCGCACTTGAGTTTGAAGGATGTAATTATAGTCTTGATTTATATACATATTTCTAAAATGTCATGCTCCTGGAGAAGGAATTTACTACACAGAATTTTATAAGTTTATTGATTCAGTTAACAACTTTTTAGCCAGATACTATGTACCACCCCTAGATCTTAAGACTGGTTATACAAAATTGAATAAGGCAAATTAGATTCGATTATTTATCTTGAAGGCAGAACACTTTCTTTGGATGGGAGTGCACACACCTTATGGAACATCTTGGAAAAATTAATTGAGGTTTACCACAAGTCAAGAAATTATTGAATATTTTTGGAATAATACTATAACTACAGTATTTTTCCAGGTGCTGTAAACTCTTTCTTTGATATAAAACATCACATTTATAAACTGCACTGTTAGATTCTTAAATACTTGTGTTTGTCTTTCTCTATTACTTACTTTTCCTTATTCTCTCTCTTTTTCTTTCTTTTTCTGTTGTTCTTTCTGTTTTCCTCCTCCCACTCCCTCCTCTTTCTTTCTTTGAAGACTTGTGCAATTGCTTTGAATTAAGTGACCTTAGAGAGCTTGTTTGGAGAAACACATCAAAGAAAAACATGAGAAAAAATTGTTCTTATTTCTTGTAACCATGGTTATTCTATACAAGTTGAATTTCTATTAAATCCATTTTTATATTAGCTGATCATAGTGCAAATTTCATTTAACTATAAGTATTTGAAAATAATCTTTGATCTAATTTTTTAGTCATAGTTGGGCAATTAGCATTGAATCATTTTTTTTTCAATTGTACAAATCAATAATCTCATTTTTTAGTTTTGAAAATATTGAAAGCCAATTTTTATTTTTTGTTTAATACAATATCTTATTCGGGAATCTGAAAGACTGCACAGTGGAAAATACTGTGAAATATATTATAATGTAGAGGGTTTTTTTGTCCCCCTTTGGAATTGAATTCATACAAAAACACAGTGGGATACCCCTTCTTTGCATACACAGTGTGTTGTACAATCTTAGCAGACTCCTTTTACCATAAATTATGGACTGAAAAGGGGATCTTGCTGAGATCAGCTCCTCCTGTGCTCACCTGATTGATTAACAGAGTACATGTTTGGCTTAATTGCTCAATAATAGAAGCAAAATAGATGTCATTATACATATAGTACTTTCCACTTAACTGAAAAATCAGGAAAAAGTTTTGTTTTTCTAAAACTTTATCAACATGTTTCACAGTAAATTCTGAATAGGAAAATTTAAAAAACAGATACATTAAGTTTTTATAATATGTTTATGTTTATATGTTATAAATACAGATATAAACACATATATACCTAGAGTTATATATATGTATAATTTTGTTTTAAAAATATGTAGCATTTTCTCCCATTGCCTACTTTGGAATGTGAATACTGCTTTCACACCAATTTTTCTTTTTCCTTGAATGTAAGCTTCATGAAGGCAAGACTAAATTTTATACTAAATGTATTTGTAAAATAAGTTAGCTAGCAGACCACGCTCAGTAACCACTTACTCAAATAATTCTGTCTTCTCCCTTCCCACCCTGCTTTACCCTTACCAAATTATTCATTCGTTGTGATATTTTCTCCATCTGAAATGGACTGTAAAGAGATGGTTCCCCCTCTCAATTTGATATTGAAAAGGGCACTATAACTTCCTTTAGGGAAGTGGGTCAAATGTCAGTAACAGTCACTGCCTTTCCCCAGTCAGAGAACTACCTGCAGGTGTTCCATGGGGAGACAGAGACTGAGATAGTACTTACTTGTTCTCAGACTTAGAAACCCTTCTTTGGAGTTCTCAAATTTAGGAGCGGCACAGCTTCTGGGGATATCTGCAACATATATTTAAACCACTTTTCTCTTCTCTGAACATGCAGAAGTTAATTCTTATTTATGTAAAATTCCACATCAGTCTTTCTTAATCAACTGACCCTTTGTTTTTTTACTTAATGAGATAGAAATTAACTGGATGAACTCAGTGTCAGTGATAGGAATTCATATTTTCTCTTTTGTTTCTGTTACCCAGTTTTTTTTAAATTTTATCTTTTAAAATGATAAATCATATGTCTCCCAAATATTTATTTCTTTATTTGCCCCTTTGTTTTTCTTTATTTTTCAATCCTGTATAATTACCAGTTTTGTGAAAAGGAAAAATCGAATTATTAAGTGCATTAATTTCTGTTTTCATATAATCATACTTAATCCTAGGTTTTTAAAGACTGAGTCATAAGGTGATACAAACACCAGGTTCTCTTTTAAAAATGCTATTATGTTTAGAGATAATGCTGTTATTGTATTTTAATTTTAAAATAACTTTTAGTGACATTACGTATTTCAGCAGGTATATATAAATGCATTGCTATGATTTACAAAGGTAGCAAAATAAATCCATTAACGCTTGAAAATTGTAACACAAATTTGAGTGAAAATTTCCCTGCTAGTACTCATAAAATAATTTTAAAACAGTATTTAAAATAAATATTATTTCTATCATTAAGGAATTCTCAGAAATATCAACATTTGCTACTAGCATGCTTTCATCAAAACATACCAAATCAGGAGTGAAGAACAGATTCCCTATCACAATGAGTTAGCTTAGGTGGGCAGAAGATGCTACGGGTTTTAAGAAGAATAAGGAGAAACAATAGCCCAGTGAATAAACCCCTGGCACAGAAGGAAATTAAATGGTTTACATCATTGAATTTGATTTCTGCAAAGTAATCTGCAGAAATAAGAAGGTTAAATTTTGCTACTAGCAAGACAAAAGTTTACTAGAGTGTCAGAAAAGCGTGCCAGTTCCCAGAGGAAATGAGGTATTGACAAAATATTTTTTGTAATCCCTGTTATTAATCAGAAGATGTCTGTGTTTTACAATATTTCACATAACTAGATAAAATTCCTTGTATGAGCATTCTTGGGTATACCACTGTTACCTCTGATGCCTTTCCAAATAGATGTAGGAAAATATATTTATATGGGAGGAAGGAGATCGGGAAACACGTTTACCATAGTGAGGCCCTTCTCTTGAAACTAGTTATGAAACTTAATTTTGTATGTAAGTTAAAAACAGGTAGAAATCCATTGAATTATTGTTCTTGAAAAGATCCTCTTATGTGGAATCATTATGATTCTTTCATATATTAATTATTAAAAATAATATTGAAGATATTGAAGATTGAAGAGTTATACCGGTGTAATATGGCCTCATTCCAAAATTCTTTAATCAATTTTCTGAACTCCAGGAATAAAACCAGAAACGATCAATCTGTAGAATATAATTTTCAAAATTTTCATATAAGGTCATAATGAAATATAAAAATGCCACAAATTTATGATACCAAATTCAGATACTAAAGGAAGTTTAAGTCAGTGGAGAAAATTCATATATTTGGCTTAAAATATAAGTAACAAGATTGTAGTATTTAACTCTGTCCTGTCTTTTTTAGGGTCTGTGTATCAACAGACTTGGCTGATTATTTAACTTAGTCCACGAAGTGATTCCTTCTAAATATTCTATTCCAGTTTATCCTATGCAAGTATTGTCTCAGTTGATTGAAATTAATACCAACAACTTCTTTGGATTGTCTACTCTATTAAAGCACACATTTTTTCAGAAATTCTAATTCTTTGAACATCCTTACAAGGTGTGATATATTATCACTTTCATTTATGTAACGAAAAATGTGATAAATGTACTTTTCAGATAAAGATATTTCAGTTTGGGAGGGGCGCCATTACTCTTCCTTGTAATTCCAGCACTTTGGTGACGCCAAGGCGGGTGGATCATGAGGTCAGGAGATTGAGTCCACACTGACCAACACGGTGAAACCCCATCTCATGGTGGTGCGTGCCTGCAATCCCAGCAACTCAGGACGCTGATGCAGGAGAATCAGTTGAACCCAGGAGGCAGAGTTTGCAGCGAGCCAAGATCGTGCCACTGCACTCCAGTCTGAGCAGCAGACGAAGACTCCATCTAAAAAAAAAAAAAAGAGAGAGAGTTCAGTTTGGTTTCTTGATATGACATAGTTCCTAACTGATACAGATAAGATAGAAAGCCATCATCTATGTCAGACTCCAAAAACCGTATTCCTCTCTTTACAGAGGAATTCCAGACTATCTCAAGTGTTTCATTTCTTTAATTTAATTCTTGACCGTATTAACCAGATGACAATTACTTTTCACTTCTTGATTTTTTAGTAGTTTAAATAGATACCAATCTCTTAATTTTGTATCTTGACATCATTTTTTCACATAGAAATATCTGAATTAAATGCTCATGAAAAGATTAAGAAAATCTGCAGTTGAGCCTGAAGCCAGACAAAAGACATTATCATTGAAAGTATATGCATTTGTTACCTTTATGGTCCTGATCCAAGGTATTTGCATGCACCAGAATGGTCTAGTTATGGTATTGTAAGTACCCGTATCTGAAAACCAGTAAGTAAGAGAGTGCACTGTATTGGTGATGCCAGTTTCTGGACGCCTTATGTAAATAAATGCAGGACAAGTTAAAAACTGCAGTCACCCATGTGAAATGTAAAAGGCTGGCCTAACCCAGCTAAACGTCAAGGTCTAGCCAAATTTATGAGATTTAGAGAAATCATGTATTCTAATAAAATCAGAGATACTCCCGAAAATATAAGAATCAATTATAATTTTCAAATTCTACCACTTAAAAGTATTCCAAAAGCCTGATGGTACTAACTGGGTTCTTATGAACTCAAATCCTCACTTATGAATTTTGCTCCTATCTATAAGTCACCAAAATCAAATCTAAATTGGAAATTGGTTTTTGACAGAAATATTAAAAGATTAACTAAAGGCACTTGTTCAGGTATTCTCATTGGTGTATTATAAATTTATGGATCATAAGATTTTAAATGTGCTTGCAAATAGAACTTATGCAGACTGAACCCTTTGGCAGACAGTAAATACTGCTATTTTTGTCCAAAACCTCTTGTGTTTTGAACTTTAAAACTGCCAGATGCAACCACTTGTAGAGCCTTTTGGAAGACAATTTCTAATTTGCAATTGGGCATTGAAAGAGACTTTTCCCACTACTTAAGGGTATCAGATAATTTTGAAAGTAGTAATGTCTACCATGTCTTTGTTAATGTTGGAGAAACAGTCTCAGAGAAAGCAGCACAATAATTCTCACTGATAAAGTGGAGATGATATTCTAAGCCATGTCTGTGAGAAATGTCATTATGCATTCCCACATACTGGACCAGATATCCCCCCTGCCTGCAGAATCGATGACAGAGCTCTTGAGGGATCTCCCTGACCCGTAGCCAGTATGGCCTGAACCCTAGACTTTCTTTTCAGCAAAGGAAATCATGTTGGTTGGGCCACAATTAATATCTAGAAATGAGAGTTGAATGGCTGTTTTGGAAATTGATTGAAATATACTTGGTGGATAGTGTAAAACCCCAGGGGAAGAGGAAAATATACGTTTTTACATTAGGGAAAGCTGAGAGCAGTTTAAATAGCAGGCACATAAGGATCGAGTCTCCCGCTCTGAGAATAGTGTTTGGACATGCACTAACCCTTGTGATGTAGCCAATGGCCTTACAGTATATTGAGACAGGGAGGTGCTAGCTGACTGTGTGGCAGAGATGTCTTCTGTTTGAGTCGCTCAGTTATGGAATCTTTGTCCTCCAAAAAGGCTAAGTGGGCAGCTAAGGGATTGAAAGACTATGGAGGCTGCCTTAATCAGATGTTTACAGTTAACCACCCAAGTTCGTGAAATAAGTAGGCATAATATGCCCAGACTACATACACAATTGAACCTCAAATCAGATGGAGCCACTAATACGGTAATAAGCTCTGCTTGTGCCAGCAGGAAACCCATCTCCTTAAGATGGCTCTAGGTGGAACTCCCAATGCTCAGGGCAGCACCTTGCTGGAGAACTGGAACTATTGCCAGTAGCCCTGCGGGCAGAGGTAGCCAAGAGGCTGCCAATGAGTGTTCTTTAGAATTTCCAACATTTTTACTCTATGCTTCATTTATTCAGTTTCAGAAGCAACTGTGAAAAATACAGTTAAGGCTTGGAATAGCAAACAGGCTGTTAATTTGGCTCACCAAAATATATTTATTCTAATTAACCTACTCACATTACTGCTACCAGTGTACAGTAAACAAGCAAGCAACCATAATTTTAAACATATATATCACATTTTTTATATCCTTAGAGTGGTTGTTTCACTGAATCCACAATTTTGAATAATGTACACTTATAATAAAATCAGTGGTAAGAAAATCTGAGAGGCTCACTGAATCAGTTAAATGTGTCCTGACAGAATATGAAAGACGTAAAGGAAGAACTTCATTGGAACAGTGTCTAGGAGGAGACACGAATGAGGTGTTGAACGATAATGCCATACAACATCTTCGTATCTGTCCAACTTTAAAAATTTGTTCTTTGAATTTGCCTGATTTTGTTGCCCTAAGGCAAGGTCTGCATTTACATGTCTTAGGACAGAACAATATTGATGCATAAGATGTAATATCTGTTAGCTAACTTTGTCAGGGAATAGTCCTAAACAAATTTAGGCCAGGCAAAATCTTAGCGCTTCTGGCCAATATAGGTACAACAATGACTGTGTCCTGATTACCAAGTGGCAGAAACAGTCCTATACATTTTTACCTATCAAGTCTTAACGCTTCTTGCTAGAAATGAGATAACAACAGGGTATGGTGAAGCAATTATTACTGGTGTTTCTGTCTATGGGTAATCATTATGTGCAAGCCAAAGCCTGGACATCAGAAAGTCAAAGACGTCAGTTAAACAGGTAATAAAGAAAGACGAGTTCATGACAAATGGGCAAGGAACTGTGTGTCAGTTGTAATCTTAAGGAAGACTGCAGCAACTTTAACCCCACAAGAGTGTCCCGGAACAAACGAGTAATATTCTTAGCTGTGATTAAGATCTGGCATTAACTAATGGCATATGTGGGAAAAGCCACCTGATCTGTAAAGATAGCCATCTGCACAAAGAATGGAAATTGGCCTTTGCTGATTTGTAGTTTCTGCCTAAATACTCAATCTGGAGAATACAGAAAAAAGAAGGTGTTGAAGTGTCCTCTGATTCAACCTATTGAAACTAACACTGGATTAATGATATGTAGACTATTTACTATTTTTGTTTTTATCAAAATATATCTTGCGATAAATATTGTACTTGGATCACGTTGCTTAGCTTCTGTCCAAAGTGTGGATCTGAAACAACCTGACAGAGTAGGACTGATGCCAAGGGATGATGGGAAGCCAGTTCATGTCACCTTCCTGGAAGGTCAGCATCTGACCTGCTCCTTTGAATATACTAAAAGTGAATTAAGATTAGATGCCTTTCAGAAAACTGGCATGGTAACTGAGCAGCCTCTAGAGATGGGGACTTTGGATTGATATTGTGGCCAAATATCACAAATAACTCTCCTTTTGAGATGAAGACGTGCTATTCTTGACAATTCATACCAAGCTATATTTAAGATAAGACAGCTCAATGAAGAGTTTAGTGGGCTACATAATTTATCTGCATGCTATGTTGATGTTGTACTCACCCTGTTTTGTTTTGTTTTGTTTTGTTTTTTTTGAGACAGAGTTTCGCTCTTGTTACCCAGGCTGGAGTGCAATGGCGCAATCTCGGCTCACTGCAACCTCTGCCTCCTGGGTTCAGGCAATTCTCCTGCCTCAGCCTCCCGAGTAGCTGGGATTACAGGCACGTGACACCATGCGCAGCTAATTTTTTATATTTTTAGTAGAGACAGGGTTTCACCATGTTGACCAGGATGGTCTCGATCTCTTGACCTCGTGATCCACCTGTCTCGGCCTCCCAAAGTCCTGGGATTACAGGCGTGAGCCACCGCGCCCGGCCTCTCACCCTGCTTATGCTACAAATATCTTATGGCAAGAACTTATGTAGTGACTTGATTAGAACTGGACATGTCAGGCTAGATGTGATGTTAGCATTTCAGTTGTCTATTTTAATCATGTTTTTAGGAATCTAATAGGCAAACTATTTCAGAAGAATTGCATCTGCTATCAGTCACTTAGGAAAGATAAAGATAAAAAATAACCTGTGTGTTGGCTAGGCTTGTCACCAACATTAAAAAAAAAAAAAACTGGGAGGCTGAGGCAGGAGAATTGCCTGAACCCAGGAGGCGGAGGTTGCGGTGAGCCAAGATCGCGCCATTGCACTTCAGCCTGGGTAACAAGAGTGAAACTCCGTCTCAAAACAAAACAAAACAAAACAAACAAAAAAAAAACCCTATTAATAGTTCAGATAAAGGGCTTGTACCATGACCTAGGAAGGACAGAGTGAACTCTGGTGTCACCAAAGATCTGTAGTTAGTAAGGCTAATGATGACTAAGGCTAACTTAGTACATTTTGGGGAACACCATGGATAGCCTAAACTGTGACAAGATGCCACAGGGTAACATGGCATTCATGTTGCTTTCCAGTGTCCCAGGTAATAAGATGAAAATGGAAGTTCCCTCTCCTGTGTGTTAAGTGAGATCAGACACATAAAGAATCAACATCACTTTGTCCCTGTGGAGGGAGAGTCCAACAGTGGCGTATGGTAATTGGAAGCCTTTGTCTTTAAAAGCATATATTATGATATCCAGTCTCTGCTTAAAGGAAATAGAATCTGCAGTTTGCTGAACAAGCCTTTAATCATTACCATCGCCACTGGAAACATGGGGGGAGATATGCCATTTCTGTTGGGAAGAAATGGAGCATACTAGTTAACTTTTTAATCTTCCTGTCGTGGCTGCATGAGGCAGTAGAGAATTTGTGGATTAGTAGAATTAAATAAAGCAAATATTAATTTGTGAATTAATAGAATTAAATAAAATGAATATTTTACATGGTATACCCTTCACCCCAAAATTAAAATAAAAATTTCTGTGACTGATTTGAAGCCCAGCAAAAATATAAAAATTAATGGACCAGGAATAAAAAAGTAAGTTATGTAAGAAGCTTTTATCAGCAGTACCTTCCTTCTCCAAGATCCAAAATATGAATGATTGATCCAGGTCTTACTTCCTTGTAAAGTCACCCGACATACATGGTGGTAAAAGTAATGTGGAAAGAGCAAGAAATCGAAGAGTAAAGAGACTCAAGAATCTAAAACAGAAGACGGAGTAACAGAGACAGGATTTATCTTCCCACAGCAACCAACAAATAGACAAACGTATGGAACAACAGCTGACAGGACGGTCGGTATCAGGAAATGAAAGACATCCCTGAAAAAAGCAAATGACATGAGTCCCATGACTGTCCCAGCATGCTGGCTTGAGAGAGTTTCCAGGCTGCAGTGCAGGAAGGAGAAACTCACATGGAGCACCGTAGATTCCCTGAGTTAAGGAGATGACGGTCCAGAGGGAGAAAGCAAGAGTTTGCAGGACAGAGTACAAGAAAAGCAACGGCTGCATAGAGAAGTAGAAAAATCTGAAGCTGACATTCCAACAGTATTCAGCTAAGTATTGATCTGCTCTTACATTGAGGAAAATATCTGAAATCAAAGATAGAACCCTGTGAAAGGCTAAGAGTTAAGGGTCCCTGGAATTCACAAAGAGCCAGGAGTCATGCCTATTTGCTCCACTATGATTTGAAAACAAACAAAGAAAAATCACAGGCAATTTGGGACAATTCATGGAAGAGTCATGTCTTAGTGATACGAAATAAGTAGTTCTAGACGGAGCACTGCTTGGGTGAGGTTAAACAAATTCCAAAAGCTAGACCCAAAAGCACCACTCTGTTTGCAAGCAAGTTAACTGCACATCAAAACAAAGCTAAAAAATATAAGAATACAAAATCATCCTGCAATCAATGGGTAAAACTGATAATGTTTAGCATTCAATAAGTGGGTTATTAAGCCAGCCAGGAAACAGCAATACACAACTGTATGTGATTTAAAAAATCAACTGGAAATTGCCACACATATTAGAATTAGCAGACAAATATGGTTGAATATTTTTTAAATCTGTGGTTCATATATTCATAAGTAGAAACATGAAACTTATGAAAAAGTTAAACCTCCAGAGATTAAAACTGTAATATATAAGAAGAAAATTACAGTGAATGGGAATATGACATAAAGCTTTCAGAAGCAAAGGTAGGTGAACTTGAAGACATATAATAGAAACTAACCAGATGAAATACAAGGAGAAAAGAAAACAAAAACATTAAAAAGAAAGAAGGAAGGAAAAGTAAGAAAGAAAGCAAGAGAGAGAGAGGAAGAAAGGAAGGTAGAAGGAGGAAGGGAGGGAAGAAAGAGAAAGAAAAGGAAAGAAAGGAAAAGAAATAAGAAAGAAAAAGAAAGAAAGGAAGAGAGATAAAGGAAAGGAAGGATGGAAGGAGGGAGAGAAAGGAAAGAAGGAAAGGAAAGAAAAAAGAAAGGAAGGAAGGAAACAGAAAAAGAGGAAAGAAGAAAGGAAGGAAGGAAAAAGAAAAAGAAAGAAAAAAGAAGGAAAGAAAGAAAGAAAAAAGCATTAGTGAGTTATAGGACATAAAGAGTCATAAATTTAAGGTACTTGGATTCTCTGGAGGAGAGACAAGAAAAGGCAGAACAGAAAACGTGAAAAAATAATGGTTGAATTTCTTTTAATTTGAAGAAATCTATAAGCCCACAGGCTCAAGGAACTCAATGAGCTTCAAGCACAAGGTAGCAGAAGAAATCTACACCAAACACAGCGTAATCAAACTGATTAAACAGACCAGTGATGCATAGAAAATGTAAAAATAACTGTAGAAGGAAATACATGTTTCATAGAGAATTAAAAGTAAGAATTGAGAATTTACATCAACGAATGGGCAAAATAGCAAGCTAACATTAAATGGCAATAATCCTAAATTTAAATTGACGAAATCCCCCAATCAAAAGATACAGCCAAAACCCATCGGTATGCTGCATCCAGACCCATCTCACATGCAAGGATACTCAAAGGGATGGAGAAAGATTTGTCAACCAAATGAAGAGCAAAAATAAATAAATAAATAAAAAGCAGAGGTTGCAATTCTCGCCCCTGTGGAATGGATTTTAAAGCAACAAAGATCAAAAGAGGACATAATGGAAAAAGGATCAACGCAACAAGAAGAGCTGATGAATCTGGATGTGTAAGCACCCAATACAGGATACATAAGACTTGTAAAGAGACTCGGACTTTACAAGTAGTGGTGGGAGATTTCAACATCATTATTAGATAGATCAACAAGATAGAAAATTAATAAGGATGTCCAGGACTTGAACTCAGATCCAGAACAAGTAAACTTAATAAACATTTATAGAACTCTCCACTTTAAACACACAAGATGTGCACTCTTATCAGTACCACATCACACCTACTCACAGGATTAAAGGAAATATTGGTTGGCCGTTATTAAGCACAATTGATGGTATAAGGGAGGTTTTCAATACCCATTTTTAGACTGCATTCTAGCCTGGGCAATTAAGCAACACTCCCGTTCTCTCTCCCTCCTCCTCTTCCTGTTTGTTCCTCTTCTTCATTTCTTTCTTTCTTTCTTTCTTTCTTTCTTTCTTTCTTTCTTTCTTTCTTTCTTTCCTTTCTTTCTTTCTTTCTTTCCTTCTTTCTTTTTTTAATAATAATAATAAAAAAGAATTAAAACAGATTCCTGATTAGAAACTGTGTGTTCAAGAAGACAGTAAAGCAACAAAGTTAAAATAAAAACAAAACCAAACCTGTCATCCAAGAATTCGAGTTTAATAGAAATACCTTTCATAAATAAATAAACATTTTCTTCTGAAATAGAATATATGAAATAACTAATCACTGGTATGGAAGCATCTGACAACAATGTGAAAATCCGGTATGCTGAAACTTATAAAATATTGATGGGAGATATTAAGGAAGACTAAATATGTATAAATGGATAATATTTATTATTTAGAAGAATAAATCTTGCTGAGATGTAAATTCCTCTCAAATTAGTCTACAGGTTTGATGCTATCCCAACCAAAATCCCAATAGCTTTCTTATTTGTAAAAATTAAAACTATTATAAAATTCATATGAAAAGACAAAGGACCCAAAATAGCACATCAAAGAAAAACAAAAATGGAAAAGCAGCGATTGGTGAACATGCATCCATTATAATAGAAATGACACAAAACAAACACAGACAGAAAAAGGAACAACAACAACAAAATATAAAACTAAAGCAAGCATTGATGAACCTATGAGAACACTTCCAGAGCCAAAAACACATACATGTATTATACCTAACAAAGTTATAGAACTAAGATTGCCTTGTTTCAAGGCCTACGGCAAAAGTTATAAGACAGCATAGTTTAAAGACAGATAAAGTTGTCGGTGGAATAGGACAGAGTCCAGAAATACACACTGTTGGGGCTCAGAAACTGATACTCCAAAATATGGCACTTTCACATGCTGAACGGAAGTCTCAAGGTCTCTAAGAACCTTCCCCTACTCCTGTCTCTCAGTCTTCTGTCAATTTCTAAATGCAGGATGAAGTTATTCTCTAAAGTTCTGTATGTATGTAGCATCTAGACCCATCAAAGAAGAAAACAGTTACCTCTGATCTCTTCCCTGAGTTTTCCTTAGCTGAATGAGCTCAGGTAGCAGGAAGAAAGAATGAAATCTCTCAGTGCACGTGGACAAACCTTTGTCACAAACCATTCTCTGCTCTGTGGGCCCAACAGATTTTATCCAAGGCCACTGTATGTTATTCAAGCCCACTGAATTTCCCTAAAAATTATTTACTACTGCCTTAAAATTATCCACACTTACCCATCCTGCTTTCCACTAAAAAAGTAGGACTTATAACCATTTGTACCCCATTGTGTGGTGAGGCAATCACCATTAGATTCTTCATCATGCACCATAATAAATTTGTTTACCTCTTATCCTATTAATCTGCCTTTTGTCAGTTCATTTTTTTTCAGTAAATATTCCAAAGGTGAAAGGGAAGGTTTCCCTTGGCACCTATAATTCACATATAAATATACAACCAGATTTTGACAAAGATTAAATAGAAACTCAGTAGAAGAAGGGTTGTCTTTTTTACCAAAAGGCTCTAGACCAACTGGTATTCATATGAAACAAGTATATTTCAATCTATACTTTGCAGCATACACAGATATTTTATTAAAACTAGATCATCATAAAATCAAAAACTATAAAATGTCTAAAATAAGTCATGAGAAAACTGTGACCCCAGCTAGGCAATGATTTCCTTGGTAATGCACAAAAAAAAAAGGATTTTGTCAAAATGTAAATAGTTTGCTCTATAAAACACACAAATATGAAAAGGCAAACTATTCATTGGGTGAAAGTATTAACAAATTGTATGTCCCACAAAAGGACATGTATTCAGAATATAACAAGTTTTAAAGTTTAATTTAAAAATAAGGCAACAATTTGAAAGAGACACTTGATCAAATAAAATAAACAAGGAAAATAGACACACAAAAGTGTTCAATATTGTCACTTCTTAGGGACACTTACTAGAGTCATTAAATTAAAGAGAAAAATCACACTAAGTGTTGGCAAAGATGTAGAACCTTCATATACCACTAGTGAGGATGTAAAATGGTATAATCACTTTGGGCAAAGACTGGCAGCCTTTTGAAAAAGTTCAATATATATGTAAAATATGTTCTAGCTATTCCAATCTTAGGTATTTACTCAGGAGAAATAAAAGAAAATGTCTATAGAGGCTCATATGTGAAGGTGTATTAGAGTTTTATTTGCAATAGCTGAAATCTGAATACAAATAAATGTTCATCAAAATAAATATAGTGCAGTTTATCTATGCAATCAAATATTAATCAATGCCTTTTGCAAATTTGGACTATTATAACAAAATAACATAAACTGGGGCCTTATAAACAACAGAAATTTATTTCTCACAGTTCTGGAATCTGGGAAGTTCAAGATTCAGGTGTCAGCAGATTTAGTGTCTGGTAAGGCTCCACTCTCTGGTTCTTAGAGTGGCACCTTCTTGCAGTTTCCTCACATGGAAGAGGCCAGCTAACTCTCCGGGGGTTCTTTTCCAAGGGCACAAAACCCATTCATGAAGGCCACACTCTCATAACTTAATCATATCTCAAAGGCTTTACCTCCTAATACCACCACCTTGGGGGTCAGGATCTTAACACATGAATTTTGGGATGAACACCAACATTCAGAAACATTTAGCAATAAAAAAATGCATGATTTATTGATGAATGCTACAACATGGGTCTCAAAATAATTATGTGAAGTGAAGAAATACATACTATATAATTCCAGAAATCAAACCAGTGATTGTCAGAACATGATGGAGAGGGTAACTGATGGAACAGCAGGGAAGGATTATGGGAAAATAGGGTATGATGATTTATTTATTTTCTTTATTGCAGTGACAGTTGCAGAGGTGTTTCATCTGTCACAAATTGCACACACAGACACACAAAAACACAGACACAGACACGCACGTATTTCCTGAGTCCAGAACTTGTACTCTACCCACTTTGCTCTGCTAACATTTTAAATCTGCGAAGATGTCGTCTTTCACAGCTGCATTCCTCCCTAATGGAAGCTATGTTGAAGTGAATATCCAGAGAGAGCAGTCACTTTCTAAAGGGAAGCTTATGTGATTTCCCATTGCTTAGGTTCCATTAGTGAGTTGACAAGCAAAGTTGTCACTCACAGCTTGAAATATCTGGAAATCCACTTCATTTAAATCAGTGCGTGAATTTCTGCAAGAGTTTTACTGGAGGGAAGTGTGCTCTTTCGGTTAGAACTATTATTTACCGCTTCCCTGGCACCCCTTCAGATCCTGTGTTTTTCTACTTTCCATGATGGCCAAGTGCTGTGTGGAAAGAGTCTGAACAGTCCCCACCCTAATCTACAGGTATACGTTAGCATGTTCAGAGAAAGTGATTGCGAGGTTCAACTTACTTTTAATTGCAAAGGGATACTTCCAGGATTTAGAGGACAGAATTCATGAAGACAGAAGGAGAACTCAGGTAGGCAGAATGATTCCTGACAACTCGGGCCCTTGCAAAATTGCTCCCTGAATGTGAACAGGACTGTGAGACATCACTCCTATGAAACTCTGTTTATATTTAAATGAACTTTCTGTGGATGTGAATAAGGTTATTAATCAGTTGACTTTAGGATAATCAAAAAGGGGGTAATTAGGGTGGGTTTGAACAGATCATATGGACCCTTAAATCTTGGTCAGCATATCAGAGATAGAAAAGTCAAAGATTAGAAATAACAGAGCAGTTCTCTGCTGGCTTTGAGGCACAAGTACCGCATTATGGAGAGGGCCATGAGGCAGAAATGGTGGGTACCGACAAAGAGGCAGAAACAGCCCCTGGTTCATATCCAGCAATAAAATGAGAATATCAGTCCCAGTTGTAGGAAACAGAATTTTATGAGCTTGGAGGAGAATCCTGAGCTTCAGATGAAAACATAGCCCTGGATGACACCACAATTTCAACTCTGTAAGACCCTGAGGACAGAATCCAGTCTTGAAATGCCAGACTGCAGACTCATGGAATCTATGAGATAAAAACTTTGAATTGTCTTAAGCTGCCAAGATTGTGATTAATTTTATATAGCAACAGGAAACTAATAAAAATGGTGTTTAAACTACGGTAGTAATAAGCTGTGACCATATGACCTATCTCCAGGTAATATCACATGTGGAGCGCCCCCTTGGATCTCCTTGAGGTATAGCAAGACTTAATTGTCAAAATATTAAAAATAATGACCCTAGTATAGATTTAGTTATATATGGCTAAATTTAACTTAATTTGTTAATACTGGAATCAGCAGGGCGGAAAACAAAACAACTGATTTAACCAGGCTATAAACAAAGAACAAAGAATCCTAGAATGAGACAATAGTCAATGAAAGGCAAAACTGGCTAGTCTCCTAGAAGGTAATTAAACCATAACCTTCGGAGATAACTTCTCTACCAGGTGAGGAATCATTTTCACATCATCAATTCTCCAGAAAGTAACCACTAATACAGAGTTTGCTTTCTAATCAATAGTAAATAGGAAGTCAAAAAAAATGGATTCCTCTAGTTCATTAACCCCAAGGAGATTTTACTAGGCAGTGTTCTAATATGACATTGAAATGGCGTGCAAACCCTCTTCTCCTCTATTTTTCTATGTTTTGAATATGTCTTATTAGTGGATACTTTGAATGTGGGATAAAGTGATGACTGAGAGCTTGCCCACTAACGTTTTTATAGGCCCGTGTATGATTATTGTCCTGAGAATTTAAGTAACTGCAGATTTACTATAAGTCAGAAGAAGTCTAGGAATATTCAGAACTTGTAAAAATCAATAACACGATTCACTATGTTGTAATCTACTTGTGACAACTAAATACGAGTTGTATTTCAATAAAAACTCTTCCAAAATTAGTTTATCTGTGTACTTAATAAATATATATTAATAACAACAATAAAGCCTTTCTATTTAATTTTTGAACTGAATGAAAATTTGTAGAAAAATGATACGCCATACTAGTTGTCTAAGAATTGTGGTGAAGAATCTTGACCCCTTTAATGTTTTAAGATTTCTACCAATTAACTCATCAATTCCTTCAAGAGCTGTTGTCTGACTTTCATTCAATGTCTTGATTACCTCAATTTTCATCCATTTATTGTGATACCACAATTGAAGTGTAGGTTCAATTCAGTAATATTTCTCTAAGGAAGTTGCCATCAAAGAGTTCATTGAAAAATTTCATCAAAACTAAATAAAAATCTGTTGTTAACCGATTTCCTTTCTTTGCTCCTGTAATACACTGTACTTATCTCCATGAGGACATAAGAGCACTTGCATTTTACTGTTTTGTAATTGTTTCCTCGGATATTTCCTGAGTGTAAGGAAATATAAATTACTTCTTTTTAATTCACAGAATCCACCAGAACATTGTTACCTACCGGGCATTCATTAAATGAATAGAAGTAATTAAAGAGAAAAGCAAAATAAAAAAATCTTATATTCAGCGAGTGATTTTTGGCCATGCCTATGAAGAAAACAATTTCTTGAGAAGATTGGAACACCCAACATTGAACTACCTAGCTTTTGGGTTTTAGTTTAGGTTGTTTTAAACTTGTAAAGCTTCCCCAGTTTGCTTCGCTTTACCTAATCTTTCTTTTCTTCTGGTCTTAGCACTCTGGGAATCAAAGGCATATACTTAAGCCATGCTTATGGAATGAAATACAGTTACTTAATTTTCTTTTTGTTCCTTAAATCAACACTGTCATTTGTCGTTTTAACTCAGCCTAACCCCAATTGATGTATATTTTATACTTATAGTTTAAATACTATAAATGAACAATAGATGATTGTGTATTCAAACAGAAATCATTAAATAGTGTAAACAAGTCACTCACAAGTTCAATAATGACAAGTTGCTTAGCACAAAGAATGTAGTGCAGAAATTGCAAAGCTTTGTCTTTGTTCATATATATGAAGTAATATTCTAAAGTGTGTTCTTGGAGGATTTGGGACCAGTGTTCCTTTTTAAGCCCCTTTCACCTTGGACTAAATGAGAGCATTGTCCCTCATATTGCTTTGCTCTTCTCTATTTTCTGTTCAGTGAATAAGCCTACCCTTTTTCAAATATGATTACCCTCTTCTTCAGTTTTACTATTCCTGTGGAATTAGATCTCCTTATCAAGTACAGCAGTTCAATAATAGCTTTCCTTAAATAGGTACATGAAGGTCAACTTGAGTCTTCCTTCTCCACAGGGATCAAAAAATGGTATGAAATGCCATTACAGCCTAAATTCTGATTGACTCTAACCAAGCGGAAGGTATTTTTATAAATAAATCTAGGTTTACAACAGATGGCTTAGCACAAGCAAAAAAGAGAATCGATATAAAAAGTGAAAAATGTATCAGTCAATGAATATTAACAGCTTAATATTAAAAGGACCATATGAATTCATAGCAACTGTATATACTATTATTTCAGAACCTTATGTTTAATAAAGAGGAATATATTATTGTCATATGTAGTGCAGTTGGTTCTTTCAATAGATGCTTACCTCTAACATCTGTTTTCATACAATTTAAACTAAAGCAATTTATAGACATGACTATAAATAAACAGCATGCTTATGTGTCTGCATATTTTGTAAGCCCTGTAAATACATCATTTATTGCTTTTAGAACTACCAGAATGCCAAGCATTTTCAGCTCTACCACCTGCAATAGAATTTGTGTAAAATAACCTTTATAATTTCCCAGATGGTAAGATAGAGAAGTCTTTTACACATGTTTGTGAATTTTTATGGCCCCTGATATTTTTCTTTAGAAACGGATTGAATTTTTATCTTTGTATTGAGTATCTTAATGCCAACAAAGAGCTTAATGGTAGAAAATCTCCCTAGAAAGTGAATTAGAATTCAATTATTTTCAGTCTCTATTTATAGGTTATGATAAGCTTTAGGTAAAAATCTGATGTGTTAGGTGGTCATATATTTCTGCTAAACTGAATTTCATATTGGAATGCCTGCTTTCATTAATTTTGTGAAGATGATTGCAGTCACATTCTGTCTTTTTCATATTTCTCGTTTTCTCATATAATTAAACTTAAGTGAAACTTGACTCTGTCTCTGAAAACATCTTTGACATGAAAACCCCACAGTGAAATGTGTGCTACTTGGGCTGTAGAGCCATGACTCATCTGTCGGACAGGTAGTACCTCAACAATGCAGCCAGGGCGACACACTTCAAACATACCAGAGTATCCTCACTGCTTTCTCAGAGCCTACCAGTCACCTCCTAAATTATTCAAGCACAAGTCCTCAGACTCTCTATGATCAGATGCCCTTTCCCTCTCCAAACTCACTGCCTGATCTCTACCTTCCTTTGTCAATTATGCCCACGAGAGTGCCTGAGTCTTCGAACTTGCTGTGTGTGTGGTTTTGTTTTATTTTTCTAGTTTTTGTGAGTGTGTGTGGTTTTTTTATTTTTTTGTATGTTTGTTCGGACCCATGGCTGGATACATCACCTCATCTTTTGGACCTTAACTGAAATATCACATGCTCCATGAGGGCTTCTCTGTCCGCCACCCGATCTAAAAATGCAATTTCTTTCTCAACATGTTATTTAATCCTTCACTGCTTTATATTTTCCTTATTGTTTATTATTTAACATAGTGTGTGTATGTATGTATGTTTCTTAATTATAGTGTTTAGTTTATCTCTGCCCACTTGAATGTAAGCTCCAGGAAAGCAGGAATATTTGATTTGTTTACAAGAATAACTACTACATGGTAAGACTTATTAAAATACTTACTAAATGAACTATTGAATGGTTGTATAATGTATTACCTAGTGTGTTCTTATTTATAAGAGTGTATAGAGGTAATCCTTAAAATATTTTAATGCAAATGCCTGTGTATATTAAGTAGAGAAATTAAGCTAGAGAGATGCATCAACATGAGTACCTAAGATGCATCAGTAAATACATTGTCCTTTGGTTTTTGAATAAATATAATAAAATGTCAAGTACAAGAGAAGGAGACTAATTCATCATTAGTTGGCAACACACTAATAAAAAGTTGATTTTCTACTTTTGATTCTTTTACTTTGATGTAGATTGATTTTACATAATGGAAAGAAAATCATTTAATGGATAAACATTTTCTTTTGCCTTTGCTTATATAATAATATTAAATTTGCTGTCCAGCTAAATATAAACATGTTGAAAACATTTTATTTCCTTCAATTACATATACAGTTTTATTATTGCCTAATCATCTTTTAAAATATAACAGCATTTTCTTCCCTTTATTTATGATTTCTAGAATCTAGAATTTATCATGAATTTTCATAAACTTCTACATTTTTGAGCTATTAGAGAAACCCTGAAGAAAATAAATTTAATACAGTTTTTATTTTCTTTGTTTATTATAGGAAGATTAAAATCTGACATGCCTGAGTGAAGGAGGAATTACTGAAGAATCTAACAGTAGACTGTTTTTTCCTTTTCAGTGGCACAATTATAGCAAACTACAGCCTCAAACTCAGGCTCCAGTGATCCTCCTGACTCAGCCTCTGAAGTAGCTAGGACTTTAAGTGCGTGTCACCACACCCAACTATTTTTTTTTTAATTTTTATTTTTGTGAATTTTTTTAATTTTTATTTTTGAAGTGTCAAGGTGTGGCTATATTGTTCAGCCTGGTCTCGAATTCCTAGCATCAAAGCATTTTCCCTCCTTAGCCTCTCACAGCATTGGGATTACCATTGCACTGGGCCTCAGCACAGACTTCTAAATATAGCATAGCCTATGTACATAATCTAGCCTGATATCCTTGATGAAAAGAAAATGAACTGCAGCCCATAAATAATAAAACATGTAATAGCAGGTGTGGGTCTAAATCAAGGGTACTTTGATATCTTGGTTCTGCACCTTTTTATCTGCTATAAAAGGTAAAATAAGGGACTCAAAGAAATGGTTCCCTAAATTAGTCAGATTCAATACTTTGAAAAAGGTTATAAAGTTTTGTTTGTTTGTATGTTTGTTAGTATGAAATCTTAGAACAGAGTAAAAGCCATTAAAGGTTTTAAAAATTAGCTAAAGTTTTGATAACACAACAAATAATTAGATTAATTTCAGGAGCTGCCCAAAGAACTAGTTTGTGTCTTGGCAGTCTCGCAGTGCTGCAGCCATCGGCATATTCTAGTTATCTTGGAGCCTGTGACAACCAAGGTGGTGGTTTGATCTAGCTAGCAACTAGCTGCCGTCCTCCCACCCCTGCATGCTTAGCACAGAGCAAACAGGTAAACACCAAAACAAATGAGATTCCAGCTTCACTCCAGGAGGGAAACAGTTGTACAGGGTATCAAATGCCACAACTTTTCTGGGGGCTGACTGAAGAAGTGTTCTGAGTTCTTGTCTTGGAGCACTTACAGGACCCAGCATACTGTAGACCCATGGGGGCCAGCAAGAACAAAGAAAGTGGGTTTGAGTAGCACAAAGGTTGGAGAAGCCTGAAAATCCCTGAACAGGCTGATTGGTGAAGACCTTATCCTGTATGAGGCCAGTCTGTGAAGCCTGGTAGAGGTGGCTTCTTGTCTAACTTGCAGACAACAGCACAGAGAGTCAAAGAAAAAGAAGAAACAGGGAAATATGTTTTAAATAAGGGGACAAAACAAATATCCAGAAACTAACTTTAACAAAGGGAGGTGTATAATTTACCTGAGAGAAAATTCAAAATAACTCTCATAAGATGTTTACTGAGGATAGGAGAAAAATGAATGAACAAAGTGGAAATTTTTACAAAGAGAAAATATTAAAAGTATAAAATGGAAATCATGGAGGTGAAGAATGCAATATCTGAATTGAAAAGAAATCCCTAGAGGGTTTCAGACTAGGTCAAGCGGTAGAAAGGACTGGTGAAGCTGAGAATAGATTACTGCAGAAAGAGTGAAGAAAGATTAAAGACTTTATGGGACACCATTAAATATATATATATATTTATACACACACACACACAAAATGGTAGTGCTAGAGGGAAAAAAGAGAAGTTACCAGAATGATTATTCAAAAAAAAAAAAAAAACAACTGAAAACTTACCAAAATTGGGGAAGAAAAAAGACATTCAGGCAATTTAGGAAGCCCAAAGAAACCCAAATTAAAAAACTCAAATATGCACTGAGCCATATTGAAATCAAATTGTTAAAACTTTAAGGCAAAGAAAAAATTTTGGAAATAGCAGAAAAAGTGACTTGTCACATACAAGGGATACCCTTTCCCTCATAAGACTACCAGCAGAATGTTCATCAGCAGCCTCAGAGGGCGGACAGGACTGGGCTGATTATGCGGAGGTTCCCTTTTATCCACTGTTTGACTTACACGCGGTCAACCTCCATTTGAAAATATCACAGTCTGTTGACAGACACAGGAAGACCACAATCACATAACTTTTATCAGAGTATAACATGTTAATTGTTCTATTTTATTCTTATTCATTACTGTGCATAATATAGACATTAAATTTTATCGTAAGTGTGTATGTATAGAAAGAAAACGTGGTATTTACAGGGTTTGGTACTATCTTCAGTTTCGGGTATCCACAGGATGTTGTGATACCTACCCCCAGTGAATAAGGGGAAACTACTGCATTCAAAGAGGTAAAAGAACAAAAACAGCCAAACCAGAATACTGTACCTGGCAAAATTGTAATCCATAAATGAAGGAGAGATAAAGACTTTGCCAGGCAAACTAAAGCTGAGGGAATTGGCCACTAGACCTGCCAGATCGAGACCATCCTGGTCAACATGGTGAAACCCCATCTCTACTAAAAATACAAAAAATTAGCTGGGCATGGTGGCACGTGCCTGTAATCCCAGCTACTCAGGAGGCTGAGGCAGGAGAATTGCCTGAACCCAGGAGGCGGAGGTTGTGGTGAGCCGAGATCGCGCCATTGCACTCCAGCCTGGGTAACAAGAGCAAAACTCCGTCTAAAAATAAAGTACTAAGAAGAGTTCTTTTTTTTTTTTTAAATTTTACTTTAAGTTCCATGGTACATGTGCAGAATGTGCACATTTGTTACTTAGGTGTACATGTGCCATTGTGGTTTGCTGCACCTATCAACCCATCATTTCGGGTTTAAGCCCCACATGCATTAGGCATTTTTTCTAATGCTTTCCCTCCCCTTCTCCTTTACTCCCCAACAGGCCCCACTGTGTGTTGCTCTCCCCATGTGTTCTCATTGTACAACTCCCACTTCTGAGTGAGAATGGGAGGTGTTTAGTTTTCTGTTGCTTTGTTAGTTTGCTGAGAATGATGGCGTCCACCTTCATCCATTTCCCTGCAAAGGACATAATGTCATTCTTTTTTATGGCTACATAGTATTTCATGGTGTATATGTGCCACATTTTCTTTATCCAGTCTGTCATTAATGGGCATTTGGGTTGGATCCAAGTCTTTGTTATTGGGAATAGTGCTGCAGTAAACATACGTTTGCAAGTGTTTTTATTGTAGAATGATTATAACCCTTTGGGTATGTACGTAGTAATGGGATTGCTGGGTCAAATGATATTTCTGGTTCTTGTGGTGATCCTTGAGGAATCACCACACTGTCTTCCACAATGGTTGAACCAATTTACTCTCCCACCAACAGTGTAAAAGGCACTACAGCCTGGGGACAGAGTGAGATCCTGTCTTAAAAAAAAGTTTGTCAGCATCAAATATTAAGAGTGGGGTCAGATATAGCAATCATATTAATAATATTTAAGGGTGAATATACTTTAAGTTATAAGAGATAAACAAAAATTATTGTACTTACCTGTTTCCTGTCTGTAAATCAGTAAGTATATTTTACAAAATGAAGTAAGACAAAACCAAGATCTCTATTTATTAACAAATGACACATATACTTCATTCTATATCCAAGTATATTATGATGCCAAGAAAAAAATTAAGAAGTTGGAGAAAAAAATGTTATAGATGTTGAAAAACTAAGAAGCCACCTGAACCGGATGTGAAAATAATCAACACAGCAGGTCGGACAGGAGAAAATTGAGTCTAATTGAAATTAACACAAGAGCTTTAAAGTTCATTCAAGAAATGGGGTGATGACTGACATTAGAACAGATAATATGCTGAGGATGTAGAAGTGAGGAATCAGATAAACAGGGTGTTGCACTTTTTAATTCTGAAGGTAGGGAGCTCACTGATCTTATAAAAGAAGTGGAGGATACAAATGGTTTATTCTTTAGGCGGCAAAATTCAAGGATGAAGTTTTCCTAATGACATGACTATTACAGTGTTTTTGTTTTGGTTTGTTTGACAACCTCAAGTGTGTTTACTCAATTTCTCTATATTTGAAGCTGTCATCGTATAATATGAATGTGTTTTCTGAAGACAGCTAACTCAATAGAATGCTGTTAGTTCCTGAATAATTCTTGACCTGGGTTTTATATAAATTTGCCGTTAAACATAATTCAATATTATCTAACTTTTGATGGCAAAAACACATTCTCTGTAATCTGGTTACCACTAAATGGAAGAATTAGTAAGTTTCTTGACTTTGATGAAGTGTGTGTTTTTGTCTATGGTGACCTCACTGAGTTTGGCAACCTTTAAACAGGCATCACAAATATTGTAATGCATTTCTCACATCAACTTGGCTTTCAGTATATTACATGTAGGCTAGGGAGATGATGAAAAGTTACTTAATGGATACATTGTGTTTTATTCGGGTGACGGATATACACTAAAAGCCCTGACTTCACCACCACGCAATATATCCATGTAACAAAATTACCACTTTTGTCCCATAAATATATTCAGATAAATAGAAAAAATGTGGACCAGGATTAGATCATGTCTGCTTATTTGATTTCTGTCACTTTTCAAAGCATAGAAACAATCAGGGAAAAATTCTAAAAACAAAAACAATCAGTACAATCAGGAAAAACAGAGTTTGTGTAGTTATTTTTCATGATTTAGGGACAAAAAGACTTGTCATCTGGTAAGTAAAAAATAAATGAAGATCATGATTTGAAATAATATAACATCCTATCTTTCAGGAATTAGATTACTATAATGAGGTAATGGATAAAATCCAATATTATGATTCAAGCAGTTTGCTTTTGGGGTAGCCTGAAGCCAAAGAAAAATACCCTCTCATTTTCACACAATGCACAGGAGTCCAGGTTCTCTAGCTTTCAGAGCTCACCCTTTGAATAAGTTGTAGCAAACATTATATCCAAGCCTCCAAAAGGACTAAGTGCAGAGTTTTCTGTTTTTATTTCTCTCTCCCTTAGCATCACTGATTTCCGTAATAAATTGTTCACAAGTTTCAGAAGTCTGTCATGATTTTCTCCTCATTATGTTTTATTAAAAACTGCTCCATATTTCTCACTTTACATCTTTACTCTTTATAACTAAGTTCTTTCATGTATGTCTTAGTCCATTTGTGCTGCTATAATAAAATATCTGAGACTTTGTAATTTACAAATAGTATGAACACATTTCTCTGAGCTCTGGAGGCTGAGAAGTCCACGATCAAGGTGCCAGAACTATTAGCGTTTGGTGAGAGCTGCTCTCTGCTTCCAAGATGGCACTTTATTGCTGCATCCTCAGGAGTGGGGAAACACTATGTTCTCACATGAGAAAGGGGACAGAATGACATGAGAATCCTCACTTCAATTTCTAGCCACGTTTACAAGAGTGCTAACCCCATGAATAAGGGTAGATCCCTCAAGACTTAATCACCTCCCTAAGGCCACACCTCATGAAAGTGTTGTATTGAGGATTAGGTTTCAGTATGAACTTTGGAGGGGACATCATCTGTCAAACCATAACTCTGCCTTTTGCTTCAACCTAATTCCCTAATGTCTAGCTTATTCTAAGCTGCAGCACTATTGATAGAAAGTTTAGGAATACTATAAAGAAATTGCAGTGATGTCACAAAGTCCATTGTATTCACAGGTATACACACTCACAGATAACTGGTATCAATCATACTCCCTATGAAGTATGTATTTCTTATCCCTTTAATAGTATGTTGTCAATATTTCCCACATTATTAAATATCCAGAAACATTACATTAAGCCCTATAAATTATTCCATAATACGAAAACACCATAATTTTTGAAATGATTCTCTAATAGGAAAACTAAATATTTTTTTTACTATAACAAACACCAAGACGTGTATTATATACTTTACACATTTTTTTACTCTAACAATTTAGGAAAAATCCACTTTATGAAGAAATATCATAACAGAGGTATGCTGGGAAACTTTTTTGTTAACTGTGGTTTAATATTTAACTAATGGATTTGATATCACTAGTTTCAATCTACAAAAAAACTAAAATTAGAAATCAAAACTATTGTAATTTTTTCAGAGTCCTTAATTGGTGGACTGGTTCTTCTTCACTTTTGTGTACAAAGAACACTAAGTGATAAGAAATAACTCGTTGACCGGGTGCAGTGCCTCACACCAGTACTTTGGGAGGCTGAGGCAGGTGGATGAACAGGTCAAGAGTTTGAGACCAGTCTGACCAACATAGTGAAACCCTGTCTCTCGTGGTGTACACCTGTAATCCTGGCTACTCTGGAGGCTGAGGCAGGAGAATTGTGTGAACCCGAGAGGCACAGGTTGCAGTGAGCTGAGATCATGCCATTGGACTCCAGCCCAGGCAACAGTGAGAGACTCCATCTCAAAAAAAAAGAAGAAATAATTTTATCTCAATAAGTATTTACACACAAAAAGGAATAGGTCATCACCAAGTCAAATATACTTTTAAAATCTGTTCATTACTCTGACTATATTTATGCAAATGATATAAGAATAAAGAATTTAACAGAAGCTTAGATATTGAAGATTTGCAATAAGCAGAAGAAACTGAGCAAGCGCTCCCGTGTTTCTGGCATTTGGTGGAGGAATCTGACTTTTCTATCTCTTAGTTTAGCATTCTTGTTTTATTCCACTGCCGTGTAGACATCAGAAGTTTGGTTACGTATGTAGCTGTGTGGTCAACGACTAAATAATTCAAAATATCTGAGGAATATCTGGTGATTTTCTTAACTTTTTAAGGCTGTGTTGTTTTTCTGATATGTGTAAATTAGTATAAAATTTGTCTCATCCAAAATACTTTTTTTCTGAGTTGCATTATATTCAAAGAGTTAACAACACTTGGGCAGAGAAGTTGCAATAACTGATGTGACCTGAAGCAGATATTCTGAGGAAGTTCTCATCTTTCTCTACATACTTTTTAAATTCCCTCTTTTTTTCCATAAGTGATTTGTTTTTCAAATATGCACATTTGTTCTTAGAAACATCATTGTCTAATTAATGTTATTTTATAGTTACACTGAAATTTATTCCTTATAAAAATATTTGTCTAATTGTATTGCTTATTGTTATCAAGGAGTTTACAAATCGGATAAAATGAGTAAATTTCTCATTTCGAGTTCACTTTACAGTGTGAAGATGTTTGAGTTTTCTTAATTGAAAAACAAAACATAAAATCTCAGTTTGGTCTCTAGCATAAGATGGCATTTGTTGTGACAGTCATTTCAAAAAGGGAAAAAGCACAAAATTCCAGCTGTTTGGTTAGAAAGGTTGATGAGAACTGTTTCAAAAAAGTCAAATGCAGTGCCAGACTTGTTCTTGGAGCTTGCTTTGGCTGATGTAGTTAACAGATGATTTCCAGTGTACACTGTCCATTTGAAAAGCAAGTGTGGAAGAGGTTCTAAAGGTAATATGATGGCACTGTGGGAAGGCTGGCTAGAGGTTAAACATGCTCAACACCACGAATCAGGAAAACACAAACCACATGAGATACTGTCTGAGTCTAGTAACCGTGCTTTGTATCAAAGAAACAGACAATAGCAGATGCCGGCAACAATGTGAAGAAAGGGAACTTTTATACATTGTTGCTAAGAACGTAAATTAGTATAGCAACCATGCAGAACAGTATGGGGGTTTCTCAAAAAAACTGAAAGTAAAACAATCACGTGATCCGGTAATTCCACTACTGGGTATATACTCAAAAGAGGAAATCAATACACTGAGAGGATATGTTTATTGCAACACTATTCACAATAGCCAAAATATGGAATCAACTCAAGGGTCCATCAATGGGTGAATGGATAAAGAGAATGTGGTTTATATACAAAATGGCATATTATTTAGCCTTAAAAGAATGAAATCCTGTCGTCTGCAGCAACACAGATGGAATTGGTGGCCATTATGAAATAAGCCAAGCCTAGAAAAACAAATATCGCATGTTCTTCCTGAAGTGTGGGAGATAAAAAGGTGGAACTCATGAAGACAGAGAATAGAATGGTGCTTGCTGGAAGCCTGAAAGAGTAGCAGGTAGTGGCAGGAAATGGGAAAAAAGAAATATAAATATATTTATTACCAGTGAGCTGTACACTTAAAAAATAGTAAAATGTCAAATTTTAAATGTATCTTTTACCTCAGTAAAGACAACCTAAAATTTATGTAAAAGTATATGTGAAAACCACGATAGTATTTTATTTCTCATTCTTGTGTATGCTGATAAATAAGAGACTACCAACATATTAAAAATTATAACATCCCTTTTATTCTTACTTTTTCAGAATTGCATGGTAACATGCAATGTTTTATTTAAAAGAGTACAAAGTATACAATCAGTTAGCTTTAACCCTGCACTTGGAGAGAAAGCTGTAGTTTTGAACAGAGAGGACATGGCTGGGAATAAGAAAAGCTTAAAAGGTTGTAAGATAACTGTATACCCTGTGCCAAACGCCGATTTTAACCAGAGTGTCTTTTGTTCAGAACACCAATAATTATACATACTATTGTCAGTCAATATTTTAAAACATAAAATAGAGAATAAATTATATGGCTCAGAAACTTCTGACATGGGAAAATGCGAGATTGCAGTATCAACTAGTTTAAATTGGAGGAGAGTAAGAAGGAGTCGGGAAAGATAAACAGTTGCTGAGAATTATTGACGGAAGCCTGCTTACTTTCTTACGCTCACACATAAGAAGTTTTGCACTGATAGTTTTATTCATAAAAAACTATATGTTAGAAATATTACACTAACCAAAATTTATACTAATCTCTTAAGTCATGACAAAAACTGTGTAAATCATCAGTCCTGTTATCTACCCTTGTTTCACAGTGGCACAAATGCAGATTACCACAATTGGGTCAATCAGTGATCAATAAGAGAAAAACAGGTAGCTACATTAAAATCTCTCTCCCCCACACACATACACACACAACTCACATCAGGGCCATGTCCAAAAAAGAGATGTTGTGTTTTTTACTTTAGTAAATGCACTATTGCATTCTTTCAAGAACTTAAAAGGATACAAAATTTGTCTCAAAGCCAGAATTATTGAGAAACTCTGTGCTCAATGTATATTTGCATGTTAAAATTGAGCTCCAAAGTTTTCAAAGTCTTTTATTTAACCTGATGTGTGTGTGTGTGTGTGTGTGGGTGTGTCTGTCTGAATTTTCTGTATTATTTGAGATACCTTTTGACTCCTGATTCTCAATAGTGAATCTTTACACTATTCACATAATTTTATGGCATTCCATTTGATTGTACTATTAAAAATAAGTAAAACCATTAGTTATAGTAAATTCCAATGTCATGTGAACTATAATGAATTAGCTAGCATTCAGATTTTTATGTTATGGAAAGTGAATAGCACTATGTACTCTACAGTGACTCATTTTTTTGTGCTTAGTCAAAGGTGGACATCGAGAAGCATGCATATGTAAACCTCAACCACTGACTTATTTTTTTGCCTTAATTTTCTTATAGAAAAATAGATCATTCCAGGTGTGCAAAGAGGTGAATTATAATGCTTGATTGCTACATAGAAAAGTCAATGGAAATAAATTTTCCAGGTGAGGGAGTCAAGTATAGCTTTTTATTTAGAATACCAAAAGAGAGGCATTAAGAGGAAGAAAGACTGTGAGTCATTTTTTTGATGAACCATGTATTACAGATGACATCTTCAAAAAAGGGAGTAACTTTGTTGTCAATTCAAGAATCACCTTAAAAGTGAAACACTGTGCACTTAACCTTTACAAAAAGTATATAATGTAGAGGACTTTTTTTTTTTTAATATTTTTGTGAAATGCCAGCTTTAAAGTAACTGAGCAAAATGCCAACCTGAAACATTGGGTTAAATGACTTCACTAAACAATGTAACTTGGCGACATTTCCCTTTCATTTAATCACTAAACTAACGCATCACCAGATGCACAGCTAACATAAATATCTAAACATGTTGAAAATAATGATGATGAAATGAGAACTCCTCAGTGTTGTTTACATCTGGAGAAGTCACATTACTGTTGTCTTTAAAAATGAATTGATTTATTGAAATATATGTTAGTTGTTTTTAAAAAAAATTAGTAGCAGAGAGTTTCTTGACACAATTCCTATGAAATACCCCAAATAAAATGGTTAAATAAGGCAGTATTTGAAACACTTCCCCACCTTCTTCCTCTTCCCAGTTACTTTTCTCTGCCAAAACGCCAAGGAAACATGTTTGACATTGGGGAGACCCGGGTGCTTTACCAAGAGCAGTGAAACTCTGATTTTGAAAACTTCCTTACTGTTCGCAGCCCCCAAATCTTTCCCCATATTTTGCTGGAAAAAAAACAAACAAACATGCTTTTCAATGTATTGTTGAGGTTAGGTGCATGAAAAGTATTCAAGACACTGTAAAAAAGATTACTGGGGATACTGGAGGGAGACTGGAGTCTTGTGGTTGCCTTTCTAAGATATCTTCAATGGGATCTAAGAAGACAGCACTGGAACACACAAAGGAATATAATGCGTGACTCTGAGCCAAACAGCTCCTGATGAAAAGCCTAAGGTGTACTGCTGAAGCTCAGAGAAGGGCTGACCTCCACAAGTCTGATCTCCACCTGTCTCCTTCCAGCTGAACGTAAAGGAGGGACAGACTGAAGTTGGAGGAACACAGTTACTCTTCTCCTTGAGTACAGTTGTAAAATGCAAATGAACGTTAAGAGCCTCTTGGGATGCTGCATCTGAAACAAGTAAGCTACTATATAAGAAAACAGGAAATCCGAAAATATCAGCTGGAGAGTCTGCATAAAGGCATGCTGATCTACAACCCCATAACCCAGTTTGGAGTAAATCATCTCGAATATTCAACCACACCAAACCTGCAGACCACAGCCCTAATAGAATCTGACTACAGCATGATGAGGAACCTCAAGTATGAACTTCAGTACCCAGCTCTTCCCAAATTCTGATCTCTAAAAATTTGACCTAAAATTGTGGTTGTTTTAAAGCATTGAGTTTTGAGGTAATTTGTTTTACAGCAAGAACCACTGGGACAACAATTTTTGTAGTCACATCTGTTTATATGAGCAGAAAAATCAAACTCTGTTCCATAATAATTATATATATATATATATATATATATATATATATATACAGCTAAAGTAAATGATGAACACATTATTTGATTGTGAATTTGATTTAATACAATCAGTTGTTAGATTCTAATTCTAACTACTGTGTTTAATTTTAAATCTCCTAATTGATAAGACAAAATGAGGTCAAGATGCCAAATTTGGTTTATAAAGCCTGGCTGAAGGAAACACACCATTAATTTAAGAGGGACAAAAATCTCCTGATTCTATATTTTGTGAAAACTAACATATCAATTGCTAAATAATAGAAAATGAGATGTGTGCACTTATTCAGCAAGTATTTTTAACGACTATTCAAAGCCAGACATTATCCTCGTAACTGTATAAAATAGACATTGTCCTGTTCCCTGGAAGCTTAGAGCCTTAGAGGTATGAAAGCAGAAATTCATTTCTTCCTACTTTTATTTCAAAATAGTTCAAACTCACTAAAGAACTGAATGTAGAATACAGTGAACTGCATTTATCTGACTTCCTTTACATGTAGTTATTAACTGCTATTTTGTTAAATTGCCGCCTTTTCTCTTCCTCTTCCTCCTTCTTTTATTCCCTTCCTTTCCCCTCTCTTCTCTCCTCTCTCCATGACCTCCTGCTTTTTGTAGGATGTGTGAATAAACTATGAATAGATAAATTCTCAGTCCAAATATTTAGAATTTATTCTCAAATGTAAAAATATGCTCAAAAACTTGGTTAATTTTCAAGATTAAAAAGAAGAATATAAAATGGAAAACAGAATTAAATTACCCAAAAAGCAGCTTCTTATACATTAATTATCACTGCCATCTCTCCAACTTCTTTCCCACTCAGCCTTAGGCAAGAACTACTCTACACCATGTCTGTGTAAATTTCTGTGTTCTGAACATTTCACATGAATGGAATCATATGTGCTTTTTGTAGCTGGTTTATTTCATTTAGCATAACGTTTTCAAGGTTCATTCATATTACATGTTAATACTTCTTTCCTGTACACATCAGAATCATATTTTGTAAGACATATAAACCACATTTTACATATATATTAATTCATTGATAGGTATTTGCATTGTTTTCTCCCTTTAGCTATTATGAGCAATTTTGTTATAACAGTTATGTCAAAAGTTTTGTGGCAGCATCAGTGTTTTATTTCTCTTGGGTATACCTCAGAGTGGAATCTAGGTCATACAGTAAGTCTGTATTTAATCATCTGAGGGACTAGCTGACTGTTTTAGAAGGAGTTGCACCATTTTACACTCTCACTAGCGGTGTTTGATTCCACCACATTCTTAATGACACTTATTATTCTCTGACTTTTGGAGTCTAGCCGTCTAGTGAATGTGAAGCGATTTGTGGCTTCGAATTGCATTTTCCTGATAACTAATGAAGTACCTTTTCATGTGTTTATTATCCATTTTCAAAGTTTCCTTGGAGAAATATCTATTAAATCCCTTGCCCATTAAAAAATAGGTTGATTTTTAAATTTTGAGTTATTAGAATTTCTTATGTTGTCTGGATACAAGTCATTTGTGAGAAATATAATTTTCAAATATTTTCTCCCATTTTGTGAGTTAACCTCACTTTTTTGGGGGCTGCGGGGGGTGGCCTTACTATGTTGCTGAGGCTGCAATGCATTGGTGTCATGATAGCTCACTGCAGCCTTGAACCGCTGGGCTCATTGGATCCTCCCATCTCATCTCTGGAGGTGCTAGGATTACAGGATTGAGTCACCACACCTAGTAGTAAAGTTTAGAATAAATTTGTCATTTTCTACAAAAAAAAGTTAGTTGCTACTCTGATACGCCTTGCATTGCATCTGTAGGTCAGTTTCAAGAATATTAGCATCTTCACATTTTGTTCTAATCAGTGAACATCTGATGTTTTTCTACTTATTTTGACCTTCCTTAATTTCTTTCCAAAGTATTTCATAATTGCCCTGGGTACAACTTCCATTACAATGTTGAATAGAAGTGATGAATGTGGATTTTCTTTTTCTTCTACCTGATATTAGAAGAAAGCATCCTATCTTTTGGCATTAAGCATAATGTTACCTATGAGCTTTTCACAGATGTCAAGTTGGAGAACTTCTCTTCTATGCCTAGTTTGTTGAATAAAACACATCAGATTTTGTCAAATACTTTCTGTGTGTATATTGAAATGATCGTGTAACTTTTTTCATTTTTATTCTATGAATACAATGTATTACTGTAGTTGATTTTTTAATGTGAAACCAACTTTGCATTCTTTAGATAAATCTCATTTGATCATCACTCACAATTAATTTATATATTACTGCATGCCATAGAATGAAATTAACTTTGTGCCATTGGAAGCTTATAGTTGTCGATTAAAAATTAGGATGATATGGATGTTGTAGACAGTGTGTATTTGAGGATAGCAATCAAAAGGTAAAATAAGAAAAGAAAGAAAAACAAAATGATAGTGAGATTATAAAGTCAAATATAGTAATAATGACTGCTATTTGTTGTTGTCCAAGGATTGTGTTAAGCATTTTATATGATGTAAGAATTCATTTATTTCATACATCAAGTCTATTAAAAAGCCATTATCATTGTGTTCATCTAACAGATGAAGCAAAGATTCAGAGAACTTAAATCACTTGCTTAAAGTCATATAGCAAGACCTGCAAGGTCAAGGTCAGTATATTTGACTTCTTACTGATGTTAAAAGATAGCTTAGAGTAGGAAGTTTGAATCAGGTGTGCAGGAGATGGTTCACTTTATGATAATGAAAACATGCAAAGTGTCAACATAATAGATAAAGGAAAACAACATTTTTTGGAGCTGAACATGTAAGGGGCTTGAAGAGTAAGATGAGATATACAAAAAGAATTGAAATATCATAGAAAGGAATGGAATGGGAAGATTAAGAAATATGGGGTAGCTGGCAATGTCTGTGTCTAAAGGAATGATGCCTGAAATTTTGATGGAGGACCGCTAGTAAAAAGTATAGAGAATGTATGCCGTTAATGTTGAGAATTCCAAAACCTGAGAAGAAATATATACCTGAAAAGGATACCAACACTGCTCTCGAATTTAAGCTATGTAGCACATGAAAATAAAATTTAAGGACTGCAGGAAATGGTGTATTAAGAGGGAAAAAATATTTCATCCAAAAAACAGAAGTAAAGAGGAAATTCAGAAGAGTTCGAGAATATTTGAAACTTGAGGAGTAGACATTCCAGAGAACAAAACGGGAACAGAAGTTAGGGAGGGGAGAAGGCTTTAGTCAGCTAAGATCGTCGACTGGGCAGCTGGAAATGATAGTTTAGAATCAAATGGGTACACAGATAGATTTTTCATTCTCTTCTTGACAAGGATTAGAAAGGAGGTTGTGAAAGACAGTGAATTTCATTTTACACGTCCATTTATGTGTTTTCTTAGGCAAAATGATATTGGTCTAAACACTGGGGTTATGGAAATAATTGCTTTTTTTCTTTCAAATGGAGATGAATACCTTAATATGGTTAAAAGCGGTTTTGTGTGAAATATCTTATTTAACCTTCTCCCTGGTAATAATTCTGGTTTTTATTCTATTAAACTGTGGAATGAATATCAGGTTTTTAGTCAAATATGAGTTACAAATTTTAGGAAGTTCTTGGGAGAATCAGAGGATCTAGATGACTCAGTGGTCTTCTTTTGAATTTCCCATGTCAACCTAACAACTGATGTTGATAAATATTAGAGATAGAATAAGTGATTCCTCAAAAAGTTCTAATGTCTGTATCAGCAAGTCCACCTCTCTTTCATTCCATTGTGTCTGGCTGCTTTTTGCCCTATTACATGGGCAATTCGGCTGCCTAACCTGTAGCTGAATGGAGATGTGCTGGCTTCTTTCATTTACTGTTAGGTTGGCAGCTAATAAATTATGAAGTAAATAATGGCGAAGAAAATTTGTTCATACTTTGCGTAAAGAGGATCATAGGACTGCAAGTAAATTAATTATTGACTAAGACAGCATATTGATTTCATATTGTTTTACATATATGCCAGTCTTATGATGATGACCACAGTGTTTTTTTATTAAAAGTAATAATAAAAAAGAGCAAGAATATTTGAGAGAGTAATATTTATCTTAAAAATCTTATTTTAAAGCATCCAGGCACTTCAATGAAGTGAAGTTTTTAAGGTGAGAAGCACTTCTCACAATGTACAAACTGTGAAAATAACACATTTCATTAAAATAGGCATCTGTGAGCTAAGCACTAAGTCACACAAGGAAGCCTAAGAGGAAGAAAGGGAAATCTTTGAAAAAAGAGTATTCCCTGGTGACTCGGAGTCAGCTGCAAATATTCCCTATTTTTAGTGTTTCATTATCCTAAAGTCCTCTCAGCTGCCATTATGTAACAACAATGAGTCTTGTAACTTTGAAAACAGATTTTTAGATGTGTATATATATATTCTGGAGGACTGTGGGGTAGAAGTGTGGAGTCAAATTTCTTTGAGATACAGCAATTCAAACAGCTGAGGAATGATGAAGAGAATAGAATTGACCTTATACCAAGGACATTTCATCAGAAATGTAATAAATAAGCTCTCTCTGAATGATTTAAGAACTTGTAGAGAGGGACATGAACAAAACTTGAAAGAATAGATGAAGAAAAGTAAATTTGTTTTGAAAAATATATTAAAAACTTTTTCATAACTTTAAATTATTTTCTGCATATACAGTTAAAATATTTCTTATTGAAATACAAAAGTAAGGAATACTAAAATTATGAAAATTAAATGCCCATAATCTTATATCAGGAGAAATTATCTTAATATTGGGGAGTATTTATTTCATGAATGTATCATCTCTATAAGCTCATTATTTTATATACATATAGATGACCACACATAGTCATGGATAGCTGAATAAATCTCTAAGTGTGTACACTGCATATACACTTCAGTCTGCTTTGACATATGTAGATTGACTGTATCCAAGGTAAAATGCTTAATTTAGTAAATTTAGTGTTCTTTTCTTCCTCAGATATTCTAACAAGAAATACTAACATCTCTTATAAAATGCTTTCTGTTGTTTTCTAATTATAGCTGCTGTTCCATGTGTAACTCATTTCATTATTCAGTACCTGTCATTTAGTAACACATTTCCTCTCATTCTTTATAAAAATTTTTATTTGCATCCATTTATGGGGTTCAAGTGTGATTCTGCTACATGCATAAATTGAGTAGTGGTGAAGGGTTTCTGAGCATCCATTACCTGAATAACACACATTGTACCAATTTCTCATCCTCTACCTTCCTCCTACTTCACCTCCATTTCAAGTTTCCATTTTCTATTATTCCACACTCTGTTCCTATGTGTAGACATTGTTTAGCTCCCCCTTATAAATAAGGACATGCAATACTTTGCTTTCTGTATCTGAGCTGTTTCACTTAAGCTAATGACTTCCAGTTCCAGCTACATTGCTGCAAAAGACATGATTTTATTCTCTTGTACAACTGAATAGTATTTCATACCACATTTTCTTTATTCAATTATCTATTGATGGACACTTAGGTTGATTTCATATCTTTGCTATTGTGAGTAGAGCTGCGATAAATACACAAATGCAAGTGTCCTTTTGATTTGATGATTTCTTTCCTCTGGATAGATACCAAGCATGCTGAATCAAATGGTAGTTCTATTTTTAGTTCTTTGGGAAATAGCCATACTGTTTTCCATTAAGTTTGTACTCATGTACATTCCCTCCAACCGTTTATAAGTGTTTCCTTTATTTCTCCATTCTTGCCAATACTGTTATTTTTTCTCCTTTTACGCATAGCCATTCTGACTGGTGCAATATGACATTTCATTGTGATTTTATTTGTATTTCTGTGATGGTTTGTGATGTTGAACTTTTTTCATATGCTTACTGGTCATTTGTATGTTTACTTTTGAAAATTGTCTAATCATGCCCTTAGCCTACTTTTTAACGGAGGATTTGCTTTTGGTGTTGTTCTTAGTTACTTGAGTTTCTTCTAAATTCTGGATATTAGTCCCCTGTCAGATGCAGGGTATGCAAATATATATATTCTTTATTTATTTATTTGAGACAGAGCCTTGCTTTATTGCCCAGGCTGGAATGCCGTGCCAGGATCTCAGCTCACTGCAACCTATGCCTCCTGGGTTCAAGCAATTCTCCTGCCTGAGCCTCCCAAGTAGCTGGAATTACTGGCACATGTCACTATGCCTGGCTAATTTTTGTATTTTTTTTAGTAGAGACAGGGTTTCACCATGTCAGCCAGGCTGGTCTTGAACTCCTGACTTAGTGATCTGCCTGCCTCAGCTTCCAAAAGTGCTGGGATTACAGGCATTAGCCACAGCACCCGGCCTGCAAATATTCTTGAGCTAGTTATTTTAATTATCTCAGATGATTGCTATTTTCAAGTGGTTGTTTTAGAAATATAAAGTGATATATTTTTGGAAACTTTTAAATATGGGAGTAATGAATTCATCAAAAGTAAATAAATTAATAACCTTTTGAATTTTAATATTTGTTGGTGAGACAATTTTTCAAATCTAAAATTTCAAATTTTTTTTAATCTTTTTCTAGCATTAGTGTTAAAGAGGACACTGAAAGGTGTCTGAGGACAACTTAATTTTTTTAGTCAGAAATAAAAATATTAGGTTGGTGCAAAAGTAATCACGGGTTTTGCTATTAGTTTTAATGGCAAAAACAGCAGTTACTTTTGCACCAACCTAACATAACATTTCTTTTCTCTCTATGAGAAAAGTTAAAGACTTAAAAAAAAATTCTTTACATGCCAAGTTTCTTTATTTCTTCCCTCCTTCCTTCCTCACCCTCCAGTCTAGGTTAACAGCGGGTAATTGTGACAAGTCCGGTGTGGGCTACTGGCCATGAAGAATCTATGGTTGATGACATCCCAGAAGAGAACACTGAATCTTATCTCTCATCTTATCCCTGAACTTCTCCTCCTCTGAAGGTAAAACACATAATATATGCAAGAACACAAAAACATTCACTGTGTTCGCTTGTGCTTTGAGACCTAAAGTTGAGGTTCAGTGCTATGTACTGCTTTGATATGTGGTAAAATTGAGAGAGACTAGAATGACCCAAGAGCAAATTATCTTCTCTACTGTGCTTCTGCAGATAATGTCCCCCAGCCAAACAGCCCTTCTTATCAAAGAATTGTCAGTGTCTGCTTACTCCTGAGCAGTGGGTCCAGGTCCCTGACGGCCCATTGAGTTTTTCAAACAAGGCAATCATTTTCTTGCTTGCTTTGCTGTGGGAACCAGAGAGCTCTTCACCTTTTTGATACTACAAACCTGCATTCTCCTGCCTCTGGCAGTTCACTGTAATCCCAAATGCAAGCCCTGTGTGGGCTGGTGTGGTATGGGCGCCCTTCTCTCTAAGGCTATGAGCGTGTGTAACCAATAAACTGCCGCTGGGCTCATTTTTTGTGTGTGTCAAGTGTTGTGTGTTTGGCCATCCCTATAATCCAAGGGCAGGAAACTCTCTCTCATTAACGGGGTAAATCGGATATGATTAAACCTTGGTCACTCTTATAATTTAAACCAGTATTGAGTTCATGAATTCTGAGTCATTTCTTATCATTTTAAATGGAACATCATTTCGTTTTCATTTATTTTGACTTTTTCTTAATGCCTTCTGTCTCCCCACTGATTTAACTTATTGACTCACTTAGTGAATCTTCACAGAGTGACTAAGAACCTTCCAAGGTACTGATGAGACTGTACTGAACTGAAACATCCAAAAATTATATATTTAAATTCAAAAGCAAATTTCCAAAGGAATTTCAAAAAGAAGTTAAAATAAATGAATTACAAAAAAAAAAAAAAAACCTAGGATGTAAGTAAAGTGTTTAAGAATTTGGCTATTACTGAACATATAGAAAATAAATCCTTGCCAAAATACCTAAAAGCAGAGCTCAAAATGGAAGCATTTTATGCAGGTTTGTTTTAAAGCCTCCTCCTGAAAATGCGGGATTATAAATAGAAACTAATAATGATGGATTAACCTAAATTTGTCCCCAGTACAGTTATTTGATACAAAATGCCTTTATTTAACAGACTAAAGGAAATCACAACCTTGTAACTTAGCATGGAAAATGAAAAGCAAATCACTTAAAATGCCCATTAACTTATTTACCTGTATTTCATGCCATTACTTCAGGTAATTAACATCCTGCAACCTTATAGAAATAGCTTCTACTTCTGCCCATTCATCTTCACTTCAGTTTATGTTTACATTTGCTTGTATCTATGAGTGTCAAATTAGATTATGCTTTGGAAGTTGTTTCTGTTTTTATTAAAATAGGTTTAAACAACACTAAAATGAGGAAATCAGTGTAATGCTTGTGTGTTTTATTGTGCACAGTAGGCTTCATTCCTAAGGTTTTCTTGAAGAGTCATTGGCCCTGGATATTTTGGAATTTTCACTGTCTTGCACAATGGCATTTTTATCTCCATTTCATCAATATCATTTGGGTTTATTAAACATTAATATTTTCTGACTTTTTCTGTTTGTGTTTCCCTGATCTACATGGATTTTTGACTTTAAGAAGAAAATGAGCTGCTGGATAAAATATAGGACACTTGGTTAAATTTGAAATTCAGTTAAAAAACATATTAAAAATATACGTATATATATATACATATTTATATTTGGATGTTCCATGTAGTACTTGGGACACTTACATTTAAAAAACTATTTTGTACTGAAAAATATATTCATTTTCCAATTTGAAATTCAAAATTGACTGGGTGCCCAACATGCATCTATTTATTTATTTTTTACCAAATCGGACAAAAAAGGTATAGAGAGCCAGAGTAGCCCACCTCCTCTGGGGGATCAGCAGCAAGGCTGTGAACTTTGGGTGACCTCCAGAGAAGCAAAACCATAATAGGGGAATGTGTATATCTCGGAGAAGAGCAGACAGACCTAAATAAAAATAACCAGCTTTCACCACCTTGCTGCAAAATTGTTGTTAGCTTAAGTATGTTAACTGAAGTATGAGAATTATAACCATAGGCTGTTCTAAGAAACTGCACCCTCCCTCTGCTATGTGCTTTGTAAACATATAAAATAAAGTCCTCTGAGAAAGGTCGGGGCCAGAGAAACTAACATCCTCATTTTCCGGGGGTGCCCAGCCCCACTTTCTCTATGTTATGTTTGTCTTTGCATTTGTCTTTATCCCCCACCATTCCGTCTTAGGTCTCTGAACCCTTGTGCAGCATGCACCAGAAAGCATTGAACACAATGAGATAAAATACCTGTGCACACCAGTAAAGATCATGAGAAGCAAACAAGAAAACACTGCTTTTAACACAACGTCAATAAGACGTGCATGTGTGCACTAATTTTTATCTATATTCTGAACATATGTATTTCTTGCAAGCAATGCCAAGAATGCCCCTCTGGGAGAAAAAAAAAGAGATGCTTTAGTATCATTTCATAAATAAATACTGAATCTGGCTATTTTTTACTTATAAATTTTCTTATCAATCTGAAAAGCAGGATATTGGAGACAGCTGATTTATATCATGATGCATAAAGCAGTGTTGTTGTGTTGGCTCAAGAAGCCAAGTTTACGCAAAATAAAAATGAGTTAAAACTTCTAGAAAATGAGACTGACTTTTAGTTCTTATGAAGAAACTAAAGAAAAACACCATTCCCACTAAAAACAGCTTAAAAAGCCAAAATTTTCAACAAAATGTGTTTCTATAAAGACATCAGAAACCTGCTAAAGAGATAGGCAAGAATTCTTGAGAAGGGAGAAATATGGAGGTAAGAGCTAAAGTTTCATAGCTGGTTTATTCCTGGGTTTGTAACTGAACTGAACCTGGGTCTGCTTGCCTGTCGCGGAGCAAAGCTAATCTGACACCAGGATTTATAGCCAGAGAAAGTAAGGCATTTATTGCAGGGTTCCAAGAAAGAAGAACAAGCGCTAATGTTTAAAACTCAAACTTGATGGTGGCTCACAAGCAAGGGTTTTTCAAGGGCTGGTAAATTTCTCGAACTTCTTTCCCCATTTTCTGGTTGCAGGCTGGCAGAGGTCTATTTGACAGCAGTTGGCATTTTCAATCTAGTGAGGGTCCTGGTTCTGAAAAACTACGTAGGGCCATATGTCAAGATGCTGTCTTCAGTTTTTGTAGAGGACTGAGCATCTTAAGACTGACTTACTTGGGTGACTATTACTTGATTAATTTACTTCCCAAATTGCTGGTCACAAGACTAGCCAGTTGCCTGCAATTTCCCTTGAAGGGTCTCAATTCTTTTCCTTTATTTCCATCCCAGGGCAGGGTAGGGGAACCCAGCAGGCCCCTTAGAGGGCTCACTGATCTGCCGCGGTTGCATTAAAAATGGCAAGAAAGTCGTCCAAATTCGGATACATACTACTAGAGTCTAGAAACTCAAACTTTGTTCAGTTAGATTGTTGCTGTTGGGGAGAATAGAATAGCAAAGGTTGTCTTTGTTACACGGGGATGGATTAATAAAATCAGTGGTTTGTGAGGCCTCAATAATTAGATTTTTTTCCCAACACATTTACTGTTCTAAATATTTAAGTTAAACAGAGTTAAAATAGCAGGCAGACAAGTCTCTGAAAATATGAGAAATATGTGTTCTCTTGTTCCTGCAAAATTATCATTTTAGTTATGACAATAGTCTTTTTGTTTACTGACTTTTATAGCGAATTCCTCACCTATTTTCTCTTAATTTCCTTGAACCACTTGGTATCATTGTAAAGATAGTGTCCACCATCCTCAGATCCTTCAATATTTATATCTTATAAATGAAGACAATTTTCTACATATCAACAACACAACCATTAAGATTAAGATATTGATATTAATATATGATACACTCAAGAATACTTCAGTCCTAAAGGCGTTAGATGAGGCCACGCTATTTTACTAATTATGCGGAGTTTGAGGGAGATGTGACGTCTCACTGCAGTGTCAAAACCTATGAAGGCTGACAAAGAGATGTACAAGTGGTAACAATGCCCGGTGAAGGGCAGAAAACCCCGAGCAGATCCATTAAAAAGAATAAGCTCATGTCCTTTGTAGCAACATGGATGAAGCTGCAGGGCATTATCCTAAGTAAACTCACTCAGAAACAAAATCAAATCCTCAGATACCATGTATTGCCACTTATAAGTGGGAGCTACACAATGGGTACACACGCACATAAAGATGAAAATAATAGATATTGGGAGCTCCAAAAGTGGGGAGGGAAGGAGGCAGGTAAGGGATAAAAATTATCTATCAGGTACAATGTTCACTGTCTGGGCAATGGGGGCACTAAAAACCCAGTCCCCATCAGCATACAGTATACCCATGTAACAAACCTGCATATGTGCCTCTTGAATCTAAAAATTAAATTGAAATAAAGAAAAGCAAAAGCCTTTTGCATGACAGATGGTCTAGCTTAATATGGTGAGGTTAAACAGGGCAAGTAATACACCCACAAAAAGATAGGGGTGAGGGATAGGCCATTGCAAATGTCAGAGGCGGGCTTGTCTGAGCATGGCATCCACATGACGGGGAGTGCAGTGCTTCAGGGAGTCAGATAGAAAAGGGAAGACACTTAACCTCTGGAACGTAATATCAGAGTTCAAGTGAAGGAAGGTGTCTCCACAGAGCAGAGGCCTTGGTGGGGTCTTAATGTTGTTTATTTTGTAATAAAGTTCAGATCATATTCAATTCAAGAAGGTTTGAGTCTCTTCTTGGTTTTTAAATTTGATAATTTTTAAACTTTTGTTTCTTTAGATTCAACATGGTTTGGGATAGAAGCTTTGGTAAATCAATAGTTAGGTTCTTATAATATTTAAAAAGTAGATTTATATGTTTTATGTGCTTTATAGTATAACTATTTTATATTAATTCATTTGTTAGGAAAGATTTCACATTTTATTTCAAAACGTATATATCATACGTTTCTGTAATACAAGTTTCATATGATTGAATGTTTTAATACTTAATAAAATGTTTAGAGAAATAACAAAGAGAAATAAAATGTTAACATAGTTTATGTAGGAAATAAATCATAATTATGTTTTTAATTTTTACTTTGAGATATTTAAAATTTTTATAATTAAAATTAAATTTAGACACTGCTAAATATTATGAACTAGGAACAACCAGGTGATAAAAGTCATCATATTTCTAGAATGCCATCTATAAAATTACTTCATTCTTTCTGTACAGATGAAAAACAGAAACTTTATAATTTTTAAAAAGACTGTTTAGTAACCAATGTGTATTATCTCAAATACCTTTTGTGAGATATTTGGTTATCTCTATGTGAGTACTTCCAACAAGCATTGCCAACTCTTAGCTCAGTTAACTAATGTGCAACATTAATTTTCTAATTCAGAAGATAGCATCGAAGATGGTTATATAAATCCATTTGATTCTGTAAAATTCTGACAACTGGAAGAAATATGTGATATTTTTTAGCACTTCCAGCTAGTTGAAAATAACAATTGCTTATGTATTTCATACATAATTAATATTTTCTAAACAAATGAAAAAATAAATAAGAATAAAGATGTAAATATAAAACATGGAAATGTTTATAAAGAATTATTTATAGGCATTCCAAAAACCCAGTTTATATTTATGCACAATTAATTATAATATATTAAGGACAAGCAAACTTAGTGGAAATCATCTCTACAATAAGAGATTTATTTTATAATAAATTATATGAGAATGAAACAAGAACCAAAACAAGAAAACAATGCAGTTAAAATAGTCACATTTTGCCAGGGGGAAGATGAAAACAAGAAACTCAGATGGATCCATTGATAGCACTGTCTGCCTGACATCTAATGTGACATGTAAGGCATGGGAAAATGTTCTCATGTATGTGTCCTTGAAGTCTCAGAAAGAAAACAGAGAAACAGTGAGACAAAATAAATATTTATAAAACACTAAGTGAGGAGTTTCAAATACTAATGACACAGCAAACTAGAGATTCAATAAATTATTTGAACCCCAACCAGACAAATAAAAGGAAACCACATATAGGCCCCATGTAGTCAAACTGCTGATAAATAAAAAATGAAAAGCTTAAAAGCTGTTAGAGAACAATAAGCATTCGTTTTAATAGTGTTGGAAAATAATCTGCTAGCCTATACTTCTATCTCTAGCAAATATGCTTTTTAAAAATAAATATAAAATAATCTTCAGAAAAAAATTTCATGAAGTTCAAAAACTAAGATAACAAATATATGTTGAGACTATTAAAACAAATCTCTTCTGACAGAAGAACAATAATTCCAGATGTAGCCATAAAAACACATAAATGAAAGAAGGGCAAAGGAAGAAGTAAATAGAATAACTTTTCACGCTAACGATGATAAGGTCTCAGCAAGGAGTGTAAGGTACGTGTGGAAATAAAATACAGGACAGCTGTTTCAGGAATCCACAATACCACCCACATGCTAAGACTCACACACTCAGCATGTAGTTTCTTCCATGGTTCAAACTTTTAGAGTAACATTGTCAGGATACTCCGTTTATTCAGTTAGGGGAAAAGACATAGTCTGAGCCTCAAGTAATATATATGCAGGTTTCCCATACGCTGTTCTTCCCATGAGGGATCACACAGAGTGTACCATCTTTATAACAGGAGAAATACAGCACATACGCAACGTCTCTGCCTAGGCAATCCTATTTGAAACTGAGAGTTTAGGGTTTTTTTATTGGGAGCCGGTCATGTGGACATATTCTGATGAACTACCAATAGTCCAGACTCAAAGAAGAGAAGCAGTTGTTCACAATAAACGCTATTATAGACATAAAGAGACTTTGTATCACTTAGGAAATATTTCAGAACCTGATAATCCAGACACAAGCTAAGGGCCAATCTTGTAAGTAGATTCTTGCAAAGATCTCAGCCTCAAGCCTGCTGTAATTCTCTTCTGGATAATAACAGTAGCACAAAAAGTGGGAACAGTAAAAGAAGTTAAATTGTCACAAGGTATTTTATTGTTCAAAAAGTGAAAACAAATGTTGTAATTTTTAGAGTAATAACTAAAGTTATAACTAGGGATTGTGAACCCAAAACATAACAGATGAGAAAAGTAAAATGACACATAAATACCTGGTTGATGCAAAATAAATAAAGGAAAAAATTAGACTGGAGCCATAAATAACACAGAGCAAGTTGGTATAGTAACCCCAAGATATCATATAGTACACCATCACATGAAGATTCTCAGGCTGGAAAAATAATCAGATAAAAAGACAAAACAGACTGAAACCTTATCAAAAATATACTTAAATATTCCTAAAGATACAAAAGTTTAAAGGCAAAGGAATGAAAAAGCTATACTATATAAACACACCAAATAAACAAAACTGACAATGTTAATGTTACATAGTAGAATGCATCCAACAGAAATGTGTAACAATCCCAAATTTATATGTACCAAATACTCAATGTATAGAAAACAAATGGAAGCAATATTAAATGATATTATTTGCTATAGTAAACCATTAGAGACAGATTTAATAAAAATTATGTAAGACTTTTACATGGAAAACTAGAAAGCATGATTGAGAAAAGTTTTAATGTGTCCTAAATAAGTGGAGAGAAACACCATGTTTATTGATTAGAAGGAATACTGCTGCAAAAATACCAATTTCCCCAAAGACTCAAGCCAAGCCTGATAAAAAGTCCCCAAATAGCCAAAAATAGAAAAGAATCTCATACTAAAATGAACAGATCTGGAGGATAATAGCATAAACATAAATCTTAGAAAAATCTATGTTAAGTAAAATTACATGGTACGGTGTAAGCGATAAATAGAGCAATGAAACAAATAGTAATATAGAAGCTTGCTGTATTTGTATTGTCATCTGATTTAGACAGTGTAGTGGGAAGAAGGATCACCTTTATTTTTCCTTTTTTGAAAATTTTTAATCAACAAATTATATTTATAATTTATAAGAGAATTTATTTTGATATGTGTATACATTGTAAAAATATTAAATTATTGAGAGCAATGCAGGAGGTGAGTGATCTCCACATTTACAACTGAGGTACCAGGTTCATCTCAATGGGACTGGTTGGACAGTGAGTGTAGCCCAAGGATGGCAAACTGAGGTGAGGTGGGCACTGCCTCACCCGGGAAGTACAAGAGGCTGGAGGACCCCCTCCTACCTAATGGAGGCCTTCAGGGACTTCCCGCCACCCCAGCACTCCAGTTCAGTTACTGTGTTTCTCCCATGGTCTTTACAGCTGACGGACCAGGAGAGTCCCACCAGGCTGACATGAGCCACAGGTTTCCAGCATGAATCTGTGGGGACCTTTCAGCCAGTGCCACAAGTTTTCAGTACAAATCTGGGTGGCCATTTTAGCTGACACCTGGAACACTTGTGAGACAGAGCCACCCATTCCCCTGAAAAAAAGGGGGCTGAAGGCAGGGAACCAAGTGACCTGGCTCGGTGGGTCCCACCTGCAGAAAAACCAGCAAACTGAAACCCACTGGCTTAAGATTTTCGCAGCCAGTACGGCAGTTTGAGCTTGACCTGGGAGGTCAAGCTGGGTTAGGGGAAGGGTGTATGCCATTACCGAGGCAGTTCTAACCTTACCTATGTAAACAGAACTGCAAGGAAGTTTACACAGCAGCTGGGCGGAGCCCACGGCAGTTCAGCAACACCTCTGCAAACAGACTGTGACTAGAATCCCTCCTTGCTGGGCAGGGCATCTCTGAAAAAAGGCAGCAGCACGCCAGGAACTGATAAGTAAAGCCCCACCTTCCCAGGACAGAGCACCTGGGAAAAGGGGAGGTTGTGAGTTCTGCTGCAGCAGACTTAAATGTCCCTGTGCAGCAGCTCTCAAGAGAGCAACAGAGCTCCCAGCACAGCTCTTGAGCTCTGATAAGGGGCAGACTGCCTCCTCAAGTGGCTCCCTGACACCTGTATATCCAAAGAAAACCTCATAAAGGAAAGATCTGCCTGACATCTTGTGGGTACCCTTTTGGGACAAAGCTACCAGAGGAAGGAATAGGCAGCAATCCTTGCTGTTCTGCAGCCCCCGCAGGTGATCCCCAGACAAGCAGGTTCTGGAGTGGACCTCTAGGAGCCCTGCAGTAGAGGAGCCTGACTGTTAGAAGGAAAACCAAAAAACAGAAAGAAGTAGCTTTGACATCAACAGAAAGTATGTCAACTCAGAAACCCCATCCGAAAGCCACCAACTTCAAAGACCAAAGGTAGATAACTCCACAAAGATGAGAAGAAACCAGTACAAAAAGGATGAAGTCACCAAAAACCAGAACACCTCTCCTACTCTAAGGGATCACAACTCCTCACCAGCAAGGGAACAAAACTGGATGGAGAATGAGTTTAATGAATTGACAGAAGCAGGCTTCAGAAAGTGGGAAATAACAAACTTCTCTGAGCTAAATGAGCATGTTCTAATCTAATGCAAAGAAACTAAGAGCCTTGATAAAAGGATACATGAAATGCTAATTAGAACAACCAGCTTAGAGAAGAACTAAACAACTTGATAGAGCTGAAAACACAGCATGAGAACTTAACGAAGCATACACAAGATTCAATAGCTGAAATGACCAAACAGAAGACAGAATATCAGAGATTGAAGATCAACCAATGAAATAAAATGACAAGGCAAGATAAGAGAAAAAAGAGTGAAAAATGAACAAAGCCTCCAGGAAATATGGGATTATGTGAAAAGACCTAATCTACATTTGATCTGTGTACCTGAATATGACCAGGAGAATGAATCCAAGCTGGAAAACACTATTCAGGATATTTTCCAGGAAAACTTCACCAACCTAGCAAGGAAGGCCAACATTCAAATCCAGGAAATACGGAGAACACCACAAAGATACTACTCCTCAAGAAGAGCAACCACAAGGTACATAATCATCAGATTCACCAGTGATGAAATGAAGGAAAAAATGCTAAGGGCAGCCAGAGAGAAAGGTTGGGTTACCCACAAAGGGAAGCCCATCAGACTCACAGTGGATCTCTCAGCAGAAACCCTACAAGCCAGAAGCGGGGGGGCAATATTCAACATCCTTAAAGAAAAGAACTTTCAACCCAGAATTTCATATCCAGCCAAACTAGGCATCATAAGTGAAGGAGAAATAAAATATTTTACGGACAAGCAATTCTGAGAGATTTCATCACCACCAGGCCTGCCTTACAAGAGCTCCTTAAGGAAGCACTAAACATGGAAACGAACAGCCAGTACCAGCCACTGCAAAAACGTACCAGATGGTAAAGACCATTGACACAATGAAGAAACTGTATCAACTAATGGGCAAAACAACAGCTAGTATCAAAATGGCAGAATCAAATACATATAACAATATTAACTTAAATGTAAACAGGCTAAATACCCCCCAAAAACGACAAAGACTGGCAAATTGGATAAAAATTCAAGACTCATCAATGTGCAGAATTAAGGACACCCATCTCACGTTCAAAGACACACATAGATTCAAAATAAAGGGATGGAAGATTTACCAAGCAAACGGAGAGCAAAAAAATGCAGGGGCTACAATTCCAGTCTCTAATAAAACAAACTTTAAACCAACAAAGATTAAAAGAGACGAAGAAGAGCATTACATAATGGTAAAAGAATAAATGCAATAAGAAGACTAAACTACCCTAAATATATATGCACCCAATACAGGAGCACCTAGATAAATAAAGCAAGTTCTTAATGAACTACAAAAAGGCTTAGATTCCCACACATTAATAGTGGAAGACTTTAACACTCCACTATCAATATTAGAGACATCAACAAGACAGAAAATTAATAAAGATATCCAGGACTTGAACTCAGACTTGGACCAAGCAAACCTAATAGACATTTACAGAACTCTCCACCCAGAATCCACAGAATATACATTCTTCTCAGCACCACATCACACTTACTCTAAAATTGACCACATAACTGGAAGTAAATCACTTCTCAGCAAATGCAAAAGAACAGGAATCATAACAACCAGTATCTCAGACCATAGTCAAATCAAATGAGAACTCAGGATTAAAAAACTCACTCAAAACAGCACAAGTACCTGGAAACTAAACATCCTGCTCCTGAATGAGCACTGGATAAATAATGAAATGAAGGCAGAAATAAAGATGTTCTTCCAAACCAATGAGAATGAAGACACAATGTACCAGAATCTCTGGGACACATTTAAAGCAGTGTCTAGAGGGAAAATTATAGCACTAAATGCCCAGATGAGAAGCAAGAAAAAATCTAAAATCAACACCCAATCATCACAATTAAAAGAACTAGAGGAGCAAGATCGAACAAATTCAAAGGCTAGCAGTAGATAAGAAATAAGATCAGAGCAGAACTGAAGGAGACAAAGACACAAAAAAACCCTTCAAAAATCAATAAATCCAGGAGCTCTTTTTTTGAAAGATAAACAAAATAGATAGACTGCTAGCCAAACTAATAGAATAGAAAAGAGAGAACAATTGAATAGATGCGATAAAAAATGATACAGGGGATATCACCACTGATTCCACAAATATACAAACTACCATCAGAGATTGCTACAAACAACTCTATGTGCATAAACCAGTAAATCTAGAAGAAATGGATACATTTCTCAATACTTACAACCTCCCAAGACTAAACTGGGAAGAAGTTGAATCCCTGAATAGACCAATAACAAGGTCTGAAGTTGAGGCAGCAATTAATACCCTACCAACCAAAACGATTCCAAGTCCAAACGGATTCACAGCCAAATTCTACCAGACACACAAAGAGGAGCTGGTAACACTCCTTCTGAAACCATTCCAGACAATACAAAAAGAGGGAATCCTCCTTAACTAATTTTATGAAAACAACTTCATCCTGATACCAAAACCCGGCAGCGACTCAACAAAAAATGAAAATTTCAGGCCAATATCCATGACGAACATTGATGCAAAAATCTTCTATAAAATACTGGCAAACTGAATGCAATAGTACATCAAAAACCTTATTCATCACAATCAAGTAGGCTTCATCCCAGGGTTGCAAGGCTTATACACAAGTCTATAAATGTAATCCATCACATAAACAGAACCAAAACAAAAATCACACGATTAGCTCAACAGATGCAGAGAAGGCCTTTGACATAATTCAGCAGCTCTTTATGCTAAAAACCCTCAATAAACTAGGTATCCATGGAATGTATCTCAAAATAATAAAATCTATTTATGACAAACCCACAGCCAATATTGTACTGAATGGGCAAAAACTGGAAGCATTTCCTTTGAAAACTGCCACTAGGCAAGGATGCCCTGTCTCACCATTCCTGTTCAACATAGTATTGGAAGTTCTGGCCAGAGCAATCAGGCAAGAAAAAGAAACGAAGGATATTCAATTAGGAAAAGAGGAAGTCAAATTTTCTCTATCTGCAGATGACATGATTGTATATTTAGAATATCCCTTTGTCTCAGCCCAAAATCTCCTTCAGATGATAAGCAACTTCAACAAAGTCTCAGAATACAAAATCAATGTGCAAAAATGGCAAGCATTCCTATGCACTAAATAACAAACAAAAGAGAGCCAAATCATGAGCAAACTCCTGTTCATAATTGCTACAAAGTGAATAAAACACCTAGAAATATAACTAACAAAGTAAGTGAAGGACCTCTTCCAGGAGAGCTGCAAACCACTGCTCAAAGAAATAAGAGGACACAAACAGATGGAAAAACATTCCATGCTCATGGTTAGGTAGAATTAAATCATGGAAATGGCTATACTGCCCAAAGTAATTTATAGATTCAGTGCTATACCCTTCAAGACACCATTGACCTTCTTCACAGAACTGGAAAAAGCCACCTTCAACTTCATATGGAATCAAAAAGGAGCCTACATAGCCAAGACAACCCTAAGCAAAAAGAACAGAGCTGGAGGCATCACGCTACACATCTTAAAACTATACTATAAGGCTACAGTAATCAAAACAGCATGGTACTGGTACCAAAACAGAGATACAGAAAATGGAACAGAGCAGAGGCCTCAGAAGTAACATCACACACCTACAACCATCTAATCTTTGACAAACCTGACTAAAACAAACAATGGGGAAAGGATTCCCTATTTAAAGTTGGTGTTGGGAAAACTGGCTAACCATGTGCGGAAAGCTGAAACTAGACTGCTTCCTTACACCTTATATAAAAATTAGCTCCAGATGGATTAAAGATTTAAACATAAGTCCTAAAAACCCTAGAAGATATAAAAACAGCATAAAAATTATAGAAGATAACCTAGGCAATACCATTCAGGACATGGGCATAGGCAAGGACTTCATGAGTAAAACTCCAAAAGCAATGACACCAAAAGTCAAAACAGACAAATGGGATATAATTAAACTTAAGACAAGAATCTAGAAATAGAAATACCATTTGACCCAGCAATCCCATTATTGGGTATATACCCAAAGGACTATAAATTGTTCTATTATAAAGACACATGCACAGGTATGTTCATTGTGGCACTGTTTGCAATAGCAAAGACTTGGAACCAACCCAGATGTGCATCAATGATAGACTGGATAAAGAAAATGCGGCACATATACACCCTGGAATACTATGCAGCCATAAAAAAGAATGAGTTCATGACCTTTGCAGGGACATGGATGAATCTGGAAACCATCATTCTCAGCAAACTGACACAAGAACAGAAAACCAAACATTGCATGTTTTCAGTCATAAGTGGGTGTTGAATAATAATAAGACCACATTGACACAGGGAGGGGAACATCACACACTGGGGTCTGTTGGGTGGTGAGGAGTCTAGGGTAGGGTAAATAGAAGATGAGGAGATTGCGGAGGGTTAATATTAGGAGAAATACCTAAGGTAGGTGACAGGGGGGTGGAGGCAGCAAACCACCATGGTATGTGTGTATGTATGTAACAATCCTGCAAGATGTGCTCATGTACCCCAGAACTTAAAGTATAATAATTTAAAAAAGATTAAATTGATCTAATTGGCATTTCTATTACCTCACTGCTTATCTTCTTGTTTTGTGGTCAGGACATTTAAAATCTACTCTTTAGTGTTTTGAAATACACAGTACAATATTACTACCTATAGTCACCTTGCTGTGCAATAGAACACTAGAATTTATTTATCTTATGTAACTGAAACTTTGGATCCTTTCATTAGCCTCTCCACTTTGCCTGTCCCAACTGCCTCCCCCACCCATTAGTAACCACCAATATGCTCTCAGCTCATTCACACTGAACTTTTTCTTTTTTTTTGAGACAGAGTTTCCCTCTTGTTACCCAGGCTGGAGTGCAATGGCGCGATCTCGGCTCACCGCAACCTCCGCCTCCTGGGTTCAGGCAATTCTCCTGCCTCAGCCTCCTGAGTAGCTGGGATTACAGGCACGCGCCACCATGCCCAGCTAATTTTTTGTATTTTTAGTAGAGACGGGGTGTCACCATGTTGACCAGGATGGTCTCGATTTCTTGACCTCGTGATCCACGTGCCTCGGCCTCCCAAAGTGCTGGGATTACAGGCGTGAGCCACTGGGCCCGACCACACTGAACTTTTATAGATTCAACATATATATAAGATCATGCACAATTTGTCTTTATGTCCTTGGCTAATTTCATCTAAAATATTATCCACCAGTTTCATCCATGTTGCTGGAAGTGGCAGAATTCCCTTTTTTAGGAAAGCTCTTTTGTACTCCTTGTGTACACACCACATTCTTTGTTCATTCATCCATTGATGGACACTTATGTTGCTTCTATATCTTGGCTATTGTGAGTAATGCTGCCATGAACATAGGAATACAGATTATCTCTTTGACATTATGAGTGACTTCCTTTAGATTTATACCCACATGTGTCTTTTCAATTAATACTGCTTGATCAGGTGACTGGGAAAGGACATAGGGAACTTCCTAAAATTCAATAAATGTTTCTTGACCTGGATCATAGTTATACAAATGTATACACATGTAAAAACTTGTCCAGCTGTTTGCTTAATATTTTTGCATTTTATACAATGAAATAATAAAACAATGTTTTATTAATTACCATATATTGAGGTTAATATATTTAAGGGTATTTATTTCATGTGGAGTGAATCCAGCAGTAATAACCTGTTCCAGGTTAAATCTCATTGAGAGCCTCTGTCACTTGGTCCTTAGAAATGGCCTCACTGAGCACAATAAAGAATTAGTGTCCCAAAAGACAGTTACATTGACATAAAACAACACTAGAAATAGAAAATGTATTATGTCTAAATAAGAAGACTAACAGGGCATTCAGATTTTCTCTTAGGAGGAATTATTCTATGAAAATTATTGAGACATATTTGAGACCCATCCCTTGGGGGAGAGTCAAAAGTAGCAACTGACGGGTGATTGGAGTCTTGACAGAGAGTCAGAAACAACTTGGAACGTGTAGAGGTTGAGGAACATAACAGTTTCCATGCTGTGAACAGCCCAGGTGTTAAAACTGCAATTCTAGGATGGCAATCAAAAAGCTTAACTCGTCTACATACCTGGATATTTTAGGAAAAACTGAAAGAGACAAAGGAAATTTGGTTGTTCTGCCTAGTGCTGTTCTAATTTCTCTCCACTTTTTATTGTCTTTCAACTATTTTACATGATTGTAATTATAGAAAATTTTTAATAATGCAAATTATTCTTCTTAATAAAAATATACATGAATTTTATCTAGTTAAATGCAGTTGATAATTGTTCTGTCGATAGAGAACATTTTGTGTTTATTGAAAATCTGTTTCACCCTTCAGGACTACCTATTTGTGTTCCTTTAAAGACTTCTCTTTGAAGTCACTTTTTAAGAGTTAAATAAAGCATTTGATATATGTATGCCCATTTTATATTTGCATAGGGGTAAAGATTACATCTTTTCTAAAAAATTTATTGAGAAAGTAGAAGATAAGACGCCTACATTTTCAGTACTATTGAAATTCTGCTTTGAACTTTTTGGTTGAAAATGGCAGATAAAAGATGCATCTGTTTTCTTGTCTTTTTTAATATCACATGTAAAATCCTATAGGAATAATAAAAAATAAAATGTAAGTTTTCTTTTAGAAGAGAGCAGGAGACGTGTGTGTGTGTGTGTGTGTGTGTGCTGTTCTCAATCTGAGAGTGAACAAAAGTTTAGGAAAGCACTCCTACATAATGCCTAAAGCTTCAAATATTAGAAAAAAGATAAAAGGTAGAATTTTAAAAGGGGGCTTGTACTATGGCGTGAAAAAATCAAAAGACCCCTTGCTTGGAGCCATGGAAGTGAGATACTATAGATGATTTTCTGAGCCCAATCTGTTAACAAGAAGTAACGGCAATGAAGGGATTAGAGAAAATGAAGTAATTTGATACCATTGGTTGCTGTAATAGTAGAAAGTGGTTGGTCTTTGATTCAAGATGAAGGAAAGAACTATTTGTAAACTATCTTGTAGCTATGTATATTTAACAAACAGAAAGGTATAAATATTGTTATACTGCATATATAAATACACATACTTATATGCATATGTACCCCAAGACAGAAAAGCAAATCTGACTCTTATGAAAAGTTTTACTAAGAGCCAGAGAGAAATACTGCTGATCCAGAACATCTTACTTCTACTCCACAGCACAAAATTTTGTAAATTATCAGTATGGGCAGAAATCCTCTCTCAAATAAAATTAATACATGGAAAAAAACAAAGGTAGACTAAATACCATGTTACTATAAAAAATAGTAGAAAGAAATAGGAAAAGCTAATAATTAGTAAATTTAAAACGATAGAAAATTTTTTTCTCATAACACATTAAAACCATGACAAATACAGTTATTTTACCCCATAAAGCAAGAGATCAAAGCAAATATGATGAAACTTAAGGAAGATATTATGAAGCAGACGGAGGAAACGTTAAAAGAAGAAAATTAAGTCATTTTACAAACTAAGGGTTGATTTCAAATGACAAAATCTAATTTACCTTAGATTATTATAAAAGACTAATGTAATTCCAATGAAATCACAATAGGAAAGCTTGTTTTTAAGCATAGAAGAAGGTCCTTAATAATATATGCATGCACATGTATATTATTTAGTTATGTACATACTTATGTAATATATACAAATGAAAAGGTTTTAAGTATACAATATATTTATACACATATTTAGAACACAGTTACCATTCTACACAAATATTAAAAGATACCAAGTTAAAATTTTGAAAGTGACTTGAATGAGGGAAGTGATTTATATTCAGTGTTAAGATCTATTACAAATCCAGATGAATTAAAATAGTATAGTAATATGTGCACATAAAACTATATATAACAGAAGGTTTTAAGTAAATACAAATGTATATGTAAGATAAATGTGTCACTTCATATTGTTATAGAAACGGTAAATTAGTCAATGAATAAAGCTGACACAATTGGAGATAGTCTCTTGTAAAAACTAAAATTACTACCTCATTTCAGTAAAATAATTTCTGTTAGATCAAAGTAAAAATTCAAGAAATAAATATGAGATGAAAATACGGGAGATAATGTGATAACACTAAGAACAATATTATGCGAGTATTTGAATTAGATCAAATCATAAATACCTTGAAAAACGTTTATCTAGCTGGCAATTTCTGAGAAGTCACACTACAATTAGTAAATTTAAATTAAATCTCTTTCAGAAATAAATCTCCAGACCCATGACTGCATCAGAAGTGTTTCCTAGCTATTCAAAATCTAAATAATTCTACTCCTAGAGATACACTTTTTTTTTTTTGAGACTGAGTTTTGCTCTTGTCGCCCAGCCTGGAATACAATGGCGTGATCTCTGCTCACTGTAACCTCTGCCTTTCAGGTTAAGGTGATTCTCCTGTCTCAGCCTCACAAGTAACTTGGATTACAGGCACCTGCCACCACGCCAGGCTAATTTTTGTATTTTTAGTACAGACAGGATTTCACCACGTTAGCCAGGCTAGTCTCAAACTCCTAACTTCAGGCAGTCCACCGCCTTGGATTTTCAAAGTGCTGAGATTACAGGCATGAGCCACCATGCCCGGCCAGAAATACACTTTTTAAAGAATATAAAATGAAATTGCATATTATATATCTTTTGCCATATCAGGATAAACTTAATTCCAACCTAAACATTAAATTTTATATACAAAAAATAATAACAGACCCAATCTGTCATATATAATGATGAAAATATAAATCAAACTGATTTTATTCTAGGAAACTGTTTAGCATATTATAAGATTTAAATAGAAATAAAATATGATCACAACAGATGTAGAAAAACTGACAAAATGATAAAATAGATCAAATTAATATTTCATATAAAAGCTTTTTGAAAACTAGAAATCAGAAGAAAAGTCATAGCCCAGTAAAGAGTATCTACAAAAACCAATAGGAAACATGATTTAATAGTGAGATACTAAAAGGGTTTATTTTTAAATGAGGTTTTAAAGACCAATACTAGCCCCACTATTAACAATTCAATTTAACATCATCTCAGATCCTATCAATGGCATTAGTAAAAAATAATAATAATTCAATGGAAAGTATAAAAGGAAAAACAAATATTACACTTTGCAAAGTTATATGATTGTTATATGGCTTTTAAAGTATCATATGAATTTCAGAAATTAACTTGTAATTATGCTTCTCTATATGGATGTATAGACAAAATATATGACATAGGTAGGACGATAACTAGAGATGAAACCATCAGAAAATAATAGCTAAAACATGAATAACATAACAAATCAAATACTTAGGAATAATTAAAAGAAAAACTGTCTTAATATTTCTATGCAGAAAGCAATGAAATAACAAAATGAGAAAATTTTAGAAAGATCTAGGTAAATATTTGTGTATGGCATAATCATTTGGAAAAGTCATTGTAAAAATGACAATTTGCTGAAAATATATTTATGGTTTCAATGCAATTTCACTGACAATCCCAGTACTTATTTTCATTTTTAATAACTGTATATATTTTTTCTTTTGCAGAATTTGACAAACAGATACTAATTTATAAAGAAGTGCAAAGGCCGACTATAGGCATGACACTTAACAACAACAACAACAAAAAAAACAGAAGATGCAAGGACTTGCTCTTTTGCATACCATGCTTTTTTATCCGCTTTCAGTAATAAAGACAGTGTGATATTGGGCAAAGATAGACAAATAGATCAATGCATATATGATCACTTGATTTATGATCAAGTACATTTAACCAATAATATCCAAATTTATTAGTAAATGTGGAAATATAAATTTTAAAATGGCAAAAAGGTATCTGCATATCTTTTAATGGTGATATTAGTTTTCTTTCTTCTCTTTTTCTATACAAAAGCTAAAATCAACACTTTTTTGTATTGTATTTTACATTCTGGAGTACATGTGCTGATCTTGCAGGGTTCTTGCATAGGTACACACATGCCATGGTGGTTTGCCGTCTCCATTGCCCTGTCACCTACATCAGGCATTTCTCCCAGTGTTATCCCTCCCTAACCTCCCCACCCACTGCTGTGTCTCCCCTAGCTCCCCAACCCCAACAGACTCCAATGTGTGATGTTCCCTTCCCTGTGCCCATGTGTTTCAATCAACACCTTCATGCTAAGTATTGGCGAAGATTAGCACAAGTACTCCCATACCCTGCAAAGTGGACTATAAGTTGGTATAATGTTTTGAAAAAAACATTTTATCCAAGTACTTAAAAAAAAAAAAACTTTTGCTCATTTAATATATGAAGTTATCTGTATTTGGTAGCCCCTAATCGCACTCCTAGTTATATTCCTAGCAGAATTACATGTCCAAGTGCATTTTTAACCTGTGTGTAGAATTACAATACAGTCACTTAACCACAGGGATATGTTCTGTGAAATGTATCGCTATGTGTTTTTGGGGTTTGGTAACATTATAGAGTGGACTTATACAAATTTAGATGGTATTGACTACTGTATACATAGGTAACATGGTACAGCCTTGATATGGTTTGTCTGTGTCCACTCCCAAATCTCATCTTGAATGGTAGCTTCCATAATTCCCATGTTTCGTGGGATGGACCAGGTGGGAGATAACTGAATCATGGGGTTGGTTTTCCCCATATTGCTATTGTTGTGAATAAGTCTCATGAGATCTGATGATTTTATAAGGAGTTTCACCTTTTGCTTGACTCTCGTGTCTTTTGCCTGCTGCCATGTAAGATGTCCCTTGCCCTTCCTCCATGATTGTGAGACCTCCCCAGCCAAGTGGAACTCTGACTTCATTAAACCTCTTCTTCTTTACACCCAGTATCTGGTATATCTTTAACATCAGCATGAAAATGGACTAAGGGTAATTGTTGTTTATCTAAACATGTCTCAACATAGAAAAGGTATAGTGAAAATAGAGTAAAAAGCCACGTGCAGTAATTCGTGCCTGTAATCCCAGCACTTTTTGAAGCCAAGGTAGAAGGATTGCTTGAGGCCTAGAGTTCAAGACTAGCCTGGGCAACATAGCAAGATTCTGTCTCTACAAAATAAATAGCTGGGCATAATGGTTTGCACATATACTCTCAGCTACTTGGGAGGCTAAGGCGGAAAGATGGCTTGAGCACAGGAGTTCAAGGTTATAGTGAACTATGATCATACCACTGCAGCCTGGGCAACAAAGCCAGACCTGTCTCAAAATTAGCATAAAACATAATAAGTGGTACGCCTGTATAGAACCCAGAAAACCGTTGGAAAATAATAACTAAAACATGATTTAATATAACATAACAAATCAAATACTTAAGAATAATTAAAAGAAAAACTGTCTTAATATCTCTGTGTGGAAAGCAATGAAACAACAAAATGAAAAAATGTTAGAAAGGTCTAAATAAATATTCAAATGGTAAGTTCCTCTAGATGAGTCAGTGAGGAAATGTGAGGGCCTAGGACATTCCTGTACACTGCTATGTATTTTATAAACACTGAATACGTAGGACACTCTTAACTTTCTTTTAAAAATTATTTTAATAATAAATTAACTTTAGTCCACTGTAGCTTTTATAAACTTTTAAATGGTTAAAAAATTGGCTTTTGTAATAAGACTTAGCTAAAAATACAAATACTTTCTATAGTTTCACAAATATATTTTTATTTTTATATACTTATTTTTTTTCTATTTAATTTTCTTAAATTATTTAAATTTCTTTAGTGAGAAACTAAGACACAGGCACACATATTAGCCTAGACATACACAGGGTCAACATCATCAGGATTGCTGTCTTTCACCTCCTCATCTTGTCCCACAGGAAGGTATTCAGAGGCAGTAACATGCATTGAGGAGTCATCTCTGCTCATAACAACGCTTCCTTTTGAAAAACCTCCTGAAAGACCAGCCTAAAACTCTTGTTAAGAAGGTGTGTCTTTATAGTAGAATGGTTCATGTAAATGTTCTTTGCAACACTATTCACAATAGTAAACACATGGAATCAACCTAAATGCCCATCAATGACAGATTGGGTAAAGAAAATGTGGCTCATGTACACCATGGAGCACTATGCAACCATAAAAAGTATAAGGTCATGTATTTTGTGGAAGCATGGATGGAGCTGGAGGCTATTTTCTTAGCAAACTAACACAGGAACAGAAAATGAAATATCACATTTTCACTTATAAGTTGGAGCTAAATGATGAGAACTTACGAACACAAAGATGAGAACAGCAAACAATGGGGCCGACTTGAGGGCGGAGGGTGGAAGAGGAACGGAGCAGTAAAGATAAACATTGAGTACTGGGCTTACTCTCTGGGTAATGTAATAATATGTACAGAAACGCCGGTGACACGGGTTTACAAACCTTCCCGTGTACCCCAGACCAAAAATAAAAGTTAGAAGATAAAAGGTGTACTCCTCAGAAATCTGTTCCTACTGGTTATCTTGGTTTAATTCCGTTTTCATCTAGATTTGCTTGTAAACAGATAATGGACCCTGAGTTCTCCTATTAATGAACGTCTTTCAATATTAGGGCCCATATATTCAATTTTTAAGTTGCTTGTTGAGGTCTGTGAAAGCTTCTGCTATACTATTCACTGTGAATTTTTCTGGGGGTTCTTCTTTTTCTTTTCCTGCAGTTTCCTTTTCTCTTGTCTTTTTTTTTTTTTTTTCTTTCTTTCTTTTTTTTTTTTTTTTTTTTTTGAGACGGAGTTTCGCTCTTGTTTCCCAGGCTGGAGTGCAATGGCGCGATCTCGGCTCACTGCAACCTCCACCTCCTGGGTTCAGGCAATTCTCCTGCCTCAGCCTCCCGAGTACCTGGAATTACAGGCATGCACCACCATGCCCAGCTAATTTTTTTGTATTTTTAGTAGAGACGGAGTTTCACCATGTTGACCAGGATGGTCTCGATCTCTTGACCTCGTGATCCACCCACCTCGGCCTCCCACAGTGCTGGGATTACAGGCTTGAGCCACCGCGCCCGGCCTTTCTCTTGTCTTTTAAGCTACCTGCTCCTATTCGTATATGGGGTCCGTTGCCGACCAACGCATCATCATGCAGTGCCTGACTATGGTTACTTTTTATTGACGACATACTGTGTGCCATAGATTTTAGCAAGCACATGATAGGTACTCTTTTCAACAACACTGTGACAAATTATTTCTATTCTTATTAAATTTGAGAAAAAATATATAATTAGACTGAGTCTACTCTGATTGTAAGTAGCAAAAGCCCATCAATTCTCTTAAACCTCGTACTCTCTGCCTCTTGGTTCAATAATTGCTTCATTATGCAGTTATTGAGCGCATTAAGTTCCAGGTTGACCTCACTGTTAATATTTAATTAGATTTAGAAAAATTAAATGGTTTACCCGCATCATAGTCACCCAGACTTCAGTTTTGTAAGATTGTTTGTATTGTATACCATCAACGTTACAATAATAAAAATATTAGAAAACAAAAATGTATTGACTACTTATGTTACAGTAAATAGATAATATACTTTAGTATGCTCCACTGTGATCATTTTGCACCTTTTATTCCTTATAATCCTTTGTCAAAAGATAAAACTTCTTGCTTCATGAAGTTTATATTCCAAATTGGTTCTTCAGTCAGCATCTGTGACTGTTTGACAAACAAGCAGCTCAAAAAGAGCTCCTGATAATTTAGCCTATTGCTCTGTTAAGTAAATTTATCTCATAGAAATATCATGGAATTTATTAAAATTCAAGGGAAACTGGGATCGTGATTAATGCCCTCTTTTTTTCCCTTACTTATGGGGCAAAAACTTAACCTCCTACACATACTCCCTTAGGTGGATAGCTAAGTGCCAAAGCACTTGCTTTGTCAGATATTTGAATTACCATTTTTTAAACACATATTTGTTCAATATTTAAATTTCATATATTTTCCAGTGAAAAACATGAATAATAAGAAATCCTTTGCTATTTGTTTTTAAAATGGAGCTTTGTAAGAAGTCAATAACAAAGATTCATGGTTTTCATGTCTATTGTTTTCAAAGTCTGGATTCAGAGAAGCAGGTATTTTATGAAAACATTTACAGAAATTTGACTTCACAAAATAATCTCTAAATCAAGCACTTTTTTTTCTATTGGAATATTTCCCCAGCTTCAACAGATTCACCCTAGTTTCTCTAGAATGCCTTCTTGTAAAAACCTGTTGACTGAATCATTTGTTAGGAATTTTGAGTCTCACATTTTTCTGCCATTTTACATAAAGTGAAATATTCAGTCCATCCGAGTGTTAGTGCTATCTCCGTAAGAAGAAAATAAAGTCTGTTTCTAAGTAAGGTAATGAAGATTAAATGAGACTGCATATGAAAAGTACTTGGTAATATGTATTGGTAATACTTAGTGCGTTAAACTGCGTCCTCATTCACATATGCAATTTCATGGCCTACATGAATGCCTTGAATTTGGTCAAGAGACCAAATACTGTGCCCTCTGATGTTTTCATTCTCTGAAATAGTGTATGGTTTTTAAAATTTACAACAGATAGACAGAAAATTATGAATAAAAATAATTTTAACTGATCGATATGTCAATTAACTTGATTGAATTATTCCAATTTGCATTAATTAATTATAACATCACTTTGTACCATATAGATATATAAAACTATAATTTATTTATTAAAATATTAAAAAATTTAAAACTAAAAGAATATATAAGAATGAAAAAATATAGCTATCTCAATGTAATTATTTAAACAATATTGGAAAATACTTTTTATATATTTAAATAAAGGGTAAAATTTTTATTTTTGTATCTTGCAGAACTTGCTACAATAATGAAATTAAAATAATTTTGGATTTCTGTATTCTACATTTACCAGAACCTACATCAATGAAATGTTTGTGTTACTCTCAGTTATAAATTGTCTTTAATATTTCTATCAAAATAATCTATTATAGATATTTATTAAAAATTACATATTCAGATTATTTGAGAATTATTTATTTAACTTTGTGTATTAAACGATTTTCTAATTGTATTTTCCCCATCTTTAGAAGGTAATATCTGCACTAAAGTGGATTTAACATTACTCTTTTTGATTACTTATTTTCCTCAGATTAAAGCAGTTAACAATTAACAATTTTGCATATATTTAAAAACTAAATTGACTTACCTAATAATATCAATTTTCTTTCTGAAGTAGTTCTGTTTGATTTTTATTCTCTGTGACTATTTTACATTTAAAAAATTGTATTCAATGGAAATAATTAAACAAGCCATTATAATACCATCTGTTGTGCATCACAGTCGTGTTTTACTGTGGCTCTCTGACAAAATTTGTGTGAAATTGACATGTTCTGCTTTAATACAGTCATAATCTGAGAAGAGAAAATTACCTGAAACAAAATCGTGAAAAGAACATTATTGCTTTTAAACACATCTACGTCTCTTCCAACTGTGCTATTTTTTATTTCATTTAACATTGATGTGTTGATAATATCATAGCTAGGAAAATGTTTGAAAGATTTTAAATAGCAATATGTTAAGCAATAGAAACATCCCAAATCTGATTTTTTATAATTTCTTTCTAATATTTGATGTTTCAGTTAGAAAATATGAGTATGATTTTATCTTATACCTGAGATTTTTCTATCAATTAAAAATATATTGTATACTAGCCCCTTTTTTCCTTCAAGCTGTAGGACTCACATTTGTATTTGCATATTGTAAATATTATTAAAAGATTTTATCCTATGCTTAGTGAATTGCTTTCAATTTGAATATAAAAGTATGCAAGTAGATTTATAAGAAATCAGTGGTTAAATTATCTGGTTACCCAGAAAGATGAAAAGTTAGGTCAGGCTACACAAATATGGCTATGAACTGAACTGAGATAGAAGTACACGAGTCTGAAAAGATGATACTAAATGAGATAAGAAACTGCTGAAAGAGAGGAGACTTTTATCCCTGTAGGGAGGAAATTACAGCCTGTACAGAAAGTTATGGTCCAGAATTGAGAATGCTTTAGAGGAGTACTTCACAGAGTTGTCCACATATAGAAACATATGTGGCTTCCACTGAGTTCCCTTATTATTCAGAGGATAAGTAATAATACCCAATATGAATGGGGATGGTAGTTTCAAAGAGGCCTTTCACCTCCATGGGACACTGATATGCAAATTGATATACAAATAGTCTACCTTGGAGCCTTGGAGTTCATTCAACTCTTCTTTTTGTTTTTTGTGGGGGGAGACAAAGTCTCATTCTGTCACCCAGGCTGGAGTGCAGTGGCGCTATCTCAGCTCACTGCAAACTCTGCCTCCAAGTTCAAGTGATTCTTCAACCTCAGCCTCCCAAGTATCTAGGATACAGGCACACATCACCACACCTGGCTAACGTTTTATATTTTTAGTAGAGATAGGGTCTCACCATGTTAGCCAGACTGGTCTTGAACTCCTGGTCTTAAATGATCTGCCCCCCTCCACTTCCCAAAGTTCCAGGATTACAGGCATGAGCCACTGCTCCCAGCCAACTCCTCTTTCTTTCTAGAGTAACCAAGAAGGATAAAAAGAAGGGTGTCTTTCTTCTCAAAGTGATAAAATATAATAGAAATTATCCTGAACCAAATGGGAATAATGTGATTAAACTACATGAAAATTAAAGAATTCAAGAGATTGGATAAATAGAATGATTATAGCCAACAAATATAAAATTTTACTAGAAGGAACCAACAACTGATAAAGTTATGAGAAACATTAAATAAATAATAATGTTTAAGACACAAGTAGATATAATGAAAAGCCATTTGATAAGTGTCCAAAATAGGGACAGAAAACAGATACAGAAATAAACATTTCTAAGAAATGTTCAAAAAACCTTGAATATAAGATGACATATCATATTAAAATTTCAAATAGGATAGGTTTTTTTTTAAATAGTCGAACACATTATCTTGGAATTAATTCACATCCTATTACTTAATATATCATGTTTTTATTTTGGCAACAAAAAATAGATATAAGACATGTTGAAAGGCAAGGAAAATGCAAGAGGCAGAGGCAAATATCAGGGCCACACTCAGCTATGACACAAATGTTGAAATTATCAAATAATCTAACATAGCCATGATTAACATGGTAATGTGCGAGGAACAGTCAGATAATACAAGCAGAGAAATAAAACTCTGAGAAGAAATCAAAAGGAAATGATAGAAATAAACTATATTGTTAGAGTAATGAAGAAAGTCTTCAAAGGGCTCTTCCGGCAATTGAACGTGACCAAGGAAGACTCACAGAGATTAAAAATAGGTCAATGGGAACTTTCAAACTGAAACACAAAAAGAAAAAAAGAATAATAGCAAACAACAACAACAAAATACAAAACAAAACATCCAAGAGCTGTGAGGCAGTTTATTTAAAAGAAAATAACCAAAATAACTTTTTTTACTAAGTTCTGGGTATATGTGCAGGATGTGCAGGCTTGTAACACAGGTAAATGCATGCTATGGTGGTTTGCTCCACCTTAATCCCCTCCCGTAGGTATTAAGCCCAGCATTCATTAGCTCTTTTTTCTGATGCTCTCTGACCTCTGCCCTCCCTTGATAGCCTCAGTGTGTGTTGAATAACACACACTGTTAGCACACTGAATAACCTCCCTGTGTCCATGTGTTCTCATTGTTCAGGTCCACTTATAAGGGAGAACATGTGATGTTTGGTTTTCTGTTCCTACATTAGTCTGCTGAGGATAACAGCTTCCAGCTTCATCCATGTCCCTGAAAAGGACATGCTCTCATTCCTTCTTATGGCAACATAGTAGTCCATAGTGTATATGTAGGGTATTTTCTTTATCCAGTCTACCATTGATAGGCATTTGGGTTTATTCCATGTCTTTGCTATCGTGAATAGTGCTTCAGTGAACGTAGGTTTGCGTGTATCTCTGTAATAGAATGATTTATATTCCTCTGGGTATATAACCAGTAATGAGATTCCTGGTCAAATGGTATTTCCAGTTCTAAATCTAAGAGGAAATGTCACATTTTCTTCCACGTGGTTGCACTAACTTACATTCCACTAATAGTGTAACATTGTTCCGATTCCTCTGCAACCTCACCAGCATCTGTTGTTCCTCGACTTTATTAATAAATCACCATTCTGTCTGGCGTGAGATGATATCTTACTGTGGTTTTGATTTGCATTTCTCTAATGATCATTGATGTTGAGCTTTTCTTTGTATGTTTCTTGGCCACATAAATGTCTTCTTTTGAGAAGAGTCTGTTCTTGTTCTTTGGTCACTTTTTAAAGGGGTTGTTTGTTTTTCTTTTGTAAATTTGTTTAAGTTCCTTGTAGATTCTAGATACTAGATGTTTCTCAGAGGAAGAGATTGTAAAGATGTTCTCCCATTCTATAGGCTGTCTGTCTGCTTTAAGGATAGTTTTGTTAAGCAGAATCTCTTAAGTTTAATTAGGTCCTATTTGTCAAAGCTACTCAGTAGACAAGTCCAGCAAGAAATATTAAAAGAAGTTATTCAGAGATATGGATCAGAACCTCAGAGCAATATAAAGAAAAAGCATCAGAGAAAGTTAATGAAAGTAAATTGAAATTTGTACATTTATTATTCTTAATCTAAAACTTAACTATTAAAAATTAATAGTAGCAATGCATTGTTTAGTTATATCACCTGGATAAAAGAAATGAATGATTCCAACATTATAAGTAATGAGAGGGAGAAATAGGTCATGTGGTACTTGTACTACATGTGAAGTAGTATAGTGTAATTTGAAAGTGGATTAGTATCCATTTAGTATCTTGAGTGTATGTGGACTACGAACAATCAACAAGAACAATCTATCATGAGAAACGTGTCATAAAAATGTTCCCAATTCATATGAATAAGCAATTTATAAAAAAGGACACACAATGGCATAAAAGGATGAGAAAATCATTCAAATCAACAAGAAAAATCACACAAATCAACAAATAAGTAAAAATTTTAATGGCAAACAATTCTGTATATGCATAAGCTTTCTCGAAATCATGAAAATGTAGATTAAAACATCAATGATAGACCATTTTGCAAATGACTAAAAGGTAGAAAGGAGAATGGCAAGTGTGGGTCAAGATGAAGGACCAGTCTCAATATATCAACAAATGGAGGTTAGATGATCGACAGATTCATTGATTCGGGACTAATTTAAACACATTGGAAGCGATGCTGTAACCGGGTCTTTTCTCTGGGTGCTGGTGAGGCACAGCTTACCCGAGACAATGCTGTGGGTTCTTGGGGTCTCCAACGTCTTAAAGAATAAGGGATGCGCGAGCCCTGCAGGTGCGTCGTGTGCTCGTAAAAGTAAATACTGAACCCAAGAAGGGTTGCAGAAAGGTGATTGTATTCAGGTAGAGGAAAGAGACGAAGAGAGAGACTTCCACAGAGTGTGGAAGGGGATTCCAGAGGGAAAATCCAGGAGGGGAAAGGGAGGGGATTCCTCACAGCTGGAAAGCCATGATGGGTGACGGAGCAGGGGATTTGTCCTGGGAGAATCCCCACTTTCCCAGGTTCCTCTGGCCTGAAAGGAATCACTCTGGCTGGGTGATTGACTTCTAGTTTCTTCCTGCGGCCGCTGAATTCAAACATAAACCATTCAATCTCCCAGATGGAGAGAGATGGCAGCGGGGCCCTGCGCTGGGCAGTTCTTGCCCTTAAAACTACGCCCCCTCGTGGATCCGAAGGATAACACATTCCCGCTTTCACCCCTCTGAACGGGAAAATTCAACTTGGGTTGGAATAGGGCGTCTATCCTCTTTAACTACTTCCTGTTGAAATGGAGCATAGAAGGGGCCCTGCCGTTGAGGATTCCTCTAGAGGGCAGACTTTCAGGGGTGCAGGTTGATCTAGGGGTCCAAGATAGACCTTACAAGCCAAGGACATCTGGGGTTCCAGCGGCAGGATTATTTTGTGACCTTCTGGTCCTATAAGAAATGAATATGACAAGGTGGTTAAAGACGACAGGCCCAGAGTTATAAACGAGCCTAGCAGAGAACAGAGCCAGGCTCTTGAATGCCTTTAGCCCTGTGATTGATTGATTCCTGAGTTCTCTGTTCAAAACAACACTTAACTGGTTTACAAAATAGCAGCATTTTTCCTAGAAAGAAACAGGTTCGCCTCCTCTCGGTTGTTAACAAATTTGAGGCTCTTTTATTTTTAAAGCAATGGCAGCTAAAGAGTTAAGCTGGTATGCAGAGAGAGCTGCCTTTTGCAGAGAGAATTAGCAACACTTTCTGTTATATTTTGACTTCCCAGATAGCTTATAGTAACTGAGTACAGGTAGTAAGTTTCCTACATGTTCTATAGAAACAATTCTACAGTTGTTCCTCATTCAGTCTTGATAAATTAGTTTCCCTTTATCTCTGATTATTTGTTTGCATAGTCATAAGCATTTGTTTGGTAAATACTATATGATTACACTGTGGGAAATAGGAAATTGAATGCAAATTGAGTAAAAATCAGACAGGATGTTGTAGGAGCTTGTATTTCAGAAAAAAAAACACTTAGGTATACAAATAAATAAATGTGAGTAACAAAACTTAATGCTTAAAGCAATTTAGAAATAATTCACAGAATCAATTAAAAAAAAAACAAAGTTGATTCGGAGGACCAGCAAGAGAAGAAAGAGTGGAGGTAGGGATGGAAGTTGAGAGAAAGTACTGATATTGCATTGTAATAAGATTAATATTTATGGCAACCAGCAATGCTGAACTGACATCTCAGGTCACAGAATCTTCCAAACTGACATGAAAAAAGAAAAAGAATAATAATGCCAACCAACCAAACAAGCAACAACAACACCCAAAACAGAACATTTGCTCTGAGATGTCTAAATCACATCTATTGCTTGCTACATTCTGAAATGTATAAAATATGAAACATTGATATAAGCCTGAAAAAATGGTTATTTCAGAACTCTGGGTGACCAATTCAAGTAAATATAGGTTTATAATTGTTGTACATGTCTATGATATTGGTCTAAGAAAATTAGATGAAAAATACAGCATTGTGTTAAGCTTTACCGTATAATTGTCATGGCTATTTCATTTAAATTATCCTGACTTTTACATGATGATTTACTGCTGGGATAATTTGAGTCTGTTAACTTTGGACTTCTCAGGGCATTGTCCATAAAAATATACTTCATACCAAATGTCAATATATTTTATGTCAGCACCACATGCGATTCCGTTTTTGTAATGTTTTAGGGTTGGCATTTGTATTTCCCATTTTCTCAGAAGAGTTAAAATATACAATAAGAATTTTACCACAAAAGTTAAAATAAAATCATTAATTCAGTGTTATATGTATGAAGTGTCTATCCTTTATTTCCATGTCTCTTCCAAAAATCTTGTCTGTTGTGTCTGAATGAGATTTAAAAATCCTAAAATAGTACAGATATTTTTCCCTGTCTAGAAAATTAGACATATACATCAAAACTAATTTTATGATCTTCAGTGTGGTACCAGAGGCCACCTCACTAAACAACAGGTGCTTCAATTGCCAAAACATAAACCTTTTACCTGTCTGACTCACATCAGTTTTTAGACATGGGAAGTAGCAGTGGTTTTGCTGTTAGTGTTGTTTTTGAGATGGAGTGTTACTCTTGTCGCCCAGGCTGGAGTGTAATGGTGCAATCTGGCTTGCCACAACCTCCACCTCTGGGTTCAAGTGATTCTCCCGCCTCAGCCTCCCAAGTAACTGGGATTACAGGTGTGTGCCACCACTCTGGATTAATTTTTTTGTGCTTTAAGTAGAGACAGGGTTTAACCATGTTGGCCAGGTTGGTCTCAAACTCCTGACCTAGGTGATCCATCTCTCTTGGCCTCCCAAAGTCCTGAGATTGCAGATTTGAGCCACCTCGCCCAGTCAGAAGTAGCAGTTTATTAATGTCTCTTAAATTAATCAACATGTCTCTTTCTTTGGTATTTAATTTTTCTCTTTTGGTTTTAAAACGTTTTATTAACATACAGTTTACATACTAACATTCCAGCCACTTAATGTGAAAAATTTATTTTCAGTGTATTTACAGATAGGAATCTATCAGCAGTTAATTTTAGGACATTTTCATTAACTCAAAATTAAAATTCTGTAATCTTTCACTATCATTCCTGCTGTCCTCTCATCTCCTATCCCTTTGTTCTAAGAAAGCACAAGCGTATTCTCAATCTCTATTGATTCCTCTGTTCTCAACATTTTCATGTATGAGGTCTTCTGTGACTGACTTCTTTCACTATGTGTAGTATGTATTATGTAATATTATTGTGTAATATTTGTAAGGTCTATCCAAGTTTTACCTTGTGTCAGTAATTCATTTCTTTTTATGGACTGATATATACAATTTTTGCATTTGACATTCTGTATGCATTTTCTTTATCTCTTTTGCATTGATAGACATTTGGGTGTTTTTGCCATTTGGCTCTTAAGATGCTTTTGTATACATTTATCTAATTTTTAATGTAGACATATATTTTTCATTTTTTGGTTAATATAGTGGTAGTGCATTTGCCGGGTCATATAATAACTCTATATTTAATCATTTGAGAAACTGTTAGTTTTCCAAATTAGCTGTACCATTTTGCAGCAGGAGGGTTTTAATTTTGCTACATTCTCTCTTAAGATTGTGTGTCTTGTGTGTGTGTGTGCATGTGTGTCTGTGTGTTTGTGTGTGGTTTTTTGTTTGCTTGTTTCAGATAGTCTCACTCTGTCCCCCAGGCTGGAATGCAGTGGTGTGATCTTGGCTCACGGCAACCTCCACCTCCTGGGTTCAAGTGATACTCCTGCCTCAGCCTCCCAAGTAGCCGGGATCACAGACGCACGCCACTACACCCAGCTAATTTTTGTATTTTTAGTAGAGACAGAGTTTCACCATGTTGGCCAGGATGATCTCGAACTCCTTGTCATCCTCCCCCTCAGCCTCCCAAACTTCTGGGATTGCAGGCATGAGCCACTGCCTGGATTAAAGTTGTTTTTATCTCGATTTTGATTCTAGCCGTCTTAGTAGGAGTAAAGTGCTATCTCACTGTGGGTTTTGCTTGCCTTTCTCTGAGCCTGATAACGTCAAACATCTTTGTGCTTACTGGCCATTTCTGAATATTCTTTAGAGAAATGTCTATTCTGATTCTTTAGCCATTTTTAAAATTTGAGGTTTTTAATTACAGAGGTATAAAGGATCTTTATATATTCCAAATATATAAATGTACACAATGAGCAGCAAAGCTAAAAACATAACTAGGGATCATTGGTTATGGCTGATAGAACGTGGAGTTCCTAGAAGCTAGATAAATATGGAGTCGGTAATATTGCTTGATATCTCCAATGACAACAGCAAAAAGAACAAAAAATCAAAAGTGAATGAGAAATATCCTTTCTGCCACCACTCTTGAATATCACAATCTCCCATCCAGTTTCTAGATCAAAGTCAGTTCTGAGACATGGAGACCATATTGTGAATGAAAGATTATGTTCACTTTAAGAAGGAGACACCAACCATTTTGCAAATATAGACAGTATTCATCATTCCAGCTCTCGCTTAAAATGATTGATATTTAGCTGCTGGGTAAATTTACGTTGAATAAAGTGGAACACCCCACTTTTCCAAGGCCTTTGGAATGAGAATGTGCACTGACTGTCAAAAATGCCACCTAGAAACCAGCTTTGAGATATACTCATCTAGTCTTTGCAAAGGTAGGCTCTGCTAGTCTAAAGATTTGGGGTATGGGTAAATGAAAAATATGAGAAGACAGAGTGAGGTTTCTTCGAATTTAACACAGTGGCTGCTGTCTGATCATTCTTTCATGTCTCATAACAAAACACAAAAAAACAAGACTCTACTTATAGGGGTGATTCTTCTGAATTTTCATGAGGCTATGAGATTGGAAGGAATATGCCTGCAATCCCGAAGAACCACTAGGATATCTTCTTAGATATTGTGAATAAGCAATTATGCAACTACAAACTATGCATGATTTAGACATTCGCAGATGAAGATCCCTTTATTTTATTGGGCAAACAACCTAGATGAGCAAAAGTGCTGGGAATAATTAAGGAGATTTTAAAATAAGCAATAGAATAAGGAGATAGTGCCTTACTAATCGTACCTTAATAGGACAAGGAATGACAGCCTTAGGACTCACTGTGATTGGTCCCCACCAGAGACAGGATAGAGGGGCTTAATATGCATCACCTGCAGATCTAAATAGTATAAGAAGTGGCCAGTATCAGTAGCTTTTGTGTCATATCCATATTACCTTAGAATTCTCCATTGGCTGCTTATTACCTACCTCTGTGCTCTGTCTCCAGAGATGCTTTTGGTCATTGGTCTATGCTCTTCTCATGTACAAAGCAGAACAGAGTTAATGACTGCCACCCGGTACCTTGAGAGTAGACCCTCAAACAATTGCATGTGGAAGTTAGCTTATACATTATTTATAAATAATAACTAGTTATTTATAAATTTACATTTATAATTTATATATAATTTATAAGTAACCAACTAGCTCCCTCTGTCCTCAGTTGGAAAACCTCTAAGATTCTAGGCATAGGAGGACACCAAACAACTGGAGTATATCGAGCTCCAGTTCATCATCATAACAATTAGCTTCATAACACATCTTAACCTAGTTCCCTTGTCACTTCTCCACATATCACTTAATGTTTTTACACATCATCTCTCAAAAAAACTACTTATCGTCTTTGTATCGCAAACCAAGAAACACTGAGAACCACATGAAAAAATATGCTGATGTATAATTTTATTACACAAGAAATTGAAATACTGAAAACAAATCCAGCACAGAAGGTGTATTGATCAATGTTGTATGCCAGCTTGGCTAGGGTGTGACGGTACCATGTTTGGTCAAACAGTAGTCTAGATGTAGCTGTCTGGATGGTGTGTTTTTCAATGATCAACTTTTTGATTATCAGATAGTAAAGCAAATTACTCTACATTATGTAGGAAAATCTCACTCACTCTCTTAAAGACCTTAAGAACAAAAGTTGAGGTTTCCAGAAGAATGGTCTGAACTCAACACTACAACATCAACTGTTGCCTGAGTTTCCAGTCTGTTGGTGGTTGGTCCTGTGGACTTTGGACTTGCAAGCAACCTCTCTTACACACACACACACACACACACACAAACACACACACACACAGATATAATACATAATAAAAGATACAACATATATAAAATATACGAATCTGGAGAACATCATTCTCAGCAAACTGAAACAAGAACAGAAAATGAAACACCGCATATTCTCACTCATAGGCGGGTGATGAAAAATGAGAACACATGGACACAGAGAGGGGAGTACTAAACACTGGGGTCTATTGGGGGGAAAAGGGGAGGGCCAGTGGGAGGGGGAGGTGGGGAGGGATAGCCTGGGGAGAAACGCCAAATGTGGGTGAAGGGGTGAAAGCAAACAAAACACACTGCCATGTGTGTACCTATGCAACTGTATTGCATGCTCTGCACATGTACCCCAAAACCTAAAATGCAATAAAAACATAAGAATTAAAAAAATATATATATATAATATACAAATATAGATATAAATATTTATCCTATTCATTCTTTTTCTCTGGAAAACCCAAATACATATGGGCAAAAAATATCAGAAATATTAGGCTGATTAAACATAATTAAAAGTTAACATTTTTAAGACATGACTAAATGGAATGGAAAGGCACTGCTCGATGTGCTGCTAGAGGAAGGCCATAAAACCTGAGTTCATGAAGTAAAAATGCACTTAAGATTGTGTTGAGATCCTGCTCATAAAGCAAAAGGCTTAACATTCACCTACAAACACCTTCTGTTGTTGAAACAAGTGTCTGCAGCATCAAATCTCGCAGTGGAATTAGTGCCTACTTCATTCAGTGTTTTTAGCAGAACCGCATTATGAGCAATCCAGTGAAATGCTGTTTATACACATCTAAAACACGGCTTCCAAAGTGGTCTAATACCTTAGTAATATAACATAGGAAATACCGCCTTTGAAATCAGGAAACCTGAATTCTGATTCCATCATTGTTACTGCCTTACTATGTCATCTGGATCCAGCACTAAACTTCTCTGAGAGTCAGTTTCTAAGAAAAGCAACCTCTGTAATCCCAACCTTAAGCTACTGTAATAAGAAGAAACACTAAGACTTGCAAAGATTTTTAGCTCTAATTATTACTTCTAAAGTTTTCCAGGTCCTAAATGTGAGAAATTGTCACACCTCCAAACAGATACCCACTTTTGCCATGTAATATAGTCAACATTCATTGAATGATACATTGTCTGTATGTGTGTGTATATATCCACGTACTTGCATCAAACATATAATCACGCATGTAAATAGATCCACTTACTAATATAAATGTAAAGCATGTACATGTAGTCATTAAAAATAACATCCCAGTTAATTATGGGTAGCATCACAATAACAAATATCTAGTTAATAGTATTTGTTTTCCTCTCTAAGCTATTTTTATTTGATGGATTTATAGAGATAGTATATTTTCACTTTTTCATATGAAACATGCTGGTTGGTTAATGCTTGTTTGAGATCGGCTCATTCTTTTGTTTGGAAATCCACGATGTACCCATGTTGGTGTTTCTTTTGTCTTCTTTGTCTTAGAAGTGTAATAATTTTCATAGCTAAGCAAATAAATTCAGCATTTTGAAAACTTTGCCAAGAGATGATGGTTCACACAGTTATATTCAAAGCGCTACAAAAAAGGTTGCCTTTCTTTGTGTGTCTAAGTAGAGGAAGTGCTGCAAGACCAAAAATGATTGATTATAATCTAGAATGTTTATATACGTATTTCATATAAAAGGAGGGAATTTTCTGTGTACAGATAGTGCGTTCACTTATAGGAAGGTCAGTTCACAAAGTTCCACAGTCGATTTCACTATTTTCAAAACACTACTTGCTGCTATATCCGAAATAGCTAGTCTCTTTTTCTCTTTAGTAAAAGAACCCTTGTTTTTAACTGTATGTATTATACCTGGGACTAAATGCCTGCATTTCTCAGCCTGCTTTGCAGCAGGGTGTGGGCATATGACTAGCAATATATAAGTAAAGGTATTTCGTGGAGCTTCAGGGAATGTTGCTTAAAGAGAGCTGGTGCAGCAGGGAGGCCTCCTCTCTATCTGGGACTTTAACTGTCTCTTTCCTCCTCAGGCCAACAGATGGCTCAGACATGAGAGCTGAAGCCCTGGGAGCTACCCCAGACTCTGAGGGGAACTACAGGATGAAAATCATATACAGGAGGGTAGAAGATGACAGTCTGGGGCCTCAGAGAGCCCCGAACTGCCACCTCCAACGTGTTTTTACGTGAGAGAAAAATGAAACTTTGCATTGCTTTTAAAAATAGAGATTTTCCATAAATCAGCACCCAGTTTTCCCCATTAATATTTTATACTGGTATAGTACATTTGTTCTAATTATTAATATAATTGTTGATAATAATGTTATCATCTAAAAAACATATTTTATTCATATTTTGTTAGTTTTACCTGATGTCGTTCTTCTGTTCCAGAATCCTGACCAGAAGACCATATAACATTTTGTAGTCATGTCTCCATAGGCTGCTATTGCTGTTTCTCAGAATTTTCTCGTTTTGGATGACTCTGATTCTCAATTCATATTAGAGCTCAATGTGGATGTTTAACATGCTGTAGATTGAACAAATATGCATGTACCTATCATTATAGTTTCATAGTTTATTTTCACTGCCCCCAGATTTCTCTATCTTCTGCTTATTCATCTCTCACTGCCCCTAATTGCTGAAAACCATTAATATTTTTACTTTCTCCATAGTTTTGCCTTTGTCAAATGTCATATAGCTGTGATCAGACTGTATGTATGTTTTTTCAGATTGATTTTTTGCCTGGTAATATGAATTTAAGGTTCTTCCCTGTGTATTCATGACTTGATAGTTCATTTCTTTTCAGCACTGAATATTACTTCATTGACTGAATGTACCACAGTTTATCCATTCATCTACTGAAGAACATTACAAGTTTTGGCAATTATAAACAAGGCTCTTGTAAACATTCCTGGGAGGATTTTCTTTGAGCATATGTTTTTAGCTCATTTACAGGACTTTTACATTTTCACAGTGTTTTCCACATAGATAATATTATGTGCAAACAGTTTATCACTTTCTTTCAAGTTTGCATACATTTTACGTTATTATAAAGTCTATAGTACCTAGGACTTTGCAGTACAGCATATAGAATGCAGAAAGAGGACATCTTTGCATTGTTTTTGAATTTAGGGAAAATATCCAGTTTCACATAAATAAGTAGGTTAGCTCTAGAATTTTTTTAAATTGATGTGTTTTATCAAATTGAGGAATTTCCCCTTTGTCTTTAAATGGTAGTTGATTTTGTCAAATATACTTCCTGCATCATTTGATGTGATCACATAATTTTTCTTTTTCTTTTGTTTTTTGATGTGGTGGATTGCAATGATCATCTCGAGACAATTAATCAGCCTGACATACCTACAATAAATCTCACTTAGACATCAGGTATACTTATTCTGTACACTGCTGAAATTAATTTGCTAATTTTAAAATAATATCTTTATATTTGAGCCAGTCTCTGCCTCATGTATTTTAAGATACTGCTGTTCAATATACACAGCTTTGGGTTATCATGCCTTCTTGAAGAATTGACCCTGCTACCATTATGTAATGCTCCTCTTTCTTCCTATTTTTCCCTTTTCTGCAGTGCATATGCCTACTATAGCTTTCTTCAGATTTGTGTTAATGTGGTATATATTTATCCAACCATTTACTTCTAACCTACCTGATTGTTTATATTTAGGAAATTTACAATAGACGACAAATTGTTGTGTTTTATACTTTTATTTATTTGTCTAGATTATTCACACAAATTAATTGTTGATATAGTTGTGTTCATATATAACATATTTGTAATGTTTTCTGTTTTTCTAATTGTTTTCCCCTTTTTCCTGCCTTCTCTGTTTTAAAAGCAAATATTTTATTATTTTGTTTTAGCACATCAATTACAGTTTTTAGAAATATTTTGTAGGTTACCCTAAAGTTTTCTAATATACATTTTTAACTGATCTAAGTCCACTTTAAAATAACTTTCTATCACTTCATGTGTTCTGTAGATATAAAAAATAATTCCCAACTTCTCCAATTCTTTCTTCATGATATTGCTGTCATTTTTTCACTTATTCAAATATCATAAATATCAATACATTATTACTCTAAATAGTTATCTTTTAGTTTAATTAAAGCTAATGAAAATTTTTAAATTACCTTTTTTTTTTCTCTGACACACTTCCCTCCTCTAAAATCTGAGTTTCTAAACATATCCTTTTTCCTCACCTTGAACAACTTGTCTAAACTTTTCTTGCATGACAGATCTGTTGAAAATAAATTCTGTTTTTGTTTGCTTTGGAAATTCTTTTTTTCTTTTCCACTTTTAACTGAATATTGAATTTCAGGGGATGTTTTGCCTACACTTTTTTCCCTCCATACTTTAAAAGTTGCACTTTAATCTCTTTTTATTTGACTTTGATAAGAAATCCACTGAAAATATATATCTTATATAATTTTATATGGGTTAGAAGTTTAGTTCTCTTATTTTTTTCTGCTTTTATTCTTGATTTTGAATGTTACATCTTTTTTAATTCTTCCTTACTTCTTAAAAATTTTTTGTTTTTTTAAATCGTGTTATATTCTTTAGCTTGGGAAGTTTTACGTGATTCACCTTCAAGCTCATTAATTCTTTTTAATTCATTCCCTCTGTGAATTCTACTAATGAGTCCATCAAAGGCATTATTTTATTTTATTTTGAGATGGAGTGATTCTTGTCACTCAGGCTGGAGTGTAATGGCGTGATCTTATCTGCTCACTGCAACCTTGCCTCAGAGTTTCAATCAAATCTCCTACCGCAGGCCTCCCAAGTAGCTGGGACCACAAGTGTGCACCACTAAGCCTGGCTAAGTTTTATGTTTTTGGTAGAGATGGGGTTTCACCATGTTGGCCAGGCTGGTTTCGAATTCCTCACCTCAGATGATTCACCCACCTCACCCTCGCAAAGGGCTGTGATTACAGGCATGAGCCACTGTGCCTGGAATAAAGGCATTCTTAATTTCTATTATACTGCATTTTATTTTTTTTATATTTCCTGCAGTTTCCAGATCTCTGGTTGCATTATTTATCTGTTTTTACACTTTGTTGTTATAAATTAGATCCCGTACTGTTTTCTTCATAGTTTATTAAAATCCCTGTCTAATAATCGACTGTGTCATATCTGAAGTTTTTTTGGCTGCATTGTTTGTTTCTTTAGACTTTTTTTTTTTTTTTTTTTTTGCTTTTTGGCATGACTTCAATTTTTTGTTGAAAATACCATTGTGTGTCATTTTATTATTCTAATAGCAAGAAGTTGAACACATCTTGCAGCTGTCAGTGCTAGAGGTCTAAAATTCCTCTAGTGTCTCCGTTTTGCTTCCTTTGCTGTGTTTAGGTTTCTCTGAACTCTGCCTTCAAGGGAGGCGGCACTTTCAGCTCTATTAGTTGTAATATGCTGTTGCTGTCCTGGAGCCCTGGTGGCCTGGAGGTAAACTGTGAAGGATGGGAAGCCGACTGTAATCTTAGGATTAAATTACAGATTTTTAGCGGGCATGTGTTTCTTGGCTGTAACCTTCACAAGCGTTTCTTTGCTCCTCCCTCTCTATTGAGATGGGAAGGCCAGAGGGACTTGCAGGGGAAGAGTCTCCCCCAAGCTTTGATAAGGTTCTGGCAGAGCCTCTCTTTTCCCTGAAGTGTACAACTTACAACTTAGCTGTATAAAATTCTCTGGATATATTTCATAAAGTTTACTCTTCTACCAGAGCTATGGGGTCATGGTGTGAGCTTTCTAATCTCTTCATCGTCTGACGCAATTCCTGCAGGTCCAACACTGAAAGTGTGGGGACCCTTCTAAGACTGCAGTCCCTGTCATTTTCACACTTTCATTTTAGTCCACACAGGTTCTAGCTTTAAAATTACTGTTTAATATTTTCTGCAAGTTTATGATTCCTACAGCATCTGTCCTAGGGAAGCTGATCTCATTTAAGACTCTATATTAGCCCGTTTTTCTAGAGATCAGTGTAAGAGTTCGCTGTGAAAATTCAATTATTTAGGGTTTTAAGAAAATTCATTGATTTTCAGTTTGTCTAGATCTACTGTAAGCATGCTGTGAACACTTTCAAGCCCTTTACATGGTGAAACTGAAAGAGAAGGCTTCATTATTTTTATTGTCAGACAAATAATAGCAATCACTGTTAAGAATAATCATTGAGAGCCCCGGGCGCGGTGGCTCATGCCTTAATCCCAGCACTTTGGGAGGCCGAGACAGACGGGTCACGAAATCAAGCGATTGAGACCATCCTGACCAACATGGTGAAACTCCATCACTATTAAAAATACAAAAATTAGCTGGGCGTTGTGGCATGTGCCTGTAGTCCCAGCTACTCGGGAGGCTGAGGCAGGAGAATCACTTGAACCTGGGACGGAGGTTGCAGTGAGCCAAGATTGCACCACTGCACTCCAGCCTGGTGACAGAGCAAGACTCTGTCTCAAAAAATAAATAATAATAATAATAATAATAATAATAATATTGAGAGTATAACAGGCTTGAGTTCTTATAAAATTTTACAATTTTGACAGGCTCCTCTGTCTAAAGTTAAATCCAAACTTTTAATCTCTTTAACATTCTGTGAAATTATTTAAAGGCACATTCAATGGTGACTAATGTAAGCAGTTATACTGAAAAGACAACAAAACATCAATATTTGGGGACTGAAAGAGGCTTCTGCAGCTCTGCCACCAACCACTGTCATTTTGTTTGTTAAAAGTTAGGATAGCTAGAAATGAACTCATTTTTTTCCATAGGTGAGTTCAAATTTCTGCTTCTTAGTTTGCTTCCCTGAAGAAGAAATGTCAATTATAAACCTTTTTGCTTTTCATTGGCAGCTCTTAAAATTCAAAACCATAAACCAGTAGTGGAAACTTAGAAATTTCCAGGTATAAAAGTCCAAGTGCTTTTTCAACTGACTCAAGGAGACCGTAGAAAACACAGAAGGAGAAAAGGTTATAAATGTATGAAGCAAACCAAAAAACTTTCAAAAGTTATTAGGAGAGTCTTGGGAAAGCTAATATTTGCCCTCTACAAGCAGTAAATTTGCAAAGTCATTTTTAAAAAAATTAAATAATTACCAGAAGGAAGAAGAAAGATAAAATAAATATATTCAGCTTGGTTTCCATGATTAATTAAAAAATATTAACATTAATTTTGTGTTAGAAAAAGTATTGTCCAGTTAGTAAAAACCTATTACAAATTCTGGCAATTCAACTGCAATTTTAAAGAGAATGGCAAATGCAAACCTTATATAAACAAACTTTTTTAAGGCTCTTCTAAGCAATGTACAAAGGATTTGAAGATGTGCTCCTATATCAAAAACTATCAAAAAATACAGCTAACACTATCTTCTCATGACGTTTACAAAGGTTTACTGGCCAGCACAGTAGATTTAAACTTAATATGCGTGTAGTCCTACTAGTAAAATGCATCTTTCCCTTTTGTTTTTTGATGAGCTATTCTGCAAGGCTTTCAAAAAGCTAAGAAAACAATGTAAATAAAGCAATATCAGTTTATAGACAGCATTAATGTAACCAAAAGGAAGTTCAGCTGCTCACTGTTTGCAATGTTGATTAACAAAAATCAGGTTAGGTAGAAAGAAACTGACTTTCTTTTCTTTTCTTTTCTTTCTTTCTTTTTTTTTTCTAATCTCTGCTTCTTTCCCTAAATCTCTCTAGGTCAGTACTTCTCGAACTTTAACATGCCTATGAATCAACTGGGGAGCTCATTAAAATGCAATGCATCCAACAATTCTGGGGTGAGAATCTACATTTCTATCAAGTTTCTAGGTGATGCCAGTGTTACTGATGTGTGGATCACATTTTGAGTAGTAAGGCTCTGGATCAGGGGCTGATGAACTATAGCCACAGCCTGTTTTTCTCGTGGCCTATAAAGCCTAAAATGTATACTCTCTGGCTCTGTATAGAAAAAGCTTGGCCAGCCCCGGTCTAGATGGCAAAAAGAGAATGAGAAAAATATAAACCCATGGAAAGAACAAATAAGATTACAACAGAGGACCAACACTTTTTAAAAATCTGGAAGATGAAAAGGAGATGCACAAATTGTCTTTGCTGAATGGAGTAAAGAGAAACCTGGGAGTCTTCACGGGGGGAAATCCACAAAGGTTTGTTTATATTATAAATCGTAGAAAAGCTTAGGGCTTGTAGATACGAGGTGCCTGGAAAATTGATAAGGGTGGGTGTACAGGAAGAAAGGAAAAGGTGACAGACACACAGATGAGTGCTGATATCCCCTTTTGAGAAGGACTGTTTGCTCCACCGCCAGGAATTTGTTCAGCTAATGGTTTCTAGCTGTTAGCTTCAGCAGGATCTACCTGGGTTTGTGAGCGGAGGGAATGCTTCTCTCAGAGTCCCCAGCCAGTGACTGTACGTGTGCCTTGCCACCTGTGCTTAATGTGGGTCTCCTTTAAAGTGAAATCTTTCCCTGAAACCGTCTAGTTGACTGGCAAAGACCTTGAAAGGTTGACCTTATGATCTGACCATTCTGCCTGTCTGATCCCCCCATTCCTCTGAAAATGCCCCCCTGTGAACCCTCAGAGTTGGGGTGGGGGCAGTGGAGGAGATCAATGCCGTCTTTAAAGATTGAGAGGGTGCAGAGGACGCAAGAGGTGGTGGTCCCTGCTGTAACTCCATTTGACTTGCCAGTGAGGCCCCTGCAGAACCCACAGTGATTCCAAAGGATGCCCGCGGATCACCACAATCTCAACCACGTAGCAACCCTGATCATATGGCAGTGGCATATGCCATATTGGACAGGGTACCACCACTAGATTAGATTAATATGGCCTCAAGTACATAGTATGTAGCCATTTTGTTGGCAAATGCGTTCTTTTCTGTCCTAATCAAGAAAGAATCAGAATGACATACATTCACATGAAACATAGTTTGACTTTGTTTTCTAAAGCTAGTAATGAGGTAATGGTTTAGGTTCTTTTCTTAATGAAACCACTTCAAATATGGAGCAGAAAGCAAAAATTTAAAAAGGGAAGCTTGGCATTAGGATATGCATGGGGGTGAGGTGGTACAGGTCTACATGACTTGTTCCTGTGTCTTGAGTTATTGCTACATCTGGTGAATGGGCTGGCACCACCCCAGGCACAACTGGGCTGTACATTAATCGCAGTCCTGAAGTGCTCTGCTGGTGGGGAGGAGTTTCACAGATACCTGGATTTTCAAGACTCCATCTCTGGAACTTCTAAGAAAACACACATAAACTAGCAGTACACAGGGTGTCTGGTTAAAAACAGCAAAGATGATAATCACTTCCCTAAGGGACTGGTGAGCATTGAGCACACATGGAAAAGAGGTACTCAGCTACATTAGCACCATTTCACATTTTGTTTAAATACTGTTTTAATTGTACTATAAGTGTTTAATTAAAAAAACAAAAATATAAGCAGAGTTTTTACCAGATATTTGTATACATCTGTAACCATAAGAAACTGAGATTCTAAGATTTTTTAAAAATAAAATTATGACCTAGAAAACATATATACGCTTCTACATGTGCATTCTGAAAAATTCTTCTTTGCATCGCTAGTAGTACAAATGAATTCACCTAATACAAAGAAACATAAAATTCCATGTAGTGTTCGCGCCAAGGGCTCGAGACAGCTAGTTGACTCGCCCCAGTTTGGCTGCTGGACCTGTCTGCATTTCCCCACCTCCAGGGCTGTCCAGTGAGACAAAGGGCCGCGAGCTGAGTCACTAAAAGCAACAACAGAATGCAAGGCAAAGGTCTGCAGTTTATGAGGACATTGTGCTGTCTGCTTCCCTGTCCCCATCAGTCTCTGTGTAAGCAATAAACTTACTGCAATTGAGATGCCTAAGAGGAGCAGAGACCTCTGCCCATATTTTCCCTGGAGCTAAACCTTTGTTTTAGCTCCTGGTGAAAAACAGGTTTAACCAGCCACCTTAAGGGCGCCATTGTATCTTTGAAATGTAAAATCTTTGAAATGTAAACTCCTATCACAAGCCCCCTTAAACTGTTTTCCGAGCGGATATCACAAGCCCCTGATAACTATTTCTATGGAGTTTCTATTTCCTTTCTGTTTACCCCTTTCTTTCTACTGAGATAAAGTAAATGTAAACAAGAAAAAAGGTATAAAAGCTGTAACCCACAAAAATAAATTTGCTGCGTCTTGACCATAATTTTTACGCAGCCCTCCAGACTCCAGTTTCCTGTATTCTTTCACTTCCGCGCACTCTCTGTCTCAGGTTGAACGAGACATCTACGTTGGCGATCTTGGGGACTCCCGCAGGTCGGTAGTCCCCCGGCAGACGCATGGACCCCGACAATTCCACATCATTATTGCCAAATATTGTAACTAAAAATCTCAAATGCTATTAGTTTAATATTATCTATGCTTTAATTGGGAATGTTCATATGCTCAATATTCAGATTAAATTGAAACCAGTATAATAAAATTATTTTTTGGCTATCAATTACTCTTTCATTAACAATTGTCCCTTTCTTACAAGATTAGCTTATAATTGTTTCACGTTAGTATATTTTATGAAAACATTTGCACCTAATAAGAAACAAAATATCAACTATAATATAAGGTTTTATGCATAAATTCCTTTCTTGGGAATAGACTTTAGTAAAAAAATTGAGTTCTTATTTATAATTTTAGAGGCATAATGTAAGGCAAGAATAAGTTCTCTAAAAAATATAACCATTTCAAACAGTAATAAAAGAGACATATTTACTTTGAATAATTATTTATGTAATGAGATATTCACACCGGCTTACTGAATATCATGTGTCTTTTCTGTGCATCCGTTAGTTTTCTAAAGGCTTCTGGTCTCTCACTGGCACAAAGCTGCCGAGGAAATGCTAGCTTTCGTATGCAATAGAAACTATTTACCATGACCTAAGCAACAGCCAAGGAAACAATGAGGATGAAAGAAGAAAGGGCAGAACTTTCATTTTTGACTCATCTTTAACCCTCTGTAATTTTTGTTTGTTTGTTTGTTTGTTGAAAGCAATATTATAAGTGGGATTAGATACTCAGATTGGTTTACAAAAGCAATTTTAAATTAGTGTACAGCTGAAATACTGTATGTTCATATACCGTCTCAGTCATTTTGGTATAATATATAAATCAAGTATCAGTAGAGAGAAAGTCAGCAGGATGTGGCTAGTGCCGTAGCAATGTCCGTCCTCAAGTTTGGTAAGTTCTGAGTTCTTCTTCTACACCAGAGAAGAACGTGGTACAGGGGTACTGGAGAGTGAGTAAGGTGGAGCAGAATTTAGGGAGTGACAAAATGCTTTTGGCAGTGAGAGGGGACCTAAAAGTGGGTTACCAGTCACAAGACTGAGTTTAGGGACTTTTATGGGCTTGGAACAGGGAAGTGGGTGCTGATTGGGTGGGTTTGAAAAAAACACCATTCAGACCGTTCGTTGCGCAATGGATAGCACATTGGACTTCTAGAGAGAAAACACCATTCAGAAACAGGCAAGATAGGGTATAGAGCTAATCAGGGGAGGGTAGGTATATGTAAAACAGGTAGAAGAAAAGGACCAATATGAAGAAAGAATGGTAATGGGAATGGGAGTTCTCACTCCGTTCCACGGATTTTATCTGGAGCTGGTAGCTTGGTTGCATTTGGCATGAAGGTTGAGCTTCACCAGGGACCCATCCTTGTTTGCCTAGGAATTTGCCTACGTCCTTTAACTATCACTAGCTCTTCTCATTTTACTTCTATTAAATAATTTGTTTTTATTTCCAACTTATAATCTTCCAATGAGTACTGTCCTATAGAAACATTTGAAGCTACGTAGATAGCTATTGATATATTTTTGTGCATTTAATAAGTTATATCTTTTATTCAATATTTTCTTCACTCATTGCATTTTTCAGATCATATGATATGCCATGCACTCTACAAAGTGGGAACCAAGTGGTGTAATGAGCAGGCAAAACTCAGTCTCCCATAATCAGAAAAAAATTATGGCCAGTGGGAGCTATCCTGGGGCAGAGAACATGGAAATGCTTTGCACTCATAGGTGGAGAACATTTCATGTAAATACATGGAGAAACGGTGGGTCAGTACATACAAACATGGACATGGAGAGAAGTTCAGTCTAGGTAACTCAGCAGTTGCAGTTGGGATCATATTTGACAACAAATGGAGAAAGGGGAAGAGTCCAGGAAATAGAGATCTGGAAATCAGGTTGAATGGTTTGAGTACATGTGGAAAATGACGGGGGGAGTAGAGGCAGGGGCTCTGGAAGTAAACATAGGTCAGATTTCACATCTGGCTCTAGAGGTCATGTTAAAGGTTGGGTTAGTATCTGAAGACCAAAGATAAGCAAAGAATATTTTCAGTGCAGTAGCCCATGAGATCAGATGCACAAAGGACAAGCTGCCTGCAGTGGAGAGAGCAGCATGAGGAAAGCTGGACTGGAGGCTGCCAGAGTGGTGCAGGTGACACGTGAGAATGGCTTAGAACAAAAAGGTGGCTACTGAGACAGAATAATATTTTAAAATTTGAAATGTGTGTAAGAGGAAGAATAGATAGTACATCGGGGAAGAGCGGCTATCTGTAGGAAGAGGAGTCAAATGGTAACTCATAGACTTCTGGACTGAACTATCTGATGGATAGTAACACACAGTTTGGAGATAGAATCATTGGCAAGAAGAATACAGTGAGTTCAAGACTCAGCAGCAGGTTGAGTTGCGGGGTGTGACAAAATTGACTTTCTCTTGCTTGCATGAGGCCTGCCTCTTCAGCTGCCAGTGAGACATGGCCTGCCATTGCTTGTGTTCCAGAAAGGGCTTCACTGCAAGCAACCACTCTTCACCATATGGTTTACAAGACGTATAGAGGCTCTCTTAATAAATGCTGACAAGGCTTAGCAAGACAGACTTTCCAGATTCCCCTCCCTTGCCTCATAACTGGGTTGAACTCTTTTGTCTCCACTAGTCAATTAGAACCAGATGCTTGTTATTCAGAGTTTAATTAGATTTCTCTTTTTCTTCCAGAGCCATAAACATGGACTGGCTCTCACCTTGAGCCAGCACACGATTCCTCTTTTATGATCCCTTCCAAGCATAGGCTGGGCCTCAGGTAAAAGCATTCATCCTACTATCATACCATGCCCCTTTATTGTCCACTCCTCCATCCAGGGTCCTCTCTAGCCTTCTTTACTCCTCCCTGTAAAAGAAAAGTCTTTTTCCTCCTAACCAGTAAGAGGCCTGCAGATCTCATTTGTTGCGTGCTCTCCCTGTTGTAATAGCTCACTAAACCTTTTTCTTTCATCCTTTCCCTTCCCCCTTTCTCTCTTTTCCTCCTTCCCACTGTCTCAGTGATAAAGGTTAGGAGGTACAACTGCAACACACCGAAGGATCGAGCACCACTTCTTGAAGAAAATTATAAAGGATAAGTCTTATAGGCAAAGGAGTACCATGTCAAAGACCACATGATGCCCTTCAGGGGGGAATTGCAAACAGCTCCGTGTGACAGTAACATCAGGTGACAGTGGGAAAAATAAGACTAGAGGAGAAAGCAGGGAAGATTATCTGTATCTCCAACTGTATTGACATCTGTGCCTTTACCTACATGTCATCGGTAGTTGTGTCTATATCTCTCTAAATGACTTGAATATCAGGCTAAATGTTTCAATATTATCTCAAAACTGATAGAAAGTTAAAATTGTGATAAAATGTTTGGCAGAGAAATCATGTAATAAGATCTTTTTCCTTTTACAATGTCACTCAGCATCAACTAGTAATAGATTTTTAAGGATGAGAGACTGAAAACAAAGAAGCTGTATGAGGCTGGAGTATAATCAAGAATAGCAGTGGTTAGTCTTGCACAAAAATCATAAGTGACAGGGCATATCAAAAAGGATGGATGAAATTGAAATTTAAGACATAGAAAGCCATGTTTTATACTCCAGTTTATATGGTTTAAAAATAATTTTATTTTATATGTATACACACACACACACAATGTTCATTCACAATATGTGCTAAAGCAATGTACTTGTCTAAAGTGATTTCATTCATAATATGTAGTAAAGCAATGTAATTTTCTAAAGCAATTCAAAAACTTTTTTTTTCTATGTACTTGACTTGAAATTTAAGAGGGTATGATTTTAAGGTAAGTGTGTGTGTGTGTGTGTGTGTGTGTGTGTGTATCCTGGCATGTTTATGTGTGTATGTTTTTTTTTTTTCTTTCAGGGTAATCCTTAGCCCAGAAAATAATTTCTATTTGCTTTTACAAAGCATTTTTCAAAAACCTTTACTTTTTTCAAAAGTTGATTATAAATGTAAATTGTATTATCTTTTTTAAAACAAGTTTTAAAGTTATTACACTCTAGTAGGTTTAATGCAAATAACAGGTTTAGTGTTAATAGTGAAAAATTTACCAGTATAAAGAATAAATAACATATGTTTTATAAAGTAATGCACATAATTGTCTTCATTTTTAAATAATCAGTTTCAGACTATGCTTTTTGCTACAGTTGCATATTGTGAGAAATATATAATCATTGGATATATATCAAACATTTTGTTCTGAACATATTTTTTTTTTTTTTGAGACTACATCTCACTCTGTCGCCCAAGCTGGAGTGCAGTGGCATGATCTCGGCTCACCGCAACCTCTGCCTCCCAGGTTCAGGCAATTCTCCTGCCTCAGCCTCATGAGTAGCTGGGATTACAGGCATGTGCCACCACATCCAGCTAATTTTTGTATTTTTAGTAGAGACGAGGTTTCACCATCTTGGTCAGGCTGGTCTCAAACTCTTGACCTTGTGATCTACCCACCTCAGCCTCCCAAAGTGCTGGGATTACAGACGTGAGCCACCATGCCCGGCCCTGAACTTATTTTTTGTTTTGCCTAACAACTACAATAAGGTTTTTAAACTTCACCGCAATCAGAATAGGGTTTTATGTTTATTTAGGTAATGTTTGTTTTTAATCATTTCAATAATGTACTTATTAATTAGGGTGGTTTGTGGTCTGAGAAATTATATTTTTGTTCCTTATGGAAAATAAGGCCTACGACTGACTTCTGTCAGTTGCTATCTTAATTTCATACTATGTGTCAGCCTCTATGTTTACCTGGAATTCAGTTAAGTGTTAAAAGGAATCATTTAAATAGCAGTTTCAACTAGAAAGTTGACGAGTTTTATTGTTGCAATGCATTGCATAAATATTAATATGGATTTTTTATTACACAGATTATAACGTATGTTGAACATTCCAACAACTAAATAACAGAATTATTTGATTAGAAGGGAAATTCATCTCAAATATGACCTTTACTAGAGCAATCCGGTAGATATTCATATATGGGATTTTTCTGATAAATTGATATTATTGATCAGCAAAGCATTTTGTTGTTTATTTTTTCTTATATTGAATTAATTCATTATTTACAAGTTAATAAAAATTCTTGCCAACATCCTATATTGAAAGAAAGTTTGACTTAAAATTCAATTACTCATATTAAAAGTTAATCAGTACGTACTTTTGCAAGTAATGCCCAAAGCTATAGGAAATACAAAGAAACACAAGTGGCTTGGGGCAAAAATGAGTTTATGAATAGTGGCACTATCGTGTGGAATATAAGAAACACATATATTTCTTATTTCAAGGAGGAAGGTGTCATGTTTTTGCTATTTGTGTTGTTGTGAGAGGAATCCTGATGGATAGATTACTAAAGTCATTGAGATTTATCTTGGGTCTAGGACTAGGATAGGTTTTTGATAGTCTAAAAAGATGGCATAGTGAATAGGAAAGACATTTTGAGCAAAAGCATAAGTGAATAATACTAGGTGTGAGAGAATAATCCATTTTGATTATACAAAATTAATCACACATTAGTGTGGTTATTAATATGGATGAAAATTATTTTATAAGCTTCAGGATACAAAAATCAACATTCAGGCCAGGTGCAGTGGCTCATGCCTGTAATCCTGACACTTTGGGAGGCTGAGGCCAGTGGATCACCTGAAATTAGGAGTTCGAGACCAGCTTAGCCAACATGGTGAAACCCTGCCTATACTAAAAATGCAAAAATTAGCTGGGCATAGTAGCAGGTGCCTATAGTGCCAGCTATTCAGAAAGCTGAGACAGGAAACTCACTTGATCCTGGGAGGCAGAGGTTTAAGTGAGCTGGAATTGTGCCACTGCCCTCCAGCCTGGGTGACAAGAGCGAAACTCAGTCTTAAAAAAAAAAAAGTTTAAAACTGATAGTATTTCTATCCTTTCCAGCTGAGAGTCAAATCGAGAATTCAATCCCATTTACGATAACCACATAAAAAAATTAAAATACCATGGAACACATCTAACCAAGGAAGTGAAACATCTCTGCAAGAAGAGCTACAAAACAATGCTGAAAGAAATCACAGATGACACAGCCTAATGGAAAAACATTCCATGCTCAGGGTTTAGAAGAATCAATGTCATTAAAATGGCCAGACTGCCCAAAGGGATCTACAGACCTAATGCTATTACAATCCAACTACCAATACCAATTTTTATGACTAGAAAAAAAAATTCCAAATTTCATATGGAATCAAGAGTAGCCAAAATAGCCAAAACAATCCTAAGCTAAAAAACCAAACCTAGGCAGCACATTACCCAACTCCAAACTATACTATAATGCTACAGTAACCAAAACGACACAGTACTGGCACAATAACAGGCATATACACCAATGGAGCAGAATAGAGAGCCTGGTAATAAAGCTGCACACCTGCAGACATGTGATCTTCCACCAAGTCAAGAAAACGAAGCAATAGGGAAAGGACTCCTAATTCAGTATAAAGTGCTGGGATAGCTAGCCAGCCATACACAGAAAAATGGAGTTGGACCCCTACCTTTCACTACACACAAACATTACCTTGATATAGATTAAATATTTAAATGTGAAACTTCAAACTATAAGAATCCTAGAAGAAAACCTAAAATCTCATTCTGGACATCAGTCTTGGGGAAGAATTTATGACTTAGTCCTCAAAAGCGATTGCAGTGTTTCATTTTCTGTTCTTGTGTCAGTTTGCTGAGGATGACGTTCTCCAGATTCATCCATGTCCCTACAAACGACACAAACTCATCATTTCTGATTGCTGCATAATATTCCATGGTGTATATGTGCCACATTTTTCCAGAAAATGAAACACCGCATATTCTCACTCATAGGTGGGTGATGAAAAATGAGAACACATGGACACAGAAAGGGGAGTACTAAACACTGGGGTCTATTGGGGGGAAAAGGGGAGGGCCAGTGGGAGGGGGAGGTAGGGGAGGGATAGCCTGGGGAGAAATGCCAAATGTGGGTGAAGGGGAGAAGGAAAGAAAAGCACACTGCCATGCGTGTTCCTACGCAACTGTCTTACATGCTCTGCTCATGTACCCCAGAACCTAAAATCCAATAAAAAATTAAAAAAAAAAAAAAAAGCAATTGCAACAAAACCAAAAATGGAAAGTAGTATCTAATTAAGGACCTTCTACACAGCAAAAGAAGCTATCAACGACATAATCAGATAACCTACAAAAATGGAATACCGTATTTACAAATAATGCTTATGTACAGAATCTATAAGGAACTTAAACAATCGGACAAGCAGAAAACAACCCCGTCAAAACTGGGCAAAAGACATCAACTGACACTTCTCAAAAGAGGACATACAAGGGACCAACAAACATGTGAAAAGATGCTCTTTATCACCAATCACCAGAACAATGCAAATTTAAATCACAGTGAGATGCCATTTCACACCAGTCAGAAAGGCGATTATTAAAGTCAAAAACAACAGATGATGCAGAGGCTGAGAGAAAAAAGAATGCTCACATTCCCACGCTGTTGGTGTGAATGTAAATTGGTTCAGCCACTGTGGAAAGCAGTTTGAACATTCTTCAAAGAACTTAAGATGAAACCACTATTCACTCAAAATCCCATTACTAAGTATACACATGAACTCATATGTTCATTGTGGCAGTATTCTGAATGGTAAAGACAGAAAAAATTAGGTGCCCATCCATGGTGGATTGGAGAAAGAAAATCCTATCATCTATCTATCTATGTATGTAATGGAATACTAAGCAGCCATGAAAAGGAAACAATAACATGTTCTTTGCAGCCTTTGTGGTGACATGGATGCAGTTCGGAAGCCCAAATACAGCGTGTTCTCACTCATAAGTGGAAACCAAATGTTTGTACTCATGGACCTAAAGACGGCACCCGTTGACACTGGGACTGCCAGAGGGAGAAGCGAGTGGAGCAAAGTTTGAAAAACTCACTGTTGAATACTATGCTCACTCTCCGAGTGACAGGGTCAGCAGCACCCCAAACCTCACCCTCATGCAATATACTCAGTTAACAAACCTGCACGTGTACCCTCAGATCTAAATTAAAGAATTATTTTTTAAAGTATTTTACAATAAAGTAGAGGATAACTTGATCGACAGAGATATGCAAATGTTATTGGTTAGGCTATGGAGGGTAATTGATGGTGGGAAGTAGAAGGAGAAGGAGGAGGAGGACGATAAAGGGGAGAAGAAATCGGAGAAGGAAGAGAGAAAGAACAGGGTGTAGTTGTAAAGCTTGATCTGCTAGCAGTTGGAGGTTTTGAGAGGTGAGCCCAGTCCATTGGAAGCCGGTAGTAATAGCCCAGATTCCAGGTAACAAAGAGCATGTGGTGAGGTCGTATTAGAAACCGTGGGTAAGAGTCAAGCATATGGTACAAAGGAAGCTTATTCTTTTAAAGTCATACACTAGGGTTTGTGAGAACCTCCTAGGTCCCACAACACTGTGATTAGAACCAAAGGACAAAGCATTTTTTTTTTCTCCCAAATAGATGATTAGCTAAAGCCGCAGAAAGAGTTTTTGCTAAGATTCATTGGATGGTTAACTTTGGTAAACATTGGGCAAAGAAAACTGAGAAGACGAAGGTTATCGTGAGACTCTGTATCTAAAGGTCTAAACTACCGTTATCAGAAACAGAAAGGTAAATGGGAAAAGCACATTTGGCCAGAAGCAGTGACTTTTGCTTTAGACAAGTTGATTTGCATATTTAGACCAGCTTTTCAAATATCAATCTATAATTTTAAAGAAAATTGAAAGCAGAAATAACTTCCCCACTTGAACTTGCCCTGAAATATTTATGCCACTGAAGGCTTTTAGTCAATTTCCTTGTCCTTTTTCTACACTGTGTGGATCATTTGTCTCATTTCTATATATCTTGACCTTTGAGATCTATTTAGTATTTCTGTTGTCTTTTGAATTCCTATTAGTATAATATTTGGTTACATCTATTTAGTGACTGCTACCCATCAGCTATCTGCTTTTTTACATAAATTACATAATCTTGGTACTTATACACTCTCCCAAATTTTTTTATGTGTTTTATAATTTTATCTTATTAGAAATTTTATTTTATTATATTTTCCAGAGTGCAAAAGAATAAGCTCCCACCATGGACTTACCTAACAAAGTATCTATGTTGGTGTGCTTTTAATAGGCCTCTCCCCTTCAGATAATGCTAAAAAACACTCTTCTGTATGATTATTATTAATTATGCACATAATATCATAATTATTGCCAGTTGGAGAACTCTAAATAAAAGTAACTATTTGATGAATCAGTTGTTTCTTGCTTATGTCTAACAAAATCAAAGTACCATTAGAATATAAAAATTAAAGCAAAGATACTTGTTCTTCAGCTGGAAGAGATTTCTTCATTTTTAAAACAAATTTAAGTTAGGAAAATATTTGTTGCTTATAAAAACCTAAAAAATAATCAATAACATATGTTTTAAAAATATTTTAAAGAAAATAATGAGATTATATTAAATTTTTATAATGATTTATGGCCCCACATTTCATTGCATGAAGAGATTGGGAAGTACTGTTCAAACGCCCAAATAACCCTGATGTTAGAGAATCATCGGGTGTCATAACTGTCTCATTAGGCAAACTGTTTTTTCAGTTGATTGTCATTGCTTTAGGGAGAAAGAATTTAGTCTTTGTCTCTTTTGATTGCAATGTTCAATATAATTATCCTGAATTGAGAATCAAGTTAAAAAAACAATGTGATTATCTCCAATGTCTTCTTTCCAAGTGTAACAATAAGGACACCTCTATGAATAATCTAACTTTAACTTTGCCTGGCTGATAAATGTGGAATCTACACAGGAGATTATGAAAAAAACTATATTTTGTTTTTGACAAATAGGAGTGGATGCTTTGGATGCATGTGACTTAACTAGAGGAAGAATGTATCAAGGTTTCTATAAATATGAATATTTTATTTTTGATTTGTGTTTTTAAGTCATTAAATTCTAGACAGAATGTAAGCAATCTCATTTATTAGATTCCATTCCAATCATCATATTTGAGTCACATTTAATATATGTTAAAGCTGGTAGTTCTGAAGAAAGTTAGTTTCGTCATTTTTAAAATGTGACACTCTGTTAGGTGCATACACTTTAGGATTATGTCATTTTGCAAATTGCACTATGTAATACTTCTGTTTCTTCCTGATACTTTTTCTTCTTCTTAAATTTGCTTTGAAATTCATATAGCTACTCTAGCTTTCTGTTAAGTAGTGTTGATATGTTCCATCCTTTACTCTGAACCTATTTAAGTCTTTATATTCAAAATTAGTTTCTGGTAGAAAACATATAGTTGGGTTCTCTTTTTGAATTCAGTTTAACAATTGCCATATTTTAGGTGATGTGCTTAGACCAGTCACATGTAAAGATTATTTGTATAATTGGACTTATATCTGCTATATTTGCAATTTTTTTCCTATTTGTTGCATTTATTCTTTGTTTCTTTTTAAGCTCACCACTTTTTCTGCCTTTTCTTTTCTTTCTTTCTTTTTTTCTTTTTTTTTTTTTTTTTTTTTTTGAGACGGAGCTTTGCTCTTGTTACCCAGGCTGGAATGTAATGGCGAGATCTCTCGGCTCACTGCAACCTCCGCCTCCTGGGTTCAGGCAATTCTCCTGCCTCAGCCTCCTGAGTAGCTGGGATTACAGGCACACGCCACCATGCCCAGCTAATTTTTTTTTTGTATTTTTAGTAGAGACGGGGTTTCACTAGGTTGACCAAGATGGTCTTGATCTTTTGACCTCGTGATCCACCCGCCTCGGCCTCCCAAAGTGCTGGGATTACAGGCTTGAGCCACCGCGCTCGGCCTTTTCTGCCTTTTCTTATTTGAGCATTTTATGTGATTTCATCTATCTATCTATCTATCATCTATCTACCTATCTATCATCTATCTACCTATCTATCATCTATCTATCATCTATCTACCTATCTATCATCTATCTATCTATCATCTATCTACCTATCTATCATCTATCTATCTATCATCTATCTATCATCTATCTACCTATCATCTATCTATCTATCATCTATCTATCATCTATCTACCTATCTATCATCTATCTATCTATCATCTATCTACCTATCATCTATCTATCATCTATCTATCTATCATCTATCTACCTATTTATCATCTATCTATCTATCATCTATCTACCTATCATCTATCTATCTATCATCTATCTACCTATCATCTATCTATCTATCATCTATCTACCTATCATCTATCTATCTATCTATCATCTATCTACCTATCATCTATCTACCTATCTATCTATCATCTATCTACCTATCTATCATCTATCTACCTATCTATCATCTATCTATCTATCATCTATCTATCTATCTATCATCTACCTATCTATCTATCATCTATCTACCTATCTATTATCTATCATCTATCTATCTATCTATCATCTATCTATCTATCTCTATCTGTCTGTCTTTTAGCAGTCGCCCTATCGTTTACAGTATTTATTTTTAAATACTCTTAGGCAATCCATGGATAACACTGTACCATTTATGTATAGTGCAAATAGCTTACAGTGAGAATTAAAAATAAAATCCTAAGCTTCCGGAGCCCCACAACTGACAGAACAGAATCTCTCTTGGCCAGTGGGGCTCCGGAGAAACCTTAAAAACTGAGTTCCTGGCCATGGCAGGATAAGAGAATGCACATGCTTCATTATGTTTATTACTTATTAACCTTTAATGAGACTTCTTTCCTAAAGAGTAAGCAGAAACCAGCTCTGCCAAACAAAAAGCGAACTCCTCATCCCTCTGTTACCATTAGCCAATCAACTGAGGTTGCCACTGGACTTCCACTCTGCCTTTGCAGTCCCAGTGTGATGGCTCATTGGCTTCACAGTGCATTCCTTGCTATTAATAAAAACTGAGCATCACCTTGAGACCTGTTCTGGCCAACTCAAAGAGGAAGATGTACAGTGAGGATTTGTGTGTCCTGTGCTTCACCTCTGATATTAGGAGGGCTGAAAACTCCAACCTGGGATCATGCTACCTGCCATTTATTGGCCACGTGACCCATGAGGAGGCATGAAGCTCAGTTGTGCATGTGCATGTCTCTTCTTTCATAAATATGCGTGACTCCTCTCAGAGTTATTAAATACATATGTTTGGCCATCCCACTCAGTAAAAAATCCTGTTCTGTCTCTCCCCCCCTCCCTAGACTTTTGGCTTGCTCTGGACTTGTGCTAGAGGCCACACTTCCCAGCCAGCAGAATGGCTAACTTGCAGGCTACAGTTCTTCATGAGAAATAAAGTTCTTCTTTCCAATTCTATAAACTTTGTAATTCTTCACTTGACAAGAGCATTCCCAATTATTCTCTCTTATCCCGTGTTACATTGTTACTGTTTATTTTACTTGTTGACAAGAGCATTCCCAGCTATTCTCTCTTATCCCGTGTTACATTGTTACTGTTTATTTTACTTGTTGACAAGAGCTTCCCAATTACTCTCTCTTATCCCTTGTTACATTGTTACTGTTTATTTTACTTGTCCATATGCTGTAATCCAAATCCAGCACATGAAGGATAATTCTACCAGTTTACATCTCCAACAGCATCTGCTCCAGGAAGCATGTTTAGAATGATTACCAGCATCAATAATTTTTTAACATCTTAAAATATTTTAGTCATTATTCAAATCACGGTACATGTGACCTTTCCTCCTTCTATCTACGGTACATTGTTTTGAGTAAAGGTACATTTATAAACCCCATTTTTCATATGAGGAAATTGACACACAGACACAGAGCTAGTAGTAGGTATCAGTTACAAGAAATACATCTTGGGATTTTGCTCCATTAACCACTCTACTATAGCAACTCTGGTAAGCACCAACAGGAAAAAAAAGGGGCAATTAATTATACCCACCTTTGAAAAGGAACTAAATCTGAAACATTTAGATGTGAACATGGTAGAGTTTTGAGTATGGAAAACATAAATTCCAAAGAGTTAATTTTAGGAGACATCATAAAGGTTTGGAATCATAAAAACTGAAAATGATTTTTCTATAAAGACATTGGGACAAGCAAGGTGTGAAAGACACAATCCAAGTGCTTTAGCTACCGCTGAATCAGAAAGTGCAAAACTTAGTAGCTTGGACAAAAAATAATGACTTCATTATTTTTCACAATTCTGAGGATTAACTTGGTTTCTCTAGTTCATATATTTTTGACTCGGAAGTGGCAGTGTCTCAATGGTCCAAAATGGACTGGCATATCATTTCTGACTAGGAGTCAGTGCTGGCCATCACCTGGGAGGTCAGGGAGCAATATTAGCCAGAGAGCCTTGTTTTCTCTCCACTTGGCCTTTCCATGTGGTTTGGGATTTTTTCCATTTGTGGCTCGGTTTCTAATTTCAACTGCTAGATTAAAAACAATCTCACCTTAGTGGCTTAAAATAGCAGCCTGAGTAGTTGGCTCACAATTCTAAAATTTACATGAAGACTAGTGGGAGAAATTCATCTTTGTTCCAGGTTGAATCACCCAGGATTATTTGGAACTGGAGGATCCACTTCAAGAGAGCCTTACTCGGAAGTCCAGCAAGTTAGTGCTCTCACCTGGGTTCTCCTTCTAGGAGCCTCTCTGTGTGGTGAGTCTGAGCTGGTCTAGGCAGAACAGTGTTTCCGGGTAGTCACCTACTTACAGGGAGCTGACTGCCCCTAACTGCAAAAGCAAAACTGCAAGTCATCCTTAAAGTCTGACAAAATGTGTGTTTTAAATTATGTTGGATTATCTTCTTATTAATGAGTAATAAGTGTCTTTCATATTCTGTATAACAGATTAATTTTCAGGTCAATGTTTTAACAACGTTCCTCACAGTCTCTGGCTTGCGATTTTCTGCCTTTTTCATTGTTTGTTTTTTAAAACATCATTTAATTATAATTAACATAATGAACTGCATAATTTAAATTGTCATATGTATACACCTGTGAAATCATCATCGTAATCAAGAGAATGAACATATTCATGCCCTCCCCACTTTCTTCATTACCTCATTCTGTTCCTCCCCTCCCAGGACAACGACTGATCCTTCTCTGTCCCTGTAGATTGACTTGCCTTGTCATGATCATGTTTTTAATCTTTTTACTAATATCTTCAAATAAATTAGTTTTTTTAATTGCTAAATTAACCTGGCATTCCTGAGAAAAACACCACTGGATTATGTTATATCATCTTACATCTTCTGCTTTTATATATTCTGCTGGATTTGATTTTTTCATGTTTAAATAAATTTTTCACATATTCTTGAAGAGTATACTTCATAGCATTTTTCTTAAATTTGTCTGTTGATGATATTGAGGTAATCCAGCCCTTTAAGAAGTGCTCCTGCCTCTTTTAATATTCTAAGCAGGTTTTGTAGAATTATTTTCTATCTTCTTCACAAATGTTAAGTGAGATTTAGTAATGAAGGCTTCTGGGCCAGGAATTTACTTTGCAGGGATATTATTAGCTATGGGGAGTTTAAACTGTGCATTTAGTTGAAGGTTTTGGAAAACCCTGAATAAAACAATTTATAATATTCTGTTATCATTTTAATGTCTGTAGGCTTTAAAGTGATAAGTCCTTATTTTGGTAATAGTAATTCATATATTTTTTCTAATCAATATGGATAGAAGATCATCAATTTTATTATTCTTCAAAAATTACAATATAATTTTATTTATGCTTTATTTTTAAATGTTTTATAGATTACTAATAAGATTACTAATATTTATTTTTTCATCTTTTAGTTTTTCTTGTTCTTATAATGGAGAATTTGAACATTAACTTAAAACATTTTTATTTTGCCAACTGAGTCTTAAATATTGTGCGTTTTCCTCTCAGCACTCATAAGGTGGATAAACAACATTCCCTATACCCATAGAATGGAATATCACCCAGCATCCTCTCACGTACAAAGAAAAAAGAAATTGCTGATACAGACAGATGTCTAACAATCTCAAAAATTGTCATGGCAAGTAACTGGTAGAAATCAGACTTGATTGCATGATTGCATTGATAGGAAATATCCTGAAGACATAAAATTATAGTAAAAAAAAGCAGATCTATGTTTAACTGGAAACAGGGGTGGCAGAGAGGAGGGTTAGCCTCTGAATTCTTCTGTTTTTGGCTATTGTATACTCCTTTATGCTACTATAAATTCATATATATAGAATTATTCAAGTGCAAATACAAACAGTGTATGGCTGTTATAGTGCTATGGATATCCAAGTGCCAGGGTGTTTGTAGACACATTTCACTTCAGAGTAGAACCCTGAAAACATAACTCAGGTCATATGTTAAAGGTATATTTAACTTTAGCAAAAGCTCTCCACTGCTTTCAATTTGCCGGCACTGTTTTCCTTTCCCACTGGCAACGCAGAAGAGTCTACATCGCCCACTCGGTCCTTGTTTGTCTGTTCAAATGAAGATATTCTATTGAGTGTGAACCGATATGACAAAGTAGATTTAACTTGCAATTTTCTAATAACAAACGACATTTACGTCTTTTTATTAATCACGTCTTCTGTGGAATTACTTTCAAATATGTGTGTCCTTTTTATTGGATTACTGATTTTCTCGTTATAAATTTATTAAGGGATTCTTTTTAGTTCTGGATAAAATGCCATTATCAATGATACATGATTCCCAAAGATGTCTTCTAACATATGGCTTTCTCTTTTATGGTGTCTCTTGATTAAGGAGGATTATAATAGTGAGGAAGCACAGCTTACCAATATTTACTTTTATAATTTTTGAATTTTTGTTCTAATAAATTCTTATGTATCCAAAAGTACAAAAGCTTCCTCTCCTTTCTTTTTATTTAATTTTTTTATTTTTATTTTTATTTTTTTTTTGAGATGGAGTCTCACTCTGTCTCCCATTCTGCTAGAGTGCAGTGGCATGATCTGGGCTCACTGCAACCTCTGTCCCCTCGGTTCAAGCAATTCTCCTGCCTCAACCTTCCAAGTAACTGGGATTTCAGGCACGCACCACCATGTCCAGCTAATTTTTGTGTTGTTAGTAAAGATGGGGTTTCGCCATGTTGGCCAGGCTGGTATCAGACTCCTGACCTTAGGAGATGCTCCTGTCTTGGCTTCCCAAAGTGCTGGGATTGAAGATGTCAGCCACCGTGCTCTGCCTTCCTAACATTTCTTCTGAAAGTTCTGCAGTGTTTTATATAATCTGTAGATTTCTTATCTAGATTTACAATTTGAGGATAGTTGAAGATTAAGGTACTTTTTATGTAAATATTCTTTAATTTCAGTGCTATTTCTGGGGAAAACATATCCTTTAGCAATGGTATTGTTTTGTTAAAAAATATTTACCATTAAGTGTGGGTTTATCTCTAGACTCTCATTTCTGTTCTATTGCTATACCCATGTCTAGCTTTATGCTATTAAAATAATACCTTGGTTTCTATACATTTATAACTCTTAACTTAGATAAAGCTAATCTTCCTATTATGCTATTTCTAAAAATTGTCTTGGTTATTTCAGATTTTTCAAGTTCATATACATTTTACAACTATCTTTTCAAGGTCTACCCCCCAGAAAAGCCTATTAAGATTCTTATTGGAATTACCCTGGATCTGCAAATGAATTTAAATGAAATTGCCATGATAACAGTTTTTTCTTTCTATCCTTGAACATAACACATCTATATCTTTCAGCTTTCTTCATTTTGTCAACAGTGTTTTACAGCTCTCAGTGACCAAGTTTAAAAAAATATTGTTAGGTTTATCTCAAATTGTTTTTAATTTTTTTGACATTATTTTTGATTAATTTTTTAAAATTACTTATTTGGATTATTCATTGTTAATAGAAAGGAATAGTTTTGATTTTTTATACTGTTATTGTATTCTTAAAACTTTGCTAAATTCACTTATGTTTATTAGTAGCTACTTTTCAAGACTATGAAAGTTATCAGTGGTCAAATATGGAATAATTTGAGCAGCAAAATACGTAATTTAGTATTGGATTATAACTCAAATTGTACAATAAATATTCATAAATGCATAGTAATATAGCAAATGATTGAATAAATTTTAAAAATGAAGGAAAGTTGACAGGCTGCCAGATAAAATCCACAGATGGCAAAATGAAAGGAGCCAGTGTGCAAGCTATTGTGACTTTTAGTTTTACATGTCAACTCGCCTCTGGCAAGAGGTGCCCAGATATTTGGACAACATTATTCTGGGAGTGCTTGGGAAGTGTGAGATTCACATTTGATTCGGTGAAGTAAAGCAGTTTGCCCTCCCCAGTGTAGGTGGACCTCATCCAAATTTAAGGCCAAAACAGAACAAAAAGGTGAAGAGAAATTTATCTTTCTCCGCCTGACTGTCTTTGAGTGTGGACCTCATTCTCCTGCTACTTTTGGACTCTGACTCAAATGTGAACTAGAACTTACACTACTGAAAACTTACTCCTGAGTTTTCAGCTTGCCAGCTACAGATCTTGGTACTCTAGCACATGCAATTTCATGAGCCAATTCTTGGTCATCTCTCTCTCTCTCTCTCTTTCTCATGAACATGTGTGTGTGTGTGTGTGTTTGTATGTGTGCATGTGTGTACATATATACATTGTTTTTGTTTGTCTGCAGAACCCAGGCTAAGTACAGCCATCAGTGAACAAACAGCCTTGGTGTGTTATCAGGTGAGCTTTGGAGTTTAAGCAGAATGTTTAAAATTATTACTCAGTTAGATAGCTAGCGAGCTTCCCTTTTTGGTGGTCAATAGTCAGAACCAGACTTCCAGGGGTTTCCATAGATAATAGAGCTTTCCCAAAACAGGTAGATTTGCCTTGCACATGCTGTATAAGTCTATGTATGAAATTTCAAAAGTATGCTCAATTATACAGTATACTGTCTATGTATTCCACATGATGGATACACATGTGTGGTAAAAGTATATGGAAAAACAATCAAATGCTAAACACAGTACTCAGAATACTGATGAGTTTTTCAAAGAAAGAAAGTGATTGGGATTGGGCAAGACCATGGGAGTTTGCCAAGATGGGTTACAATTGTGTTATCTTGAGTAACTCAACTAAATTATCCGCCACTTTTATCTTGTGTAAAATAAACATTTAGCTATTTTACTGGCTTTGTAAGAGTTTAAATAATAGAAATTTATTAGCTAACAGTTTCTCTGTAACCTGCAATATAAGTTAATTCAATTCTTTGTACACTGATTCTACTGAGTCATTTTTCCTAAATATATTTAAATGCTCTTCTGTGTATTTTTCTTAGCTCTGAATAACTTAAAAGGTTCTAAACAATAATCACTTCATATTATGTCACCCAGTATGTCGGTGGAAATAATTAAATCCCAAGAAGGAAGCCATCTTCAGTGTGGAATTTCTATGGATTGATAACTTCTGAGTCTGTCTTACTAAATCACATACTTCACATTTATAAAATACGGCAGGTATATTTTACAGAACTTTATGGACAGAGAGTTTATAACTAAGCCAATTAGATAAAAAATACATATATAGAGAAAGAAACAGTTCAAAAACAATAAAATACCAGTAAGGAACTAGAATAAGTCTAAATAATAAGCACTTAATATGTCAGACAAATAGAAAAATAAAATTATGAAAAATAATTTAGTAAACAGCATACTTTATCCACAAATGCAATGTGTGAGGGGTTGTCACATATTTAGGAAAAAAAGTTTTTTATCACCTGGAAAAATGCCTTTGCCACTCAACTCTAACATATGCTGAGGGAGGAAAAATGATGTAGATGACTTTTTTAGTTTCACTTATATTTGAGAACCTGATTACAAGTAAATTTTACAGAAGGATAATTGCTAAAAACAACTGTGGAAAACTACCATGGGTTGTCATGTTTGGAGTTGACTGTCGTATCACTTAACAATATCACAAGCTGCTTTTTCTACACACTTTGCTGGATGAAGGAAAGCTATCACACCCCTTCCTCTGTAACTTCACCCGTTTGTGTATGATTTTAACTTATAATGACATAAAATGTTTATATTTAAATATAAACTTACATATTTTGTCTTAATCATCAGTGCAATGATGATGACAACTTTGGAGCCAGATACAGGGTGTTTATTTTTAAATTTGTATTTAAATGGATATTTTAAGGTATACTTGATTTATCTTGAACTAAAAGTATTGAACTAAACAATTAATAAAGATAGTCACAAAACATATGGACAGCTACATAAAACATTTCGCTTTGCCCACATTAATAAGAATTTGATAACAAAAAGTCATTGGTTCTCACAAAGTGCCCTTTACACAAAGCAACAGCCTAGAAAGATTTTTGTTTAGTTAAATCAGGTTGTAAGTTGATATGGTCTAAAATTATCTCACTATAATTTACCATCTGGACAAAAATTCAAACTTCATTGGTAAGATCAGAAAGCAATTGGTAGTTTTTAGACGCCACTTGTTAATGGAGAGGGGCATGCAGACAATATCCCTACACTATAGCTATTCGTTAGAGATGGATGCACAAGAAAGGAATAGTGTCTTTTGAAGAGATGTATTCTATAAATTCTGGCAAAGAGCTTATTTTAAGATGGTAAAATGGCATACGAATTTAGACTAATTTAATTACTTGAAATTATGAATAATTGGAGTAAACTTGATGCATTAATGTTGATTAAATTTTTCTGTAATATTTCTAATGAGCACGTTTAAACTATTGACATGCACAATGGCAAGCACTTCATATGGCTGCATTTAGTCGTCATGACAAGCATAAGAGGTAAATGTTATAAAGCACAATTTACAAGTAAAGAACTGTTGGGAACCAGCCCAACCCTGCGCATGGGTGCCCCGTGTCCCGGCAGTGACGAGGCAGTGAGAAAAGAGAGACAAAGACACAGGAACAGAATTTTAAAGTATGGGTCCGGGGTCCAATGCACTCACAGGGTGATTCCCATTGGCATTCAGCTCCGGGCTCCAAGCGCTATTATTAGGTAAATTATCTTGTTAATCTTGCAGGCTGTGGGAGGGGGTTGAGGAGGAAGATAGCGGGAGGAAAAGCACGTGTCTGCAGCACTCAACGGCATACCTGGTTCTCCTAAGAAATGCTAACTAAGGACACTGAGACTTTACCAACCATTGTCCATCCAGGTGCTTTGGCCAGAGAGGTGCAGCTTAGGCTCCGTAAGGTCTGACCACACACAGTGCATCAAAGGGCTTTTATCTCCCGAGCACTGTGGACACAGAGCAGTCACAATTGCTCCATATTCTGAGAACACAGGCAGGGGCTGTGGCGTTCCAGTGTCTCTGCCCTGCGAGGCTTTCCGGCCTTACCAGCACCCATCTGCGAAGACCCTCCCGAGGCTTAAGAGCAGAGGTTACATTTCCCTCCCAGAGTTTTTTGCATAAGCTCCCTTTAGGAGATCCTTACACAAACTCGATGTTGGGAAGAGTCTGGGGACAAAAGCAGCTTTCCTTTTCCGCTCTGCAGCGACACCGCAGTGCTCCGTCATGGTCTTTACCGTAGGCCTCCTGTCACCACTTGATCTCTGCTTTTGTTTTAGTTCGGATATGATCCGCGGCACAAACCTCAGTGTATAAAAAGCAAAGCAAGCTTGGAATCATTTAACTATGAGTAACACAGGTCTGCCCCTGGCCACCTCTTCCCGTATCTCCTCCCTTCTTCTTCTTCTCCTTCTCCTTCTTCTTCTTCTTCTTCTTCCTTTTTTTTTTTTTTTTTTTTTGAGACGGAGTTTTGCTCTTGTTACCCAGGCTGGAGTGCAATGGCACGACCTCAGCTCACCACAACCTCCGCCTCCTGGGTTCAGGCAATTCTCCTGCCTCAGCCTCCTGAGTAGCTGGGATTACAGGCACGCGCCACCATGCCCAGCTAATTTTCTGTTTTTAGTAGAGACAGGGTTTCACCATGTTGACCAGGATGGTCTCGATCTCTTGACCTTGTGATCCACCCGCCTTGGCCTCCCAAAGTGCTGGGATTACAGGCAGAAGTTTTTTTTTTTTTTAAACAAGTGCAGTGCTTTCTTCTGTTTGGCAAGTCGCCCAAATGAAGTGTGAGAAAGTATCCACAGTAACATGAACATAAGATAATTTTCCAAATAAAGGAGTATGAGTAATATCCATTTGCCAAATTGAATTTGGGTGGAGTCCTCTAGGATTTGCCCTTGCCTCCTGAGTGGGCAGTTGAAGACCTTGGCACTGAGGGCAATGTTGGACAATTTGTTTTACCTGTCTCCAGGTTAAAGGAAGTTTAGTTTTTAAACCTGCCGCATTTGTATGTGTTGATGCATGAAATTTTTTGGCTTTTATAAAACCTGGAGAAACCACTAAATCTGCCTCTTCCTTTGCTTGAGCTAAAGGTCCAGGTAAACCAGTATACGCTCGAATGTGTGTGACATAAAAGGGAGCTTCTCTGCTTCTAACTGCTTTTTGAAGTGATTCGAATAGCTCTGTTAATTGATCATCCTGAATGTATTTTAATAGTGCAGTTCCTACATTTTTGGTAGAATGTACCACATAAGCTGAGTCTGAAACCATATTAACTGGTTGCTGTGTATCTGTAAGGACCGAGATAACTGCTTGTAACCCTGGTCTTTGTGCTGATTGAAAATTTGTTTGGATGACTCTATGAAAAGGACCTGCGTAAGCTGCCTTTCCATTCTTAAATGCATCAGTAAAAACAGTAGCAGTGTCCTCTATTGGCTCACCTTCAGTAATTTTAGGTGAAACCCATGACATAAGCTTCAGGACCTGAAACACTTTTGTTTTAGGATACTGATTAGCAATTTCACCTATGAAATCTGCCAAGCTTAATTGCCAATCAACCAAATTGATGTAGTAAGCTTGTTGCACTTGCTTTCACTTAAAGGAACAATTATTTTGTCAGGTTCATATCCAGACAATGGAACAATCCTTGTTCTGCCTTGACTAGGGACACTAGCTGTTTGATCCAAGCACACAGTTAGTTTTTCTTGTATTGTGAGGTACGAAGACCCGTTCTACTAGACTTTCATCTTCAACAATGACTCCTGTTGGTGAATAAGGTGTTCAGAATACAATGAGCTGTAACCGTGAGTCACTGTTAATTCTTTCCACCTGGGCTTGCTGTATTTTTCTTTTTATTGCATTTTAGGTTTTGGGGTACATGTGAAGAATAGGCAAGATAGTTGCATAGGTACACACGTGGCAGTGTGATTTGCTGCCTTCCTCCCCTTCACTTATATCTGGCATTTCTCTCCATGCTATCTCTCCCCAACTCCCCACCCCCTGCTGTCCCTCCCCTATTCCCCCTAACCAACCCCTGTGGGTAGTGCTTCCCTCCCTGTGTCCATGTGTTCTCATTTTTCAACACCCACCTATGAGCGAGAACATGCGGTGTTTGATTTTCTGTTCTTGTGTCAGTTTGCTGCAAATGATGTTCTCCAGGTTCATCCATGTCCCTACAAAGGACGCTAACTCATTGTTTTTGATTACTGCATAATATTCCATGGCGTATATGTGCCACATTTTCCCTGTTCAGTCTATGTATTTTTTCTTTAATTATTTTCAACTCCTCTGCTGCTTCTTTTGTTAACACTCTTTTACTAGTTAAATTTGGATCTTCTCTTAAATCACAAATAAATTAGATATTACATAAGTGGGAATACCTAGAGCTGGCCTTATCCAATTAATGTCTCCTAACAACTTTTGGAAATCATTTAATGTTTTAAGTTTGTCCTTTCTAATTTTTACCTTTTGAGGGCATATTTTCCTCTCTTCAACTTGCATTCTCAAATATTTTACTGGTGCTGAGGTGTGAATTTTATCAGGACCTATAATCAGCCCTGCTTTTTGCACACATTCTTTTAGGCAATTATGACATAAAGCCAACTCTTCCCTAGTTTCTGCAGCACATGACATAGCTTCAATATAGTGAATGACAAACACTGAGGAAAGTGCCCTCTACCAGGCTGCACAGCTTTTCTCACAAAAGTCTGACGCTTTGTAGGATGGGTTAACATTCCTTGAGGCAAAACCTTCCATTGATATCTGGTCTGGCTTTTGGTATTTTACTGCAGGTACTGTGAAAACATATTTTTCGCAATCCTGCTTTGCCAAAGAAATTGTAAAGAAACAGTCTTTTAAATCTATGATTATCAAAGGCCATTCTTCTGGGGCCATTGCTGGTGAAGGCACAGGGCTGTAACGCTCCCATGGGTTCAGTCACTGCATTTACTGCACTCAGGTCAGTCAGCATTCTCCATCCCCCAGATTTTTTTTTTTTTTTTTTTGAATTACAAATACCAGGGAATTCCAGGGAGAGAATGAAGTTTCTATATGCTCTCTTTCCAGCTGCCCTTGTGTTAATTTGTGTAAAGTCTCCAAATTTACTGCTTTGGAAGTGGCCACTGTCCAACCCATATCAGTGTTTGTGTTTTCCAGGTTAATGCAATTGGTTCTGGAGGCTTATCAGTGGCCACTACTAAAAATTGTAGCTAATCCCTGCTCTGTCTAATTTTACAGTAGCTTACATAGGTTGAGTGATTCCATTTTCATTTTTTCCTAATCCTCTTCCAGGCTCATATTCCATTTGAGACACAATCTTTTTACCTTGCTCACTGTAAGCATTTGGTTGAAGAGAGATTTCAGCCCCCCACTGTTGTAACATGTCTCTCCCTCACAAATTAATGGGAACATTGGTAACCATGCGTTGAATAGTGCCTTGCTGACCAAAAAAAAAAAAAAGAAGAAAAGGAAAAGTTAGTAACGGTAAGGGAATTAATTAACCACATTCTTGCGAACAGTAAGTTCATACACAATATGCAAACCTAAACCTGCTGAATTGCAAGAGCCTTGCTGACACATTTCATCCAGCGGACCCACTGGAGCAGGAGTGAAAGCACAGGTGAGAGTACACCGCAGATTTCTTCAGGTTTCTTCAGGGTGCGCAGAATCCAACCCAATTATTGTGTGGTTGAACTCATCCGATTGAGAGCCAGAGGGTCAAGCCTTATTTTGCACTTTTAAAAATAAAATTGTCATCGCCTGTTTAAAATGTTCATTCCAAATTCCTACACAAACAACAGATATCAAAGCCCTTACCTAAAGCTCTATCACCAGCTTCCTCACTTTCCCGGGATCCCAGTGCACAAATTAATCCTAGGAATAAAATGGAACAAGCTTCCCATAACTTTCTCCATGTAAAATACTGTAGGATTCATAATCTTAGGCTACATGATAGATTTTTTTAAAAGAATTTCTCTAACAGCACAGCATGGTAACTAAATTAGTTTTATCTCATTTTGAGGACAAATTGAAAACCAAATTCCTGCAAAAGCTCTTAATTATTAAAAATTATTGGCAATTGTACTAAAGAGCATTTTTGTGGACATAGTATTTGTGTATACAAGTCACTCATGAGTTTTGATTCCACCATAATAATCAGTCTATGGCAATATTGATTCTTTTTTTACATAAAAGAAAATTGTACACAATTTTTTGTAAAAGTCAAGGAATCATAGGGTCCTTAATTTTACATTAAAGATAATTAACTTAAAGCCACTCACAGATTAAAATTGTCTGAGCTAAAAAAAGGTACATTTAAATAATGAACTATTCTTTTCTTTTCATAGCTATTATACCAAAACTGTGACAATATATAAGAAATATTGTACATATTAAATATGAAATGTACTGAATATATTAAATTATTGCTTAATATACAATAATACCTTGATGTGATATATAAATCAATACATGATTTTGCATGGCTATTCCTGTGATTGAATCACTAATATCAGTTTAAAAAACACATTGCTGAAAAAATCCTCTGGGCAACCCAAGTAATATCTTGGCTTATTTCACAGTAATCTCAGTGCTCCTTTTTATCTAACATGGTTGATTTAAAAGTTACAACCTCAAAAAAGCCAATGGAATGTTCACTGGAATTTTCAGCTTCACAGCACTAGTCAATTAGTTCTGTGTTGATCACTCTTTGAAAGCAAGTTGAAATATGCCCTGGCAAATTATTGAACAAATGTTCCAAATGACTAAAGCATTCATCCTTTCCACATTAGACTACGCAATCCTTTTGTACTGAGGTTCACATCAATCACTCAGCCTCCAGAAAATCACATAAGCTCTCCTTGAAATGCCCTAAAATATAATTTTTATAAACGAAAGATCATAGAAACTCAAGAGGAAAGGTATTTTACATTAGAATTAAAAAGGAATTTCAAATGCCCAGGAAGAACCTTGATGAACTCATTAGTTGCAAAGGTTGAGAGGCAGTGCTGTCCCTTATAGTGTTGTCCCGTAGGGTAGGTGTAAATTCTGCATGTGTTTTATTTAAAAGAAAAAGAGACATTCATGCTCTTCTTCCTGTCATGACCCAAATTTATAACTGAAAAAGCTGAACAGACACCTGATAGACCTGATTTTGCTTGTTTTTCACTTTTAAAAAACATTTTCATGGTAAGTGTTTTTGCTTCTTTACCATTTCACTTACCTCTAGCTTATTTTTCTTGTTACTGGAGAGAACTGGTTGATGAGCTGTTTTATTCACAGATGAGTGCCTCAAAATTGTGACTTTGACAAAGAAGTAAATCAAAATAAGTGCCACAATGTGTAATGCTTAAGTTAAAACTTCCTACGGTATAACCTTGTTTGCATTTCATTGAGACCGATCCCAGACATTCTCCCTCTGAAATAGAGAAAGAGTAAAACTGAAAAATTTATAGGAAAGAGAGATATAGCAAGACCCATGTATTTTCTGATTACTTTTGGGAATAGAAATAAAAGTGAAATGTAAGAATATCTCTGACCATGGGACCATTTCAACATTTTATAAGAAATGTTTTGTGAGAACAGTAATTTCTTTCTAATATGTATTAACTAATAGATATAGTATTAAAGATCAAGAAGCAAAATGAGAGTGAAGTATATTAAAACTACCTAATACTACATGTAAAAATTAATTTTGAACATATCGTTCCTTAGAACTGTTTGGTGACATCTTTACAAAAACAGTGACAATGGCAACTTTTTGAGTAGGTAAAACGTATTTTAAAAGTCTATGGAAACCATTTCAAATATCTTCTCTTCAGTCACTGTTATTACATGCATGTCTTCTAACTGAAAGCAATTTTTATTCAACACGTTGAAATTTTGGTTTAATTTTCGGATATCTGTAGTGTGGTATAATATTAGTTATTTATAATTAACTACTTATTTTAGAATAGTTTTAGGTTTATAGAATACTGACTGTCACAGTCATATGGAGAATTTCCATATACCCCACATTATCCATTAGTAAGGCATATTTCCCACAATTAATGAACCAATGTTCATACAGGACAATTTGTTAAAGTTCATACTCTATTCAGATTTCTTCCTTATTTATCCAAAGGAGTTTAGTATTTCCTGCCTTATCAATTTATTGAATCATTTATGTTTATTTGTACAAACTCACTGGTACTTATTTTGTATTTTGTGTCTTCATTCAACACTACTTTTTATTATTTTTACTTAAATTGTTTCAGCTTTTGCCTTTTTAGAGTTCTTTCCGTTGGTCTCCGTGTCCCTTTGACAAATCCTTGTTATTCCTGTGTTTTTGTGTGGCTTATTTGTTTTTAGCATTTTTATACTTTATGATTCTATAAGGTGATTCAGATTATCTTGTGTATTCTGGACATGCATATACATTTTCTATCAGATAATTAACCTCAGTATAAAATATGAGAATTAGTTCAAAATTATTCATATTATATATAGATAAGATCCTTGAGAAACATAATATACCTCAATTAAGAGAGCATCAAAATATATATAGGATGAAATGTGTTAAAAATGGAAAATGACCTATATAACATAATAACAACCCTGTGATGGGTTAAACTGTCTCTAACAGAAAGATATATGGAAGTCTTAAACCTCATACATGTGAATGTGACCTTATTTGAAAATGGAATCTTTGCAGATGTAATCAAGATAAGGTGAAGTCATAGTGAATTAGAATGGGCTCTAATCATAGCCGGGGTGCTTGTGAGAAGACACACAGTTACTGCATTAGTAAGGGTTCTTCAGAGAAATGGAAGAAACAGGTAAGCATAGAGAGAGAGAGACAAAGATACAGATATATGAGAGGGGATTTATGGAGGGGAGTGACTCATGCGATTAAGAAGGATGAGAAGTCCTGGGATAGGCTGTCTGCCAGCTGGAGACCCTGGGATACCGGTAGTGTGTCTCAGGACTAGTCTGAAAGCCTTAGAACCTGGGGCGCTGACAGAATAACTCTCAGCCTGAGGATGAAGTCTTGAGAACCCCAGGGGTTAGGGGACACTGGTGCAAGTCCAAAGGCCAGAGAGCCTGGAGTTCTTATGTCCAACAGAAGGAGAAATAGGATCGAGACTTCAGGATTGAGAGAGAGAGAAAGAATTCACCTTTTTCTCTTACTTTTTCATTCTAACCAGGAACTCAGATGTTTGAATGGTGCCCCCCCCATGTTGAGCCCACTGTCTCATATGCCATTCTCCTCTGGGAACCCCTCACAGACACATCCAGAAATAATGCTTTACCAATTCTCTAAGTATTCCTTACTGGGTCAAGTTGACACTTAAAATTAACCGTCACGGACACATAGACACACAGAGAAAAGACAGCCTTGTGAAGATGGAGTAAGATGAGAGTTACGCTGCCATAAACCGAGGAATACCTGGGGCTACTGTAGCTGAGAGGCAAAGAAGAATCCATTACTACAGACCTCATGGGAGGCTCTGCCTTCACCTTCATTTCAGATGTCTGTCCTTTAGATCGGTAAGAGAATACATTTTTGTGGTTTTAAGTCACTCAGTTTGTAGTAGATTGTTATGGCAGCCCTAAAAATCAGTCAAGTTTTTAAAAATAAGATTTAGTGCAAAATCCAAAATACTACATTTAATATCCTGTGGATAAATATATGTATATATGGCCATAAAATATTCTAGCAAAATATATTGTTAGAAAACATTTATTTGGTTTGCACTCAGTGCTAGGTTCCCTTCCAGGTGTTTTGTGTGGATTATTTCATAATAATTCTGTGTGCAACAGTTAATATCCCCATTTCTCAGATTCACAGCACAGTTGGCTGGCTAACACAGATAGTATCAGAGTCAGGATTTGAAATTTGATTCTGGGCTACATGACACCTCATTATTGTCCTCCCTCAACCCTTTATGTCTCAGCACACGTTTATTCCTTGTCTCTGTCTCAGTCCCCTTATCAGTCTTTCCATTTTCTCCCTTTCTCTGCATTATTCTCTCTTTCTTTTATTGTTTATTTACTCCTTATCTCGACAAAATGAAACCCCCCCAAAAAATTACTGAAATTTTGTATGTTGTCTTATTTGACTGCAGTGCAAGAAAATAATACTAAAAATAACTTTTATACTTTTGACGCTTTAAAAAATTGTTTGCTCTACCAAATAGCCATAAAGGACTTGTGGAAAGAGAAATAAACAACATTTCAGATTATTTAGAAAAATCTTAAAGTACTAAACATCAAAACCTATGATAAATGTCAAGGGATGTTTTTAGAGATAAAATCTGAGCTTTAAATACTTTTGTTATTAAGAAACACTAGTCATAATAATAAATTAACTATGTTCAGCTTAATAAACTGGTTAAGGGTGGGAGGAAAAGCAACAGTTTATCAGTGAAACATAACAAAACAGATCTTACAGTTGATATTCTTTGCTTTGATGAGGGTTTATCATTGCCCGTGCAGCTGTACCACACAAAGGATGCTGCACTAACCCAGTCTTACAAACTGGCAAGCTGTGGTACCATCCTTGGCCCACACTTAGAACAGCAGAGAGTAGTAGCAAAGAAAAACCATGTCAGAAAGATTTGTGTGGGTAAGCTATCCATAACTCTCCAACAGTTTCCACAAGGAGGGAGCTGTGGAAATATAAAACTAAGCTTCACTCTCTTCCCTCTGATCTCCTGCCTGGGATGCTCAGTGGCCCAACCTAACCCAAAATGAAAGACATGAACCTCACTGATGCCCCCATTACAACTGAGTCACTGGGAGAGACAAGTGCCAAAAGATGGGCAATGTTTTGGAGGAAAAAATTGACTACTGACTGAATTGCAAGATATAATTGAATGAACAGCCTTTGTGAATTCTGATTGATAGACGCCTAGTGATTTTTTTGGCAGACTTTAACATGTAAAACTGCTGGGAATCTCAGTGTTCAGTATCTAACCTTTCTCTGAATCTCACTATTTTGGGCACACTCCTGCAACTCATAGCCAGCTTGAGTCCTGAGTTCAGCGTCTGTTTCACCCTTCCAATGAATGAAATGTGAAATGTTCTGCGAGAGCAAGAGCTGGTAATTATCATGCAGTGGAAGAGGATCCAGGGTACTCCCATTCCACTTTTCTAATAGGCCCACAATTACCTTTCAATGAAGAAGCGAATGGCTGTGCTTTTCTGAGTTTCTGAGATACAGTCAATCTGCTTCTATGCTTTCTTGAATAGCTGGAATTTCAGTTTGGATAGTTCCTCAAAACTGTATATGTTTTTATCAGCTTTCCACTTCCAGAATGTAGTTGATATTTTAATTTTAAATTTAGTTTTACTGCTTTTGTAGTTTAAAATCCTTTGTCTCTTCACTATAATTTAGCTTGCAGCTTCAAGAGGATGAATATAAAACCATATGTCCACACTCACATCTCTAATTTGAAGGTAATACTGCTTTCAGCACTTAATGGATACTAATTACAGAAAAGTAAAAGATTAAGCGCCTATTACTGTTTATATAAAGTTATTTTTAGAGTTGAAATTGAAATATAATAGTGATAATTTGTGAGTGATACCTTGTTATAAACTTCATGAGGACAGGATTAAGTACAAGTGACATAATACATATGCTCTTCAAGATGAGCTCAAATATAGATGATATCCCTGAGTTGGATAGAAATTTAATGATCTGATTCTAGAAAAACACAGAGATAACATCATGGGAGAGGAGGAAGCTAAGCTCTGAGATAATGACATCAATGTAGCCTAGATAAAGAGCATGCATCTTTAAAAATAAATGTTTCTAAAATAATCAATAGGTTATAGAGACAATTAATCTGAATTAAATTTCAGTTGAAACCCAGGTGAAATATGTTAATAGCAAGCTTCTTTGGACTACCTCTGAATAAGACAAATGTACATGAAAGTAGATGCCAAATACTTGCAATACTTTCATAAAGATTCTTTCTTCAATGTTGTGCTGTTATCACTATTTTCTTCTCATAAAAGTAAATACTGCAATTTTAACTTTGTGGAACAATTTTATAATGCTGTGATATTTCTCTCTGTTTACTCTTTGTCTTTGTGTTTTGCTTTGAATCTGTGGAAATAAAAATATTTCTTGTTTTTGTCACTGTGGATAGAAGCTACTGGCCAAATACTGTTAGTCTCATTGCAGATGTGTTGCGTATCTTTTTATTTAGGCCTGTAGAGTGCTATAAACATGAGAAGTATTTGATGTCTGCTGACAGTTCTTCGTAAGACTGACATGCCCTACATAAGTTTCTTTCAGTATTTACCTCCCAGCACCACTGCTCTGTGTTAAGGGATTAGCGACGTTCTTACACGAGTATTTTGAAATGTGTTGTATAACGAACCTGATATGAACGATACAACAGCTTGATTTGTGAGCAGATTGGTACAAATGTGTTTCTTTCTTTTGCAATTCATGATGGGATAAATATTGTTCTATGTTTTTGTTTCGAAACCTCTGGAAAAATTGAGCCAGTTGACTATGCAAACAATTGTCAAGAACCTATAAAACATGCAGCATAAAATGTTTCCTTTGTAGTCCAACCTGCTTATTCCTCTTAAATACTGGAAACAGAATTTCCCAGTTGTTAGAGAATATACCTTTTGCATTTTCATATTAAATATCTACTCCTATTATTTACAGTTGTAGTTTAACACTTTTTTCAGGTAGAATTCTAATTTTTCACATTGTTAAATTTTTCCAATTCCAACATGAAATAATAAAGAATACTAATTTTATCCTTATTAACTTGAAGGAAGTAATATTAATTTTTGTATTTCCGTACTTGAGTAAATCACAAATATGGTTTTCTGTAGTTCTAGAATTAATATAAAATAAACTAAATAAAATTTGATTTAGTAATAGACAAAGCAGAAAAATGCACTAAATCTTATTTCTTATGCAAATTAGGACAATAAAATATGTGAGCAAGAAATAAGGCTGAAGTATGTATATGAGCAGAATAAAATAAATTACTACAAAATGTAAATTATCCAGACTTGTGTTTCCTTAACTGGAAGATCTACAGTAAAGAATTTTAATTTTCCAGAAGGCTAAACTCATAAAAGACGATGTTAGACCTTTAGATTCAGAAAATCAAACTCTTAGCTCAGCCTTTAAAGAATAAATAAAGCAAAAAGGTAGCTACATAATGATTAATATGGTTACCGTGTACAGCGAAAGTTTGCAATTACATGTTTAATTTAAATAATTCCATCATTTAGTGGATATCAAATCAAATACATAATTAACATTTTTAAATTTCCTTTTTCTATGTATAAAGCCAGATAACATAATAAATATTATTTTTTTCTCACAATATACATTTTATACTAGTTATTTTTGAGGAATTTGGCAAAATGTCCATAATACTTGTGGCTGTGATTTTATAACTGTTGCTGACGAGTACAAGTGAATCGTATACTTGAAAGATATAAATATTGTGAGCAAGGAAAAGTTCTCAGTATTATAGCTTTAAAGTGAGTGGGAATATTCTTAGCATGGATCTTAGAGGACCTCCACTGTGGTCCTCTAAGCCCCAGAAAATTATAACAGTAATATTTTCAGAATAATAAATTATTAGACTGGAATATACATAGAAAAGCTATTTTGCAGTTGATTTCATTGTGATTTCAAAAATATGTCTCACTCACCTAAACCGGAGCTTTTATTTTCTATATTTGATGTTCTACAACACAGATTCTTCCTTACTAAATAAATATCATATTGTAAAACATTTCATTAACCTTTTTATTTTTAATTGTCTAATTAAATTCAGTGAATTCATATGATTAATACCACCTGTAGTCAGCATTCTGAAAAGGTCAGTTTAAATTTACTTTTAAAAATCTCTACTAATGTGTTACAATTGCATGCATTACTTTCTAATAGAGTTTAATGTACCCCAAGGAAACATTATCTAAGTAGTGCTTCACAGTTGCAAAGCAAACTAAGAACCTGTAATATTTTAATTTGTACGTTATGTGATTCTTGTTTTCATTTCCTCTGATCCCAGTCATATAGCAAGTAGATTCATCTGCAACTGTGAAAACATTGAAGGGAAAGGATGTGGGAAAGAGATATCGCGTAATTGGTAATACTTTTTATTTGAAAAAAAAAAAAAGGATTGTGTTTCTCACTTGGTCTTCACTGTCAGCATCACTGTGATATGCATTACAGATGATGCTGACAATTTGTGATGTACATGGATCTGTGGTCATCAGAATGGCACTGGAGTTTTCTTTCTGTTACTGGTACATTTTCTGTTAGAAAAAGCAAGCAGGTTTATCAGTTCAAACTTAAACACCTACTTTGCAGTGAAGCTATGGCATATAAAGAAAACACTCTAGAAAACAGAAGGCAAGCAAAATATAAAGATCATGCACATAAAAATAAGTTGAAAGGGGCCGGGCGCGTGGCTCAAGCCTATAATCCCAGCACTTTGGGAGGCCGAGGCAGGTGGATCACTAGGTCAAGAGATCAAGACCATCCTGGTCAACATGGTGAAACCCCGTCTCTACTAAAAATACAAAAAAATTAGCTGGACATGGTGGCGCGTGCCTGTAATCCCAGCTACTCAGGAGGCTGAGGCAGGAGAATTGCCTGAACCCAGGAGGCGGAGGTTGTGGTGAGCCGAGTTTGCGCCATTGCACTCCAGCCTGGGTAACAAGAGCGAAACTTCATCTCAAAAGAAAAAAAAATAAATAAATAAGTTGAAAGGATGTTAGACCTAAACAGGAAAAGCAAATGTATGAAACAATAAGAGGGAAACATATGAGTAATCCATTATGACCCTGAGATTGGCAAACCATTTTTAGAAAGAAAACAAAAAGCACTAGCCATACAATTAAAACAAATTATAAGTTTTTTTAAAAAAATATGAGTTTGAATCGATGGAATTTGCAAAGAGTAAAAAGAAAACTCATGAAGGTACACACACACACACACACACACACACACACGAAATTTCAAAAAGTCAATTGCCATGGAACAAACTATTATAGTACTAGGCATATACTGTGTTTCTGGAAACACTAGACAACTACTCTCTTTTGTTAAAAGCTGAAACTGTAAAACAGTGCATTACATGTAGCTAATGGTCTTAAATTAAATTAAATTTGTCCTAAAGCTGCATCCATATCAAGTCCATATATTGTACACGACAACCTAACTTAATCATATATTCCTGTAAGAAATGGCTCAGTTTCAGTCAATCACAGGCTACCAACTGTTCAGTCCATGCCCATATAAAGGAAATGCCTCATCATACCATGCCTAAATAAGGCAAATGCCAACCTGTCAGCAATCACAGTACTTCTTTACATCACTTATTTTTTCTGTCTATAAATACTGCCTGTCCACATTGTAGGGTGGAGCTTTAAAAACCTGTCTGCTTTGGAGTATGGCCGGATACATGAATCATTTCTTGTTAAATAAGCTCTGCTAAATTTAATTTCTCTAAAGTTTTCCTTTTAACATGTGTAACTATGAAGTAACTACGCAGTTTACAAATCTAAACTTTACTATCCATCTGACAATAGAAACAGCACTTATCTTTCTTGGTTAAATTTCTTTCTTTATTTATAAAACGAGGCTAAGCAAATCTATTAGCACCTTAAAACATTTTGAAGATTATATAAAATATTCAATGTAACAATAATTTAACTCCTGCACACAAGAAAAATATAAAATCTGCTGCATTATTTTGTTCTCATATTTCTAGAATAAATAGGTTTAATTGACTCTCAGTTCTTCAGGCTGTACAAGCAGCATGTTTGGGGGTCCTCAGGAAACTTAAAATCATGGAGGAAGGTGAAAGGGAAGCAGGCACCATTTTCACACGGCAGAGCAGGTGAGAGGCGCAAAAGGGGAAGAGCTACACACTTTCAAACAACCAGATCTTGTGAGAATGCACTATCATGGGAAAGGAAAAAGAGATATTTACCCCTACGCTCTAATCTTTTCCCTAACAATTGGGGATTACTATTCAACATGAGATTTTGCTGGGGACATGGAGCCAAGCCATATAATTCTGCCTCTGGCTTCTCTCAAATTGCTTATCATTCACACATTTTAAAACGCAGTCATGCCTTTCTAACAGTCCTCCCGAATCTTCACTCACTCCAGCATTAGCCCAAAAGTCCAAGTCTAAAGTCTCATCTGAAGCAAGGCAAGTTCCTTCTGACTATGAGCCTGTAAAACTAAAACCAAGTTAGTTACTTCCAACGCATAATGGGGGTACAGGCATTAGGAAAATGCTCCCATTTCAGAAGGGAGAAATTGACTAAAACAAAAGGTTCCACAGGTCCCATGCAATTGTGAAACACAACAGGGCGGTCATTAAATTTTAAAGCTCCAAAAGAATCTCCTTTGACTCCATGTCTCACACCCAGGCCACACTGATGCAAAAGATGGCATCCCAACGCCTTGGGTGGCTCTGGCCCTGTGGCTCTGCAGGGTGCAGCCCCTTTAGCCGCTTTCACGGGCTAGTTTTGAGTGTCTGTGGCTTTTCCAGGTTCAAGGTGCACGCTGTCAGTGGATCCATTTTTCTAGGATCTGGAGGATGGTGGCCCCCTTCTTGCAGCTCTGCTAGGCCGTGCTCCAGTAGAGACTCTGTGTGGGGACTTCAACCCCACATTTTCCTGTCACACTTCCCTAGTAAAGGTTCTCCATGAGGGGTCCACCCTCGAAGCAGACTTTCGCCTGGATATCATACATCCTTTGAAATCTAGACAGATAGAGGCTCTCAAGCCTCAACTCTTGCCCTCTGTGCTCTTTCAGGCCCAACACCATGTGGAAGACAAGAAGGCTTCTGAAGCTCCTCTGAATCAATGACTTGAGATATACCATGGCCCCTTTTAGCCCTGGCTGAAGTGGCCTCAATGCTGGGCACCATGTCCCAAAGCTACAAAGAACAGCAGGGCCCTGGGCCTGGCCCATGAAGCCATTTTTCCCTCTGAGGACTCCATACCTGTGATGGAAGGCACTGCCACAAAGTCTCTGAAATGTCTCGGAAGGATTTTACCCATTGTCTTCATTATTACCATTTCGCTCCTCTTTACTTATGCAAATGTTTGCAGCCCCCATAAATTCCTTCCCAGAAAGGAAGGAAGATGTTTGTTTTCTAACATCTAGTCAGGCTACAAATTTTACAAACTTTTATGCTCTGCTTCCCTTTTAAATATGTGAATGCATATGAGCACATACTTTCAGAGCTTCCAGGCCACTTCTTGAATGCTTTGCGGCTGACAAATTTCTTCTGACAGATACCCTACATCATCTCTCTCAAGTTCAAGATTCCACAGATCTCTAAGGCAGGGCCGCAATTCCGCCATTCTCTTTGCTAAAGCAAGAGTGACCTTTTTTCAGTTTTCAGTAAGTTCCTGTCTCCATCTGAGACCCCTTCAGCCTGGACTTCACTTTCCATATCACTGTCAGCATTTTGGTCAAAACCATTCAACAAATCTCTAGGAATTTCCAAACTTTTTCAAAATCATTCAACATATCTCTAGGAATTTCCAGACTTCTCTCATCTTCCCATCATCTTCTTAGTGCCCCAAACTGTTTCAACCTCTGCCTATTACCCAGTTCCAAAGTTGCTTCCACACTTTCAAGTATCTTTATAGCAATGCCCCACTTCTCTGGTACCAGTTCTCTGTATTAGTCCATTATCACACTGCTATTAAAACATACCTGAGACTGTGTAGTTTATGGGGAAAAGAAGTGTAATTGACTCATAGTTCCGCAGGCTGTACAAGACGCACGGCTGAGGTGTCCTCATGAAACTTACAATCATGACAGAAGAGGAAGGGGAAGCAGGCAGAATCTTCACATAGTGGAGCAAGAAAGAGAATGAAAGGGAAAGTGTTACACCCTTTCAAATGACCAGATCTTGTGAGAACTTGCTATCACTATCACGAGAATAGCAAGGGAGAAATCCACCCTTACATCCCAGTCACCTCCCACCAAGTTCCTTCCCCAACATTAAGGATAACAGTTCAACATGAAATTTGGGTGGGCACACAGAGCCAAACTGTATTATTTGTCTAAGGAAAAGTACTTTGGGTTTGACTGGTTAAGAAATACGAAACTTAATTTTGTTATTTTCCCAAACCTCTTTATGATATAATATTTAAATACACCTAATTCTGACTTTGAAAATTAGGTCGTAAGTTAGGAATCTTAGAGCATAATGGCATATTTAATGTTTGCGGATGATTATTAGACCTTTTGTTTTACATTTAAGAGAGGCAAAAAAATCTACTTGGGCATTAGGACTTTTTTGGCAAATGTTTTCATGTTTCCCTACCATTGAAATTGAAAAAAAAAAATTTGGGTGTGAGAGAAATATTTTTAATTCATATACTCACAAAGAACTTGTATCCAGAATATATAAAGAACTCTTAAAACTCATTAACAAGAAGCTAAACATTCCAGTTTTTAAAATGGGCAGATAATTTAAATGGATTTCACCAAATATGATACACTTGTGACAAATAAGCACATGAAAAAATGCTCAAAAATTGTATTAATAAATTAGAAACTTTGTTTTTAAGACAGGGGTATGCTCTGTTGCCCAGGCTAGAGTGCTGTGACAGGATCACTCACTGCAACCTCTGCCTTTTAGACCCATATGGTCCGTCTGTCTCAGCCTCCTGAGTACTGGGACAACAGGCTTGAGTCACCACACCCAGCTAATTTTTCTATTTTTTTGTAGAGATGGGGTTTCACCATGTCGTCCAAGCTGGTGTCAAACTCCAGAACTCCAGCCATTTGCCTGTGTCAGACCCCCAAAGTGCCGGGATTACAGGCATGAGCCCGCTGTACCCAACTGGCAGTGTTTCTTTTCCTTTTTTAAAATTATACTTTAAGTTCTAGGATTCATGTGCAGAATTAGCAGGTTTGTTACATAGGTATACCCGTGCCATGGTGGTTGCTGCACCCATCAGCCCATCATCTACATTAGGTATTTCTCCTAATGCTGTCCTTCCTCCAGCTCCCCAGCCCCCAACAGGCCCTGGTGTGTGATGTCCATGTGTTCTCATTGTTTGGCTCCCACTTATGAGTGAGAATTTGCAGTGTTTGGATTTCTGTTCCTGTGTTAATTCCCTGAGAAGGATGGTTTCCAGCTTCATACATGTCCCTGCAAAGGGCATGAACCCATCCTTTTTTTGTGGCTGCACAGTATTCAATGGTGTATATGTGCCACATTTTCATTATCCAGTCTAACATTGATGGGCATTTGGGTTGGTTCCAAGTCTTTGCTATTGTGAATAGTGCTGCAGTAAACATATGTGTGCCTGTGTCTTTATAGTAGAATAATTTATAAACCTTTAGGTATAGCTCCAGTAATGGGATTGCTGGGTCAAATGGTATTTCTGGTACTAGATCTCTGAGGAATTTCCACACTGTCTTCCATAGTAGTTGAACTAATTTACACTCCTACCAACAGTGTAAAAACATTCCTATTTCTCCACTTCTCCAGCATCTGTTCCTTCTGACTTTTTAATGATCAGTTTTCTAACTGGCATGAGATTGTATCTCATTGCAGTTTTGCGTTGCATTTCTCTAAGGATCAGTGATGATGAGCTTTTTTCATATATTTTTTGGCTGCATAAATGTCCTCTTTTGAGAAGTGTCTGTTCATATTCTTTGCCCACTCTTCGATGGGATTTTGTTTTTCTTTTAAATTTGTTTAAGTTCTTTGTAGATTCTGGATATTAGCCCCTTGTCAGATGGGTAGATTGCAGAAATTTTCTCTGATTCTGCAGGTTGCCTGTTCAATCTGATGACAGTTTCTTTTGCAGTGCAAGCTCTTTATTTTAATTAGATCCCATTTGTCAACTTTGGCTTTTGTTGCCATAGCTTTTAAATGTACGACTTAAAACCATGGTAATCCTAGAAGAAAACCTAGGCAATACCATTCAGGACATAGGCAGGGGAAAAATCATTTATATTTACTATAAGTCTTTATATATTAAGTAGTTTTAATTTTCTAAAAAATGTATCCAGTAACAAAGATAAGTTTGTATTCATTAGTGTGATTTATAGATTAAAGGAAAGATTAAATGATTAGTTGATGTATTGGTTGTGCCATATATATATATATATTTATTTTTATTTCTTCTTTTTACGAGAAAGGGTCTTGATCTGTTTCCTATACTGGAGTGGAGTGGCTCGATCATGGTTTACAGTAGCCTCAGCCATGTAGGCTTGAGCCATCCTCCTACGTCAGCCTCCAAGTAGCTGGGAATACAGGTTTACCCTCATATATTCAGCTAATTTTTGTATTTTTGTAAAGACAGGGTTTAGCCATGTTGCCCAGGCTGGTCTCAAACTCCTGGGTTCAAGGGATCCACCCCCTTGTTCTCTCAAAGTGCTGGTATTATAGATGTGAGCCACCACACCTGGCCTTGCAGTATATATTTGACAAATACTGTATTCCCGGAATGGTGTGTTCCACATATTGGGAATAAAGCAGCAACCACATTGTCAGAAATATCTGCTTATTCCAATAGAGGGTGGGAAACAAAAATAAATACATAAAATATATGCTGTGATATATTTTAGTTGCCTCAATAAATGAACAAGAGAGAATAAATAAAGCAGAAACAATTATAATTATAATCCCTAATGAAATTTTTAAAATAAATAAAATTATATCAGGAAACCTCTAATTGCTAATAGAGGTAGGAACTATGCAAGTTCTGTTACAAAGAAACTGGATGAGAGCAGCAATCGTGACTACTGACTTCCCATATGCTGCACGTCCTGCATTGCAAGATTGTCAAGCTCATTCTCTCAGCGCCAACATAAACCCTGATTACAAGCCAAGGCACCAAAAACACAGGCCCTTTGAAGACATGTCTCAGTGTCAGAGGACTCATTGTCATCACTGTACATTTATATGCGGTTTTACTTACTGTAAAGTGAAGTAAGCTGACACGTGATTTTTGGGGAAAAAGAATGTAAAAATGAGATTACCCAGTATTGCCAAGTATGCATTTACATTTTGGCTTTCATGTCCCACGTGTAGAGGTCTACTTCTTGGTTTCTGGTATACACTGTGCTTACTTTCATCTTACGTCTGGTCTAAAAGTAATTAACATATGCCACTGCCATTGGGAAATGTTAAAGCCAATGTTAATACTTCTAATATTTTTATCTTTCCATGGAAATAGTCCTCTTGTTTGATAACTCTATGCTTCTTTTCCTTGGTGTGTCTGGTAAGTTTTTATTGAATGTGGAACATTTTGTATACAAGATCACAGAGCACACACACATATACACACATCTATCTATTATCTATCTATCTATCTATCTATCTATCTATCTATCTATCTATCTACCTACCCACTTACCTATCTATCTATCTATCTGAAATAAATGTTGGCTGAATGTGGTGGCACATGCCTGTAATCCCAACACTTTGGGAAACTGAGGCAGGTAGATCACTTGAGGTCAGAGGTTTGAGACCAGCCTGGCCAACATGGTGAAACCCTGTCTATACTAAAAACAGAAAAATTAGTCATGCATGGTGGCTGGCACCTGTAATCCCAGTTACTTGGGAGGCTGAGGCAGAAGAGTTGCTTAAACCCATGAGACAGAGGTTGCAGTGAGCCAAGATGGCACCACTGCACTCAAGCCTGGGTGGCAGAGCTAGACTCCATCTTAAATTAATTAATTAATTAATAAGTATATGTGTACGGATAAAAAATTATCTATGCGCACATATTTTATGTGTGTGTCTGTGTGTTTTCTCACCCTGTCCACTGCTGTCAGGTAGCTGTCAGAGGACGAAATCCCCTCAATACTTTCAGGAACTGAGATGACTGGAGACGAAATGCCAGACCTCATAAACCTTGTTCTGATAGAGTGTCAGGCTTCATAAAGAAACCTTTACTTTGAGGCTGATTTTGGAGCATATATCTTGAGGGGTCCTGTTGAGCACCTGTGAATTTTATAAGGGTCAACCCACTGCTTGACCATTTTTTTTTCCTCTCGCTACAAGAATGGCAAATTCTACTCTCAGATTTGCTGGAACTTTCTGTTTTTCTCTCATCATTAACAGCTTAGTCATAAAAAATGCTTGTAAAGAAAACTACTGCGCAGAATTGGCCTTAAATCTCTGAACCTTCTATTTTCTGGAATCTTGATGCTTTATGTCTTGGCTGCATCCAAGCCCCTCTTCTTTGCTTCTTGTCTTGTCTTAGATGAGACTTTGAACTTCGACTTTTTAGTTAATGCTGAAATTAGTTAAGACATTGGGATAAATGTTGGGAAAGCATGATTGTGTTTTAAAATGTGAGGACGTGAGATTTTGGAGGGGCCACTGGAAGAGTGATATGCTTCGCCTGTGATTCCAACTAAATCTCATCTTAAATTGTATTTTCCATGTGTCATGGGAGGAACCTGCTGGGAGGCAATGGAATCATGGGTCAGTTTCAACCATGCTGTTCTTATGATAGTACATTCTCACAAGATCTGATGGTTTTATTGGGGGCTTTCCCCCTTTTGCTTGGCTATTCTCTCTCCTGATGCCCTGTGAAGAAGGATGTTTTTGCTCCCCTTCCATGATTGTAAGTTTCCTGAGGCCTCCCCAGTGATACAGAACTGTGAGTCAATTTAACATCTTCTCTTTATAAATTACCCAGTATCATGCAGTTATTTATACCAGTGCGAGAACAAACTAACACACATGCCATCAAAAATATTTCCCTATTTTATTCAGCTCCATTGGATACAGGGCTCTCAGTTGTCCTGGAAGTGCCAAATGTGGAAGTCTAGACTGTTTATGAATTAAATATCTTAGCCCCAAAATAATTTAATCAGAAGAATAAAATGATAGCAAATTTTTCATAAAATGCCTAAAAACTCTAATAATATACACGATAGGAAGACATCTGACAGGAAATATGAAGAAAGAAATGTGTAATTAATGTCTTTTCCCAAAAGGTTTTACTTTCATTCTTTAATGTCAGATCATATGAACAAGAATTTTAACACTACGCAAAGGAAAATTCGTTTTAATTTTCCGTACAATATTACTGTAGACTTTTGGAAAAGTTTCACACCATCATTAATTAGCATTTTAGCTTCTTTCCTCCTGTGAACATAATTAGATGACTTGAGTAGTCAGGATAGCTCAGAGCCATAAGACCTAATCAAAAATAGAACAAAGAATTAACCCAGAAATGGCATTCTCTCAATTTTACCTAGAATTGCTGGACAGGGTGCACTCTTTATAATTCAGCTGTCCTTATGCTACACGAGTTTTGTAACAATTTTTCTAAACAACTTAGCATGGATATATACAGATTTATGTTATTCCTAATTGTTTCATTTGAGCATATGATGTTCCTCGCATTTTTGCAAGTTTCTTATTGATAAAATCTAGACATTCACAGAGTGTAAGACAATTTTTTCAAATCATATATTTGATGAAGTATATTTATCGAAATATATATATATATATATATATATATATATATATGTTGTAAGTGAGTATCAAATTATAATACAATAATAAAAAGGGAAATTCCAAATTAAAAACAGGTCAACAGTCTTAACAGATGTTTCTTCAAAAAATGTAAAATTTGCTTCTAAGCATATTGTGAAATGCTCAACTTGATTAGCCATCAGATAACTACTAGTGAAAACCGCAATGACGTACCATTTGCACCTCCGAAGAATGCCGAAAATCATAAAGATAAATAACAATTTTTGATAAAGATATGAGGAAATTTACACCCTTTTATGCTATTGGTGGGAAACTAAAATGGTGGAGCTTGTTGTAAATCAGTCTGGCAATTCTCCAAAAAGTTAAACCTAGAGTTACCATATGACCTAAAATCTCTGCTCCTAGATGTATACCTTAAGGAATCAAAATACGTGTTTACATAAAAATCTATAAAACAAATGATTATAAAAGATTTATTTACAATAGCCAATCCAAATATGCAAAACAGATGAGAGCAAATGAAATGTTTATATCTATTTGTTTTCTATTGATGCTGTAAAAATACTATAGTTTAGTGGAGTAGACCTCTGAAATGATTTGCGAAGGAATATAATAACTCTACTATCAGAGGTGTGTTTCTTCTGGAGGCTCGAGGGGATTAGATATACCTTTACCCCTTCCAGCTACTAGAGGATGCTTCTACTCCTTGACTTGAGGCTTTATCCTAAGCCTTCAGTAAAGTATTTCCATCACTCTGACCTCTGCTTTCTTCGTCACATCTTGTTCCTGACTCTAACTCTTTCACCTTCTTATTCCATCTTCTTATAGCATTTGGCCCACCTGGATCCTGTAGGATAATCTTCCCTAGAGCTTTTGCTCAGTCATACCTCAAAGTTCTTAACCACATCAGCACAGTTATTTTTGCCATTTAAGTTCATCTACTTACAAGTTCTGGGATTAAGATATAGACGTCCTTAAGTGGTAATTATTCTGCTTACCACACCACACAATAAAATATTATTCAACAATAAATGACTCAACCTGGATGAACCTTGAAAACATTATGCTAAGGAAAAGAAGCCAACCACTAAATAGCATATATTGTATAATTCAATCTATACGTAATGTCAAGAATAGGCAAATCTACAAAATAATAGCATAGCATCACGGTTGCCTAAGGCTGGATAGAAAGGGAGACTGACTACTAATAAATAAGGGGTTACTGTAAGAAGGTACCATTAGGTGACAAAAATGTTGGATAATTGATTGTGGTAATGGCTGCATAGCTCTCTGAACCTATTTAAAACAATTGAATGGCCTAATTTACATAAGTCAATTGTATAGCATGTAAGTTATATATCAAGAGAACTGTTATGAAAAATAAAGAAATTAGAACGTATTTTGAATTGAAACAAAATAAAAACAGAGCAAAAATTTGTGAAATGTACATAAAGATATGGCTAAGTAATACTTACAAAGAAATGTATAACATTGAATTCTTATAAAAGCAGAACACTCTAAAATAAATAAACAGCTTCTGTTTTAAAAACTTGGAAAATAATTTCAAATTAAACAGAAAGTAATTACAATAAAGGAAATAACAAAGGTAAGAGTGAAAATCAATGTTATAGCAAACATAAAAATAGTAGATACAATAAAGCTGGACCTTTGAAAATATCAATATAGTTAATAATACATCTGATTCATTCTGGTAAAAGAGAACATTAAATTTGCCAATTTCAGGATGAGAGATGATGAGAATTAGTCTCATATATTCTTTAGATGTAAGAGGATAATAAGAAAATTATTTTGCAAAATTCTAAGTCAATATATAAAAACATAAATAAAAAAACATATTCTTTAAAAGGCACAAATTACCAAAGCTCACACAAAAGTCATTGACAACATGAATACTTTTATATCTGTTAGAGGTCTTGAAAATATAGTTTAAAAACGTTCATGGAAAAAATAAAACCCTCCAGGTTCAGATGGCATCTTTGGTAAATTTTGCAAATAATGCCAAAGAAAATTCTATTCCAAACTATTCCAGAAAATGATAAAGAAGAGAATAATTGTGAAATTGTATGAAGCAATATTATGCTAATACAAAACTGACATAAAAATGAGAAGAAATTTTTTCTACAGATTAATATCCCTTATTTCTAAACATGCAACAATTCTCAACATTACTTTTACAAAAATTAAAGGTTAGTTTAAAATTCATAATCAATATATACTCAATAATGTAATTTACTGTATTAATAAACTTCAAACAATAAAGTATGCACAGTCATATAAACAAATGCAGAAGGAACATTTTACATAATACAACAATGATTCCTGGTAGTGAAAACTCTCAGCAAACTAATAACATAATAAAATTTCCCAATGTATACAGAACTGCAGCTAATATCACACTTAATTGTGAAAGTTGGATTTCTTCCTATCTAAAGTCAATATTAAGAGAGGAAGTTCAATCAACATTATAGTGAAGGTTCTAAAACAATAAGAGAAGGAAAAAGTCATTCAGTTTGGAAAGAAAGACATAAACATGTTTTTATTAGAAGAAAATATGACCCATTATTTAGAAAATCTAATGAGATATGGAAAAAATCTAATCAGCATTTTTAGGAAACTTACTGAATAAAACATTGATTTACATATTTATAATGAACAATTAGAAATTAATAAATAATTTCTTTTATGCAATTTTCATTGCAATAACCCTTAAAATAAATACTTAGTGACAAATTGCACAAAAAACCAGCAAGCTGAAACACTGAAAACAACAAAATGTTGCTATGAGAAATTAAAATCTAAATCAATGGAGAGTTTTAAAGCCTTCATGGGTCAGCCGATTCTACATAGTCTATACTCGCCTCAAATCGATCTAGAGATTCAACAAAATTCGAATTCTAATCTATGCTGGATTTTATAAAAATTGACACCAATTCCAGGATTGTGTGTGTGTGTGTGTGTGTGTGAATCCAAAAACATCTAAATTAGCTAAAACTTCTTTGATATAGAATAAAATTGGAAGATTTAACACTACCTAGAGATTTATTCTAAAACTACATTAACCATGAAGATAGAGAGAATTGGCATAAAAACAGACATAGAAAAGGAAGCAGAGCACAGAGTCCAGGACTATACACAACGCTCCATGAAAACGAATTGTCGCAAACATGCAGAAGAAACTAAGTAGGGAAAATATAAACTTTTCAACAAATGGATCTGGAAAGATTGGATATCAGTGTGTAAAAAATGAACTTTGAAATATAGCTAATATATACACAAAAATTAACTCAAAATGCATGATAGACCTAAATATAACACTTAAACTATAAAACCTTTATAAGTAATTTGTGAACTTGGGCTTGATAAATATTTCTGAGGGATTACTCGCAAGACATGGTGTTGTGAGTAGCAAAAAAGAATTCAGAGTTAACCAAGATCAGAACCTAAAACAGAACTTAAAAATAACACAGAGCAGGAAAAATATCTGCAAGTCATATACCTGATGTAGGACTTGTGTCTGGAATTTGTAAAGACTGTCAAATAATTATTTTTAAGAAAGACAACAGCTTTGTACAGATAACATATCAAAGAACATATGTTCATAGTAAATATTTATATAAATCAATGCTCATCATAATAGTCACTAATACAATTCAGATTGACACCATGATGAGACAGTACCATGTACTTATTGGAATGGCTAAATTTAAGTATTCTGACTATATAATCTGTTGGCAAAAATGGGGGGAATCTGAAATAAACACATATTGCTGGTAAGAATGCAAAATAATAGAATCACTTAGAAAAACATCTTAGTGATTTCTTAAAATGTTAAAATACATTTACTATTTAACCTAGCCATTTTCATTTCTACATATTATCACAAGAGAAATAAAACATATGTCCTTTGAAAAGTGTGTACCAAAATTCATAGAGGCTTTATTTATAAGAGCTGAAGCTAGAAATGACCAAAATGTTCCGTTACAGGTGTATAGGAAACTCTGACATATTCATACAATAGAATACTGCTTATCAGTAAAAATAAAAAAAGTATTGATATATGGTACAACCTGAACAAATTTCAAAATAAGTATGTAATGTAAAAGAAGCTAGATGAAAAATAGATATTGTGATGGCATTTATATAAAATTCTAGAAAATAAAAATTAACCTACTGTGAGAGGCGATGTTATGAATTGAATTGTGTCCCACAAAAATACATATGTCAGAGTCCTAAACTGTAATCTGTATGTTATTGGAAATAATATCTTTACAGAGGCAATAAAGGTTAAATGAAGTTGTAAGGATAAAGTCCCTAATTCAACATTACTAGTTGATAATTAGGATAAAGTTCCTAATTCAACATTACTACTCTTCCTGAAAAAGGAGAAGCCAAACCTACAACACCTTGATCTTGGATTTCCAGCCCTGAGAACTGCAAGAAATAAACTTCTGTTGTTTAAGCCACCCAATCTGGTATATTGTTATGGCTGTCCTAGAAACCTAATGCAAATCATAAATAATCTCACTGTTTATAAACAAAGACCTTCATCCTCTGTTGAATGGATAAATATAATGTGGAAAATACATGCAGTGAAAGACAGTACAACAGAAATGACAGATCAAATTGTTGCCACATGTAACGGCAAGTGAAATATCGTAGATACAATGTTGAGTGAAAGAAGCCAGACACAACACATACCACTATATAATTCTGTTTGTACAATTCGAGAACTGGCAAGTTAATCTATGCTGTTGAAGTCAGGTTACTGGATACTTTAGAAAGGACTAAAGTTGCTTGGCTAAGTTTCATCCGGTCACATGGAGGCCTTCTGAGTCCTGGTAACAGTAGTTTTTCATCTGGGTATGAGTAGCAGGAAGGACAATCCAAGGGGCAGCAATGCCAAGCTTTCATCAGGCTTTTCGTTTATATTCAGAGTGGGGTCAATCAGTGTCTTTGATGCCCATTTTTTATTAAATAGGACTTTTTACTGAAGCACAATATTTACACTAAAAAATACAGATTAAAAGGGGTTAGTTCCAGTACATTTTTCTAAAGTAAACATATCAGACATCAGAGGGCTGAATAAGACTTCTGTAAACATATCAAGTCAGAAAATATATGTAGATAGATCGATAGATGATAGATAGAGAGATAGATAGATAAATGAAGTGGGTGGTAAAAGTACACTTTTGTAAGAAGTGTTTCTGCTATGATTTGTTACTCATGTGTTCATGTTTGTAAGTAACAACATTGTAGCCAACACTATAAATGTATTCTTTAATTACAGTAATGGCCCTGAACTTTCAATAAATAGCCAGGGTTTGCTTTTCCCACTGGAGAAGAAAGGCTTCATCCCAGACTTGTAGCTGCTCTGCTTTCTGGGTACCGTGAGAGATTGAAGGACTGCCAGCACTGAGCGTTCTGGAGAAACATCTCCTCCTAAAGAGTTACCAGGTATACGCTTCAGCGAATGCTCTCTACTGTTACTCTCTTACCGGGTTCCTACAAGCAGTTAATCTAGGCCTTAGTGAAGGTATTAGTTTTCATTCGAACTCCATAAAAATTGGTGTCCAGCTACACAAAATTAAACAGAGGCACAACCAAATATGGAATACTAACGAGTAAGGAAAATAACAAAATGACGTTTTATTTTGGAAAAAAATATTGCTTGGAAAACTATACTGCAAAGTCAATTTGCAAATGTAGAATAAAAATTTCATTCAAATTTTATACATAAGGCCAGTTCCACAGTGAATATGTGTATATGTGTGGGGAAAGGAGAGGCGAGGGCTAGGAGATTGAAAGGTTGAGAGACAGATTGATTGCGGTGTCGTGCGTAGAGTTTCTTCTTATTTGCTTCTTTTTATTTTTATTTTTCACTTTCCAAATACATATAATTGTTTCCCTTTACTACTCTAATAGGAAAACCAATACATTTACTTAATGAAAAATAAAACAACCTTTAAAACCTTTAAAAGGCAAATTTGTCTGCAGAACTGCTTTTGTATATTCAATTCTTGGGATGTCATAGTAAAAAGCAAAGTTCGATTCCATCTTTTCATGCCTTTTAAATTCCATTTTTCTTTCTACTCATACATATTTCTGGGAGTCTGAAAAGTGTAACTTCAAATGTATTAGATATCTTATTCAATTATTCTTCCTGATCCATCACATAGAAAAAGAATCTACATGAAATCCACATACATCAGTAGTTTTGTAAAAAAATAATCTTCCTTATGAACAATACTTCTAGGAGGTAGGCCTTATTCTTAGAGTCATTTCATTAAAAAAATGTAGCAGGCATCCTTTTTGTTTTATTATAGATCTACTATTCAAATAAAGACATCTTAATCCTCCCTTCGACTCTTACTTTTCTCCCTTTCATCCCTCCCATCCACTCTCCTTTCCTGTCTTCTTTTCTGCCTTCCTGCCTTTCTTCTTTCCTTCTTGCAAATGAATCCTATAGCCCATTAAATATATAGTTTAGGTATTTTTGACTGGTATCCACTTTTGTCTGTTCCATTTTAAAACCACTTTCAAGAACTTGCTTCACCAGTCACAAGGATTAACTATGTAATATGTTCATAAATATAATCTTTCTTAAATGACTATATAATGGAGTAATTGCCGGAAATCATCTTCACATACTTATGCTGATTGTTTGTATCTCCTGTAGCATAACTGTTTCTCCTTCAACATGCATGCCTTCTCAATATATGTCATTGCCTTCAAAGAATCAGGACAATTACTCGGGAGATTTAGATTTAAAAGAACTCTTTTTTTGTTTGTTTGTTTGAGATGGAGTCTTTGTCTGTTACCCAGGCTGGAGTGCAGCGGGCTATCTGGGCTCACTGCAACTTCCACCCTCCCACTTCTTCCAACTATTTAAAATGTTTCATTTAGAAATGTTTGTCTTTTTTTTTTTTGGCTGAATTCATCAAATATTTCCCCTAATCCTCTTATGTGTTTATCAACTTATATTCTTTAAAGTTGTATTGGCAGTCCTAAACTAAGCCAGCAGGTGTGTAAGTCACAGAAGGAAAGGACGTGAAAGACTGAAAATGTGACTACCATTTCTGTGTATCTCCATTTTTGCTCTGGGGACTCTATTCCTAGCATCAGTCATGAACATGGGACAATGTTGACAAAGTAATTGATTTTATTGGTTTCCATGGACTTGGCTTGACATTCAGGATCGACAATTTTCTTCGTAATGGTAGAGATTTGCTGATATCTGTGCACATTACAATTGTTTCGTAAGGCTTTAAAAATTTTTCTAAAATTTTATAACGTAAATCACTTTGGGCTTTTCCACTGGAGGCGCCCATGCCTAGCACCAGCGCTGCTGGCTTATCTCTAGTGATTCCCTGAGAAGTTCCAGCGTATTTTGATAGGACTGGGTACCAACATCAATGGGGAGTGAAGACAGCCTCTCCGTCACTGCCTTTAAGGACGTAGGCCGAAGACACACTCGTGTGGTGTTGAGGAAAGCGGACATCAAGGGATATCGACCTCACCAAGGGACAGGAGAATTCACGGAGGAGGAGGTGGTTCGTGTTTTCACCATTATGCAGAATCCACACCAGCACAAGATCCCAGACTGGGTTGTGAACAGAGAGCGGATGTAGAGGATGGAAAATACACCCAGATCCTGGCCAGTGGTTTGGACAATGAGCTGCATGAAGACCTGAAAAAGATTCCAGCCTGTGGAGGTCTGAGCCGCTTCAGGGGCCTTCGTGTCCAGTGCCAGGACAGCGAGACCGGCTGCCACGGTCATGCTGTGGGTGAGGAAGAAGTCAGTCTGCAGGTTTCGTCTGTTAATAAATCGCTTTGGTAGAATAACTGCTATTTAAAATGTAATACGTTTTATCTTTCTGGGTAAGTGAAATCTTTTCATGAAAAATAAATCAAGTCAGCTGTATTATAGCAGTTGCTTTGACTTCTATGCCGATTTGTATTATCCGGTAGCAGATTAAATATATTTAATTCACTAGTTGCCCTGATGGTATAAGTAGCCAGAGAAGCACTGGGCGAAATAACTTCAGAGAACTTCTGTGTCAGTTGAATGATTTGTCTTTGTTGGTTCAGTGCCCTGAAATTCTGGTCATTCTCTCAAACCAAGAATTTCAGGTGGTTATGATAATGTTGCCACCTCCTCACTATAATCACACTTAATGAGCTGCAGCAGGTGGTAGTAGCTGGCACAGTTGAATAGTTCTCCTCCCTGCACCAACAATTGGCTATTTGTTTGGCAAATAAAAAGGACTCCATAGGAGAAATAGAGAGAAAAATAGCTGTGGGGTAGCTGTGGTTCTACCAATTCTTTTATTCTCTTGTTTCTTTTCCACTATAGAATTTATTCCTTTTTTCTTTAATAGAGAAAATGACATGTTACCTTTTCCAGGGAAATACATTCTATGTATTTAGTAAGTACCCTTTAAAATGTAAGAACTGAATTTAGCAATCTGAAACAGAAAGTACTGTTTGAGGTTTTCTTGGCTAGCAAAAGTCACTTTTTTAAATGCCAATTTCAATGTTAATTAGCCCCTTTAGCCATTTTACAAATATATACATGGTTTAAAATAGCATGTTATACACAATAAATATGTAAAATTTAATTCATTATTTAAAAATTAAAAATAAATGAATAAATGCATGGAAAAATAGTTTTACATATATTTAAAAAGAGAATGAAGCCTTTGTTAGGTAACATTGTTTCCTAGCATAACGATATCATATGGATTTCTTTAAAATTCCACTGATATTCTTTCTTGTATATCATGTACACAAACACACTAAAACACACTAACAGTTTATGTAAGTAGAGAGAATCAGTACTGATATTTTGAGTGTGAAGTAAACTTTCTTTCTTTCCATTTAAAAACTGCTGATTTGTCATTTAGTGTGTTATCTCAAAATGACTCTGTTTGCTTTACTTTCCCTTTGTGTTTATTAAAATAATAATTTTTATTAATATAACTAGATGTTTAATTTTTAAGATAATTCCTTACTATAATTTTTTTGTTTCAATTGATTTTTAAGGAGCTTTAATAAGCCTTGTTTAATCTCCTTGGATATATATATGTGTGTGTGTGTGTGTGTGTGTGTGTGTGTACTCTATAATTATCATTGTATAAAATAGATGTATTATCTAGCTTAGGGGAATATAATGTGTTTTTAATTCCCAGCATTTTAAAATGAAAACATGGAAAAAATAACCTACAATGACTGATGGTTTGAAGGCCGTATGTTGGTATCTTACTTAGACTAATAGAAAACGAATATTTGAACTGTTAACAAATAGCAGTGTTATAAAGAAATTAATTAGTGCCAGAATCTGTGCATTGAATTTTTTTTCTATTTTCTTCTGGAGTTTCTCCAGTAGTAATTTTTCTTTATTTCTAGGAGCAATCAATGCTTTCCAGAAAAAAGGACAGATAAAGAAAACATAATTTTTTAATGCTTTAAGAAGGTAGACAATGACTTGTTTCTGCATCTTTGCATTCAAATGGGCTGTTTTTGTAAATAACACATAATTTACTCATATATAATACATCAGAAACACTTATGTTGTTAAAATTTGTGCTGATGCTACATATAAAATTTGAAGTATTTCATATATTAAAATTGGTAAAAGATGCATGTGAAAGTTCTGAAAAATAATAATAGATTCCCACAGTCCAACCTGAATGCCAGGACGTTAGCAATGCCACTGATTATTATACGTGCGTTTCCCCAATTCTCCCTGCTTTATGTAAGGGTAACAGATATCTTGAATTTTGTATTTATCAGTGCCTTAATTTTAAAAGACTAGATTTACCATTGTTCCAGATTCCGAACTCAGTGTCAGCTTCACCCTCTCTTATATTTTGCCTGTCTCATAACAGTGAAGTCTAAAGCCGTATTTCTTTGACACAACTGCCAACAGCATTTTAGGTTAGTTTTCCATATTAAGAAGTTTGCAATATTTGAAAGTCAGAAGAGAAAGAAATATCATCAGCCTCCAAAGAGAACGGAATGACTTTGATCATTATTTAGGCATTTTCATTGCAAATGATCTATTTGCTGCTACTACTAGCCAATAAGATCACAAGGTTATTTTCTGATATTTTGGCAGCATCCTGATATTTTGAAGTCAGTGCAATGTTCCCTGCCTTTGGCTTCCCCATTCTTCAAGGGATTCTGTAAGCCTTTAACTCCCTATTCATGACTATTTCTGCCTCCTGTACATAGGAAAATATCTGTGTTCCTTTCTGAACTGAAAAGACAATGCATTCCCAAATATAGTTGCTGGTTTGGTTTTTTTTTTTTTTTTTTTGAGCTTCAGTAAAGTATATTAAATTCAAAATTGTCCTATGTGACTTGCTTTTCCACCAACACCATGTGCCTATTATTGAGCGATGGTATTTTACATAGATGTTGAGATTATTATTTAGTGTTGTAAAATATCCCATTGTATGACTACAGCACAGTTTTTTAACAATATCATCTGCCCTTGGCTTACCCATGTTACAAGAGATTCTGTAAGTATTTAATTTCCTATTAATTAATTGTGCTGGTAAACATTTGGTTTGCTATTATTTTTAATTTCCTTTTTTATTGTTGTTTTGTTTTGTTTTCTGTTTGTTTTTTTCTACTATAAGCAAGATGGCTAGTTGCAGTCTTCAGAAAGTCTTTTTGGTGCACATTTATAAGACTTTTCCTGGCTTATTGACAAAGTATTTCTACTTGGCAAGACTTTAGTTGAGTACGTGAACCTTCTCCTAGGCCTCGCTGTGCACCTCCTTGTAAATCCAGTTTTAACAAAGAACCCAGCTCAGTCAGTAGAGCACAAATCTACCACCCTCCGTATCTGATGGCTTTCAATATCTGATCCAATTCTTCATCTGCCATGGCTACAGAGGTGATATTGGCTCACCCTGGCATATATTCAGAAAGAATCTGTTGTTCATGTAGAATCCTCTTTGCCTTTGCATCCAGTAACCTCCATCCTACTCTTTGGGTATAAATTCTACTTACCCATGCTATATTTGAAGTTCAGCCCAATCTCTATCCCCCGCCGCAAGACCTCATTGCAGTGGTCCCTATGTTTATTGCCACAGCTTTGAATGAAGCGCTTTAATAAATATCACTGAATAATTTTTTATTTAATAGTTCATACATTAAAAATGGAATTACTTAGAAGTATCTGCATTTTCTACTTTAAGCAATGAAGCTAAATTGTTTTTAGAATTGATTATACTAATTCCAATTGCAAGTGTATTAAAAATACCTATTTCTCTTGTATTTGCCTAGTTGTGGCGTTGTGTAGATTTACTGGTATGCCCATTTAATGAATGTAAATTAGTATCTTATTGTAGTTTTGGTGTGTATCCCCCATTAATAAGATTAAATAATCTGCCTGTAGTAATTTCTTACTTATTTTATATTTTGTGAAATACTTGTTAAAATGACTATCAAATTTTCCAATTATGTTTTCTGTTTATTACGTTTTTGCAGTTTCTGAAATTATCAAGATATAATGTCATTGAAATACATTTATTTTAAATTTTTCTCATGTGGTTAGTCTTTTTGTTTTCTTTTTAATGTACTTTGAAGAAGAGACTTTTTTACACTTAGCTTTTTGTGTCTTAAGAAAATCTTCTCTAACCCTATGGTCATAAAGATACCCCTATTTTTATAAAAGCTTTAGATTTTGATTTTCACATGTGTTTGATGTATTCTGGACCTTCTCTTCTCCCCTCCCTGTGTTTTGACCTCTCTTCAGGGTATTCTACTTCTTCATCTCTCTAGGGTGCATTATAGATAATGTCTGATTCTCTCATCAGCTGGTATACTCTTATTCTAAACCCAGCAATTACAATTTCACTTCTCTTTTCTATATTACTCATTTCTAAATGTATTATGTTGGTATTCAAATCATTCTTATTTTTAATGATCTATTATACTCCATTACTTACATTTTTCCTTTATTTTAACATATATTATACACATTTATTTCATGTTCTTAATTTAAACCTCAAATATATAAAATCCTTAATCTATTCTCTGCATTTTTTTCTGGCACTCATTCAGGGTGGCTTGTTTTACTGTTTATTTTATTTCGTTGAATCTTATCTGTTAGCATTCTAAGGGTCTAAACTGAGAAATCTTCACTCCAAATAGGTTTGAAACGTACTTTAAAAAGAAACCAAGTTGCCCTAATCAGCTGAGACAATACTAGCTGTCTTCCGCAGTACCATACTGCAAAGGGGTTGCACGTCTGGCCAGCTGCATAGAGATGAGGTGACAGCTGAAGTCAACCCCAGTGCTGACGGCTTCTGAAGATGTTTCTCAACTCACCAGCATATGCAGCGACCATGCAGTCAGTACAGAATAACTAGGTCATGAAGATCTCTGCTTGGAATTTATGAGACTTTTTTATGAATTTTGAGCTTCTGGTATACTCATTGCGTTGTTTTCTGTCCCGTGTCCTCCAAAATGTAAGAGAACTCGGTGCTGGGTGAGACAGAATATGGACTCTGAGGCTGTTAATCGATACCATGACCACTTCTGCTAACAGAGGAGACGGTATCAGATATGCATGAGCTAATTTAAATAACAAAGTAAACTAATGAGAATTTAATCTTTATTCATTGAGTTTTATATGCTGACATGAAAAACAAATAATAAAGAAACAGCCCAAAGATTAATTTAAGTAAGTGCCAGAATATATCGTTAGCATATAAAGGAAATTTCTTTACCTGAAACAATGAGGTTTTCTAAATATGTCATCATGTCATCTGCAAACAGAAATACTTTGGCTTCCTCTCTCCCTATTTAAATACACTTTAGTTCTTTCTCTTGCCTGATGGCCCTGGCCAGAACTTCCAATACTACGTTGAATAGGAGTGGTGAGAGAGGGTGTCTTTGTCTTGTGCTGGTTTTCAAAGGGAATGCATCCAGATTTTGCCCATTCAATATGATATTGGCTGTGGGTCTGTCATAAATAGCTCTTATTATTTTGAAATATGTTCCATCAATACCTAGTTTATTGAGTGGTTTTCAGCATGAAGAGGTCTTGAATTTTATTGAAAGACTTTTCTTCATCTATTGAGATAATCATGTGGTTTTTGTCATTGGTTCTATTTATGTGATAGATTGCATTCATTGATTTGCATATGTTGAACCAGCCTTCCATCCTAGGGATGAACCTGAGTTGATTGTGGTGAATAAGCTTTTTAACGTGCTGCTGGATTCCGTTTGCCAGTATTTTATTGAAGATTTTCGTATCGATGTTTATCAGGGATATTGGCCTGAAATATTCTTTGTTTGTTGTGTCTCTGCCAGGTTTTGGTATCAGGATGATGCAGGCCTCATAAAATGAGTTAGGGAGGTGTCCTTCTTTTTCTATCGTTTGAAATAATTTCAGAAGGAATGGTATCAGCTCTTGTTTGTACCTCTGGCACAAGTCAACTGTGAATCTGTCTGGTCCTGGGCTATTTTGGTTGCTAGGCAATTAATTACTGCCTCAACTTCAGAACTTGTTATTGATGTATTCAGAGATTCGACTTTTTCCTGGTTTAGTCTTGGGAGGGTGTGTGTCTAGGAATTTATCCGTTTCTTCTAGATTTTCTAGTTTATTTGCATAGAGGTTTTTATAGTAATCACTGGTGGTAGCGGTATTTTTGTGGGATCAGTGATGATGTTCCCTTTCTAATTTTTATTGTGACTAATTGATTCTCGTCTCTCTTCTTCTTTATTAGTCTGGCTAGCAGTCTGTCTCTTTTGTTAAGCTTTTCAAAAATTCAGCTTCTGGAGTCATTGAATTTTGAAGGGTTTTTGTGTTTCTGATCTTATTTATTTCTTGTCTTCTGTTAGCTCTTGAATTTGTTTGCTCTTGCTTCTCTAGTTCTTTTAATTGTGATGTTAGGGTGTCAGTTTTAGATCTTTCCTGCTTTCTCCTGTGGCCACTTAGTGCTATAAATTTCCCTGTAAACACTGCTTTAGCTGTGTCTCAGATATGATGTGTAGTTGTTCTCATTGGTTTCAAATAACTTGTTTATTTCTCCCTTAATTTTGTTATTTACCCAGTAGTGATTCCGGAGCAGGTTGTTCAGTTTCCATGTAGTTGTGTGGTTTTGAGTGAGTTTCTTAATCCTGAGTTCTAATTTGATTGCACAGTGATCTGGAAGACTTGTTATGCTTTCCATTCTCTTGCATTTGCTAAGGAGTGTTTTACTTACAATTACGTGGTCAGTTTTAGAATAAGTGCTTTGTGGTGCTGAGAAGAATGTATATTGTTTTGATTTGGGGTGGAAAGTTCTGTTGATGTCTATTAGGTCTGCTTGGTTCAGACCTGAGTTCAAGTCCTGAATATCCTTGTTAATATTCTGTCTTGTTAATCTATCTAATATTGACAGGGGGGTGTTAAAGTTTCTCAGTATGATGTTTTGGGAGTCTAAGTCTCTTTGTAGGTCCCCAAGAACTTTCTTTATGAATCTGTGTGCTCCTGTATTGGGTGTATACATATTTAGGATACTTGGCTCTTCTTGTTGCATTGATCCCTTTACCATTATGTAATGCCCTTGTTTTTTTTTTTTTTTTTTAATCTTGTTGGCTTAAAGTCAGTTTTATCAGAGACTAGGATTGCGATTGCAATGTCTGCTTTTTTTTTTTCTTTCCATTTGCTTGGTAAATCTTCCTCCATCTCTTTATTTTGAGCCTATGTGTGTCTTTGCAGGTGAGATGGGTCCCCTGAATATAGCATATCAAAGGGTCTTGACTCTTTATTCAATTTGTCAGTCTGTGCCTTTTAATTGGGGCATTTAGCCTGTTTACATTTAAGGGTAATATTGTTGTGTGTGAATTTGACCTGTCATTATGATGCTAGCTGGTTATTTTGCCCATTAGTTGATGCAGTTTTTTTATAGTGTCGATGGTCTTTACATTTTGATATGTTTTTACAGTGTCTAGTACTAGTTTTTCTTTCCAATATTTAGTGCTTCCTTCATGAGCTCTTGTAAGGCAAGCCTGGTAATGACAAAATCCCTCAAAATTAGCTTGTCAGTAAAGGATTTTATTTCTCCTTCTCCTCTGCAGCTTAGTTGGACTGGATATGAAATTATGGGTTGAAAATTATTTTCTTTACAAATTTTGAATATTAGCCTCCACTCTCTTCTGGCTTTTATGGTTTCTGCTAAGAGATCTGCTGTTAGTCTGATGGGCTTCCCTTTGTTGGTAACCTAACCTTTCTCTCTGGCTTCCCTTAAGATTCTTTCCTTCATTTCAACCCTGGTGAACCTGACCATTATGTATCTTGGGATTGCTTTTCCTGAGGAATATCTTTGTGATGTTCTCTGTATTTCCTGAGTTTGAATGTTGGCCTGTCTTGCTAGGTTGGGGAAGTTCTCCTGGATAATACCCTGAGGTGTGTTTTCCAACTTGGTTCCATTCTCCCTGGAGAATTTCAGGTACACCAATCAAACATATGTTTGGTCTTTTCACATAGTCCCATATTTCTTGGAAGCTTTGTTTGTCCCTTTTTATTCTTTTTCCTGTAATATTGTCTTAATGCTTTATTTCATTAAGTTGATCTTCAATCTCTGATATCCGTTCTTCTGCTTGATCAATTTGGCTATTAATACCTCTGTATGCTTAACAAAATTCTCGTGCTGTGTTTTTCAGCTCCATCAGGTAGTTTTTACTTCTCCAAACTGGTTCTTCTAGTTACCAATTCTTCTAACCTTTTATCAAGGTTCATAACTTCCTTGCATCGGGTTAGAACATGCTCCTTTAGCTCAGAAGAGTTTGTTATTACCCATCTTCTGAAGCCCACTCCTGTTGATTTGTCAAATTCTTTTTCCATCCAATTTTGTTCTCTCGCTGGTGAGGAGCTGTGCTTCTTTGGAGGAAAAAACTCGATGTGGTGTTTTGAATTTTCAGCCTTTCTGTGCTGCTTTTACCTTGTCTTTGTGGACTTATCTACCTTTGGTCTTTGCTGTTGGTGACTTTCGGATGGAGTTTTCGCGTGGTCATCATTTTTGTTGATGTTGACTTTATTGCTTTCTGTGAGTTTTCCTTCTGACAGTCATGCTCCTCTTCTGCAGGTCTGCTGGAATTTGCTGGGGTCTACTCCAGACTCTGTTTGCCTGTGTATCACCAGTGGAGGCTGCAAAACAGCAAAAATTGCTGCCTACTCCTTCTTCTGGAAGCTTTGTCCCAGAGGGGCATCCTCCAGATGCCAGCCAGATCTTTGCTGTATGAGGTGTCTGTTGACCCCTGCTGGTAGTGTCTCCTTGTTAGGAGACTCCCACTTGAAGAGGCAGTCTTAGCAGAGTCTGAGCACTGTGCTGGGAGATCCGCTGCTCTCTTCAGAGCTCGGAGGCAGGAACATTTAAGTCTGCTAAAGCTGCACCCACAGCCACCCCTTCCCCCAGGTGCTCTGTCCCAGAAAGGTGGGAGTTTTATCTATAAGTCCCTGACTGGGGTTGCTGCCTTTCTTTCAGAGATGTCCTGCCCAGAGAGGAGAAATCTGGAGACACAATCTGGCCACAGGTTCTTTTCTGAGCTGCGGTGGGCTCTCCCCAGCCTGAACTTCCTGGGGACTTTATTTACACTGTGGGGGAAAACTGCCTACTCAAGCCTCAGTAATAGCAGATGCCCCTGCCTCCACTACCCTTGAGCACCCCAGGTTGACTTCAGACTGATGTTTGGCAGCAAGAATTTCAAGCCAGTGGGTCTCAGCTTGCTGGACTCCTTGGGGTGGGATCCACTGAGCAAGACCACTTGGCTCCCTGTATGCTTCATGTTTTAGGAATGGCACACCCTGCTTCACATCACCTCTGCAGGCTGCACCCACTATCTAACCAGTCCCAGTGAGATGAACTACATACCACACTTGGAAATGCAGAAATCTCCCATCTCCTGTGCTGGTGTCGCTGGGAGCTACAGACCAGAGCTGTTCTTATTCAGCCAACTTGCCTGGGAAATCTTCTATTTTCTTACTACGCTTCATTTCCTCTGTTCTATGTTATTCTTTTAAATTATGCTTATAACCATTAAACTGATTTAATAGCCTACAAATTGATCACAACATAAATCTTAGAAATATTTCTTGAGAAGGTATTGCATCTGTGAAAACTCATAACAGCAATATTTTAATAGCATAATCCAGTGTGCTGGAAGCGGCTACTGTCCAATGATAGGTTAATGCATATGAAATGGTGTTTTTATTCTTACTATAAAAAAGTATATAACAATACAAAATTAGTGAATTTTGATTTGCATTTCTCTAATGACCAATAATGATAAGCATCTTTTCTTTTTATGTTTCTTGGCTACATAAGTGTCTTCTTTTGAAAAGTATCTGTTCATCTCCTATGCTCACTTTTGAATTGGTTTGTTTTGTTTGTTTGTTTTTTGTAAATCTGCTTTAGTTTTTTACAGATTCTAGATATTACCCCTTTGCCGGATGGGTAGATTGCAAAGAATTTTTCCCATTCTGTTGGTTCCCGGTTCACTCTAAATCTGGAGACAACAGATGCTGGAGAGGACATGGAGAAGTAGGAACACTTTTCCACTGTTAGTGGGAGCATAAACTAGTTCAACCATTATGGAAGACAGTGTGGCAATTTCTCAAGGATATAGAAATAGAAATTCCTTTTGACCCAGCAATCCCGTTACTGGGTATATACCCAAAGGATTATAAACCATTCTGTTATAAAGACACATGCACACGTATGTTTGTTGCAGCACTGTTTACAATAGAAAAGACCTGGAACCAACCCAAATGCCCATCATTGATATTCTGGACAAAGAAAATGTGGCACATATATACCATGAAATACTATGCAGCCATAAAAAAAGGCAAGTTCATATACTTTGTAGACACGTGGATGAATCTAGAAACCATCATTCTCAGCAAACTAACACAAGAACAGAAAACCAAACACAGCATGTTTTCACTCATAGGTGGGTGAGGAGTAATGAAAACACTTGGGCACAGGGAAGGGAACAACACTCACTGGGGTAGGTGGGCGGGGAGGGACAGTGGGGGATGGGGAGGATGGGGAGGGATAACACCAGGAGAAATGCCTGAGATCGGCGATGGCGGGGGTGGGATGGAGGCAGCAAACCACCGTGGCATGTATGTACCTATGCAACAATACTGCAGGATGCAGGATGTGCATGTGTACCCCAGAGCCCAAAGTACAATTTAAAAAAATAGTGAATTGCAACTACATACATTTACATAAATTTATTCCAATATTCTAAAAATTGAATGAAAAACAAAGTTGCCATTTCTGGAAAGATTTAATATTCATCATATAAAACTAAGTATTTTAATGAAATAAATTTTATTTTATTGTAAAACTAAAGAAAAAAACAACAAAATAACAAGCAAAACATCAAGTTTGTAGTTTTGTGGGTGACAGGAAGTTCAACAAGGGCAGAAAGTGCTGCAGCTGCTGAGGGAACAAGGAATGTTAAAGAGACTGCAAAATTCAGTCATTAAGCTGCATGGTGAAAACATGAATATTTAATTCTAATTGTTGGTAATTACACATACTTAAATATTTTGTATCTGTTTCACATATAACAAATATTTCAAAGATAACATGTAAACAATGTAAATAATTTTAGGCTAGTCAGAATATGTAGATTAAATAAGAAGATATGAAAATTATACAACATTTGTATTAGATCATTCAATTACCATTTAATCTTTTTTTCCATTTTGAGAGATTGGAAAAATAAAAAATATTTTTTACAAAGCGTTTTTCTGGTTTCTGTTGAAGCTCAGTTTCTAGATGGGATTTTTGAGCTGCAATTCAAATGAAGTTGTAAAACACAGTGAAAGGGCAAATGACAGATTTTGGTGGCAATGCAATTGGGTAAGTGGGCTCCAGAAAATGAGGTGTTGGCAACAGCTGCACTCCGTTGCTGTTCAGACAGGCCTATGGAGAGTGGAGCAGCTGTGGAGGGGGCAGCAGTTACTTCTCCCAGGCATCTAGAATGTAATAGTTCAAAGTCCATTTTTAATATATTGCTTCACTTATAGTGAAACACAATAATAGTAGATTCAGAAATCTTCATTAAGACTGCTCAGTGTTCATCATTTTTCCAGGTCTCTGGGTACATTTTATTTTACTGAAAAAAATTTTCAGTTTTTCACTGTGTTGTCCAGGCTGGCATGCCATGGCTATTCACAGCCATGATCATTGAGCATAGAGCAATGCAGCTTTGAACTTCTGCCTCAGCCTCTGCAGTAGCTGAGATTACAGGCTACCGTCAGCCCGAGTACCAGGTGTATTCTTAAAGCAACTACCTGGTTTCAAGATAATGTTTTTCTTGTCTGATACTTAATAGATTTACTTTTGAAATAATCACTCTGTGTGTGTAGCAGACTCCACGCTAAATTTATACTATTCTTGCATTTTTTTTGTATGTTTCATGGATTTAATGCTTAATATACTTTTTGCTCTTTTTTATCACCCATTCTTAAAACTTTTTGAGACTCAACAGGTTTTTGGAAGCACATTTTATATTTAAGTATTCAGTAAATATTTTTTTATTTTTAAAAAAAAGGCTATCAGACTATCTAAACCATCATATTCCCAGGATGGTGTATTTTTCTTTATTTACTACTATACCTGCACATTTTTCAATAGAATTAAAAAAAAATTCAAAACATGGCTTTAATTGTAGACTACTACTTTGATAAAAGGAGGTAGTCTGCTTTATTGTTTTTTGTTTGGGACACATAGGATACCATTAATTTTTATTTTTATAAATAGAATTTTAATATACTTTCTAGTTGATAAGTCTTCATGCACAGTTTTACTTCCTTAAGTTGCATTTCTCAAAATATGCTTATTAAGAAGGCTCTGAATATGTTTAAAGAATCTTAATATATAACACCAAAATGTCCTTCCTTCAGAAACGAATGTACCGTAATATTGCTTGCTTCTTTCAATAGAATAGAAATTATAGGACAAAATACTGAAAATGAGATACTAGCACAGAGTAGAGAAAGTTGGACACATAAGGAAAACTCCTCATAAAGATTACTCTTGAGACTTTAGCTAAGTACAAATTAGTGAATTTACGTAAGAATACTGCTAGAGATATGGAAAGAGCCACTAGACAGAAATGGATGGAAAAATTGTTAAGACTTCACCAGGACTGGAAATAGATTTGCTCCTACCAGTGAAACAGCCTGACAATATGTAAGACATGAGTTAGAGTGCTCAGAGGAGCATTGTCTGAGTAGTGGGTGAAAAATGATCTTAGACTTCAAGACTTCTTTTGTCTTACCTAAGAAAGCATAAAAAGAAGCCTCAAAAGCATCAAACTTTTTCCAAGAAACTCAACCATATTATAAAGAAACAACTCAGGAATATTTTTTAGGGCATAAAAATGTTGTCCAGCAACCAATAAACTAAAATCATAATGTCTAACATTGAATAAAGAAATTACCAGCATACAAAGAAACAGAAAAATACTATTAAATGTAAGGAGAAATCAATATTTGGTAGTCTTGATCCTAGAAATCTTGAATGTTTTTCCAAAAATTTACTCTTTAATATTTGACTTCAGTGTTATAATTTTTTAAAAACGTGTGTAGACAAATTTTCAGTAACACCTAGAAGTACAATTGATGTTGTATGCTTACTTTCTATTTTTGATGTTACAAAATGTAACAATTTTTAATAATTATCTGTAGATTTCTTTAGATTTTTATATAAACAGTCCTCTATACACAGAAGACAATTTATCTCTTCCCTTTAAAAATCTGTCATTGTTTTCTGTTTCTGTACTTGCTACAAGCTATCACAAATGTTGAGAAGACTGCTAACAGTTGATTGTTGATATTTTTCAACTTACGATACAAAGTGTTCAATAGTCTATCATTCAGTAGCATATCAGCTTAAAGTATTTTTGTAAAAACCTCGACCTGAGGAAATTTCTTTCTCCTCTTAATTGCTTGTGTTCATTAATAATGATTGGTTTTTTAAATATTATGAATTGTTGTTTATCCTTTGTTGAGATAACCTTTTTTCTCACTTATTTGGATCGGGTGGAAACCTTCATTGTTAAATATTCAACTATTTCCATAAATAACATTTTTATTTATAGATCTATTTTATGTGTTAATATTATTCAGGATTTTGCATAGGTTCTCCTTGGGAATATTGGACTGTAATGTTTTTCATTTGAAAGCTTTTTTCAGATTTGGTTCTTAAAGTCCTAGGGCCATAAATACATTGAAAAATGTTTTCTGTTCCTCTATATTCTGAAATAATTGATATAAATTGTGTATTATGTTTTATTTAAATATTTTGAAGAATTGATCAATCAGGTTATTTTTGAGTAGGTTATAAGATATAAAAAAATTCGATTTTCTATTTTTCTCCAGATTTTTAAATCTGTGTTTGTCAGGAAAATTGTTATTTTTATGTAAATTATCATAATTTTTTGGCATAGAATATTTTCTATATGCTTTCTTTTTGTTGTTTGTTTTAATATTTTCTTATTTAATCTATTTATAATCCTGATTGTAATGTCTATTCCTCAAAATGTACATTTATTTTATATTTTATTTTTTCTGTAATGTTGAAAAACCTTAAATTAGTTTTTAAAATTTTGCATATGAGAAATTTTTATGCATACTCGAACTCATTTTACAGAAATGTAAAAATATGTTGACTAATATATGTTCCTTTGACAAAGTTTGAATAGAATGCATTTCTTCAATAGAGTTTATGTATTTCTTTAGTGTATGTATATATATATATATTCATGGAAAAATATAAATAGGGAAGCATATATAAGAACAACTTAGCATACTTTCCAGAATAATATGTACCATAAAAAGATACTATGCTGATTTAGATTAGTTTAAGTATGTGGTACTTTAATTAAAGTTGCTTTTTATTTAAAATGTCATTCTTTCATTTTAACTTGAGGATTTCATTTTAGATCTTGTCATTTTACTAAGCATTTCCTCTCCACTCCCACACACTTGGTATATTTCATTTAATCATTATTGAGCCAACATGCTGTGTCACACTGGAAAAAAAATGAATATGTTATCTATCTATTTAAAACATTTTACTTGATAAATAAATAAAGCAATTTATTATATAGATGTTAGCAGTCACACACTTACTGAACTAGATATAAAAACTCAAAGTCAAATATTTGAAATTATCTAATTCCTGGGCCTTTCTGCATTGCACAGTACCAGGTCTCCATGTTTTCTGGCACTTGTTTTGTCTGTTATTATGTACATACATTTAGGCTGTTCTCATAAGAAACACTAAAATGTAGGCAATCATTTCATAGACTATCCAAATACGGGAGCGTAAATCCATATAATTTGAACTATGAGACTGGGACAATATGCTTTATGACTTAGACTATGTGGGTTATAAAATCACTTTGGGCACTTTTGGGTAAACATCAGAGAGATGGAAAATCATCCATCAGAAAAGCAGAAAATTTTCTATAGTGAGAGATCTATATAACACTTGATTGGGAAACACACATCAGACATATTAAAATGAAACCAGAAAACAAAGTAATGGCTTCAAATATGAGCATGCCACAGGTTAGAGAGCAATAGTACTTCATTAATTTAGCAATGAATAGCTATTTATTTAACAATACTGCGCATTAATTAAGATGGTCACTTGTAAATAAAATCTCAATATCTCCTGGGAACTTTTATTTTTGGTAAAACATGAACTAAATATCTTCTGGGAAAAACAAAAGCAATATTATTAGTACAATACTTTGGGAGAAGAAAAAAACAAACGTTAAAGTGAAGGGGAGCCGAGCACGGTGGCTCAGGCCTGTAATCCCAGCACTTCTGAAGGCCGAGGCAGCGGGACCATGAGGTCAAGAGTTTGATACCAGCCTGACCAATACGGTGAAATTCTGCCTCTACCAAAAATACAAAAATTAACCAGGTGTGGCATCAATTGCCTATCATTCCAGCTACTTGGGAAGCTGAGGCAGGAGAATTGCTTGAATCTGGGAGGCGAAGGCTGCGGTGAGCCAAGAACATGCCACTGCACTCCAGCCTGGGTGAAGGAGCAAGACTCGGTCTCAGAAAAAAAAAAGAAAGGACTACGCATCAATCAGATGTGAAATACGTTATAAAATTGCAATAGTTCAATGTATGGTTTTCTGTAATCTAAAAGGAAGTGAAGATGATGATAAAACAAGAAAAATAGAAAAAATATATGTATAGCCAGGCTTTCTGTTCATAACCAAGTTCAATTGTATCTGATTAACTCATTGATCAGAACCTCTTGATTATTCTAAAGGCATATCAGATTTTTAAAAACTGATGGACCTTCCAGGAAAAGGCCGTTGCTCTATGCTTTGCCAATCTTCTCCATATGCTGATCTGCTTAATGGAATAACTTAGTGTTTTCCGTAAAAAATAAAATTTTGGTTTTGGCATACAGGCTGTCATGTTTCTGATTGTATATGTAAAAGTTTAGTTTATTATTAGATAATTTCCAAGTCATAAATACATAAAAGACATTTCTAATGTATTATGAAAGTGGAATATAAAGTAATTTTCAAGGTGATAGCAAGTTATTGAAACAAATAAATAAATAAATAAATAAGAAAGAAAGAATAACAATTGAGACCCAGCCTGGTTCAATATCACTTGAGATTGAAATTGGTCCTGCGGTGAGGCCATTCTCTAATCCAGCATCTGGAAATTCACTTAATTTCTTTCATACTTCTAACAGCTGTTTGTCATTTTTCTACTTTTATATATCTAAAAGTCTTCAAATTAAAGCCTTTTTATTTGGATCAACTTACCACATTAAAAGTATAACACCTTAGGAAGTCGTTAGCATTTTTAACTTACCTTTGATTTATACATTTTTTTTTCGGGTGACACTTTTTAATTGGATTGTGTCTTCAGAGAATATCAAGAGTCACACATGTGGGCCAGAGCAGCAAGCAGAAGCCCAGTACTCAGAGTGAGGCCTCAGGGAAAAAACGGACTGGATAGGAGGTCAGCAATGGCGGAAGAATCACTGAGGATGGTTGATTTATAAAATTTTTAATTTTTGTTTATAAAACTAATGCTATTGTGGCTTTTCAGTTGTTTCCTTTTAAAATATACAATATATTATTTTTTCTAAAATATTGGGTTTATTTTTGGTCTTGTTGCTTATTTATATGGCATTTTCTTTCTCTGAGAAAAAAATTATTCTATATAGTAATAATAATTAGACATCCTATTTAACTTAATTTCTTATATATACATGTATATTATGCCAACTTTTGGCCTTCAAATTTGAGTATGTAAAGAGAATTAAATTATATCAGGAAACCAAAACAAATTTCAGAATATGTGGACTCAGAATCTGAAATGAGATTTAATCGTTGCTTTGAAAATTATGAAAGATAGATATGATATTAATTGTTTATTACTAAATTTATTAAGGACAAAAAATTGAAGTGATTTTAATAAAAATACACTGAAAATAAGGCTTACATTTGTACTGAAGTTTACAAAGAAGTGTATGAGATTATAAAACATAACAGTAGACACCTCCCATGTGAAAAATACAATATATACTGCTGATTATTTATAAAGTTAAGAAATATACAGAAGTATTTAATAATTTAAGTAATAAAGAAAATTTTCATTATTTTACTACTCATGAAAATCTAATTACAAGTGAGTGCAGTTATTCTGACATAAGTGGACAGAATTCCCGGTTTATGTTACACTTATTTTTAAGATACACACAAAAATAGACATATGTGCTAAACAGATTTATAAACTTATGTGTAAATCTGCCAATTGTGATTCCAGAAGATAGTAATCATTTGAGCTTGAATATAATAATAAACAAAGAGAAATATTTTGTGTATCAAAATTAATAGCCTTTCTACTTAAGAAGATATAAATTAAAATAAATACTTAGAGGAAACAATTTTGTTAATTTAGCCGTGAATTCATTCAATTTATTGAGCACCTGTTTCTGTCAGGCACTTGTATAGTCACTTGTGATATCTTAGTGAATAAAACACATAGATATTCAATGGTAAACTAGAGTTGGGAAACCATGGTTTAAAAGAACAGATTGTTAAATATTGAGGATGCTTTGCGTCAGTTTTTGAAACATTGACATTGTTAGCTTAAAATCAGCCATGAGGGGAATATTTTACAACATGGAAATTGTGCAGGCACTACAAAGCATTGCTTTCCTTTTTTAGCCAGTTTGTCAGCCCACCATTTCAGATATCCCTTTTCTAGCACAGAAAGATGCAACAAACAATATGAAGAATAAGCAAGTATATTATCTTTGATGTTAGAAGGCAATAAGAGTTGTGGTAAACAAAAAGAGAGAGAGAATGGTGGTAAGATTGTGAGTGTGATAGGGAAGCAGTCTGCAGCATTCAATAAGTTAGGCATCATCAAACAGAAACTCAAGTTTGTGAGGCTGTTAGCCATGCATACAAGGAGCGAGTGAGCTGTGAAGTCAAGTAGGAGGAGGTGAGATCAGAGAGGTAATGGGGTCAGATAAGGTCATCTTCTGGAGGCCGGAGAAGGATTGACTTTTTCATCTTGAATGGAATGGAGAGAATCTGCAGGATTCAAAAAGAGTGGCAAGATCTAACATATTTTAAAAGAATAACTCTAGCTTCTGTGTTGAATGTGGGGTCAATGCGTAGGAGGCGTATAGACAAATTTGGAATAAGAGAAGCCTTTAGGATGTATTGCATTCATCCCACAAGAAAAGACATAACTTGCATCAGGGTAGGGACAAATGAACACAGTAAGAAGTCCTTGGATTCCGAATCTGTCTCAAGAGCTATAGCCATAAGGGATTTCGTGGTGGTTAACTGCAAACAAGTTTATCACTACTAACTAGTCACTTACAGATCAGTGTCTTGGGAAGTTAAATTTCCATCATGACAACACCTTTGGTGCCCAAAATTAAAATACCTAAATTTGTTATTATCTTGTGAGCTAGGTTGGCCTAGCTTTATTTTGTAATTTTTCAATGGTTTAAAGTTAGAATAATTTTCTTTTCATAATTTTTGTTTCAACATTTTAAGGAATTAACGGTATCACTTTGACTTTTAAACATTTATGTAATTGAAAGTTTGATTGTGTTTGTTTTCACTTGTCATGAGATAATCTTGTTTGTTAAGAGAGTCGCCAGTACCCCAATTAACATAATTGACACCATTAAGATGCATTTTGCTTCACACTGGAAATCTTTGTGCTCTTCATCTTAGAAGCCACCTTATTATTATTATCTTGCTAATGATTGGAAGTGCTTTGGGATGTCTAATTTACTTAAAACTGAGATCGGTTTTCTTTCAAGTCCCTGGCTAATCTAATAGAAATCTACTTTGGGGCATATTTCAAGGTACATTAGATATCATCAACTTTATTCACATAATGCTTTCATTAATGAAACATTAAATGACCCCTCCTCATCCCAAGCAGGGTGCTTAGTTTCTAGCAATTAGCAGTTAGCAGAAATCTTTTCTATAGATGCAATGAATGAACTGTGTCTAAATTATATAATCATTATTTCATACATGTAACGTGAGTTTATCTTTCATAGGAACTTTATGTTCCAGCAGTAACTTGCTCTACATACTGGAAGAAAGAAGGACTTTATAAAAATAACTGATTATGTAATTTGAAAGTCACCTACAGCACCTTTATTCTTCAGTGTTTCTATATGATGATCTGTAATAGATGTCATAATTCTCTTGAAGACACCTTGATGATATACTATAATAATGTATCACAGGAGTGCTATTACTAGATTTTATTTAAGAAGTTTTAAATGTTATAAAAGTAACCTGAACACCAAAAGACAAATATATGTACATTTACAGTCAATTTCTATTTTCACTCGCAGTCTGCGGTAATCATGAACCATGATTTCTCTTGAAGTTTTGCCTTTCTAGACATTTTTTATAAATGAACTCATACAAAATATAGCTTTCTTTTTTGTGGGAAAGTATTTTAATACTTGTAAATATACTATTATTCATAAAACTTTCCCTCAAAGTTTTAAGGAATTGTTGATAATTAATAGGTGCTTTCACTCATATTATGATGGCTACTGAGTGATAATTTTCTAATCCAATACCTTACATAGTCCTTAGCATTCTGCTGTAAAGGAAAAGCTCTTACTTCCATCCACTTCTTCACCTATTCTTGCGTCTTTAGTAGTATAGACTCATGGATTTGTTTTCTGTTTCACGAGTTATAATTTCTTATTGTCATTATTTATTATGCTCACATTTGCTGCTATTTGACCAATGAGAGCCCCTTCAAACTGGCTTCCATATTCCTTAAACCCAGAAAATCACCCTTTGGACACTTTCTTCTTTATGAACAATGTGATATCTCAGACTCAGCTTGTATTTTTCTGCTCAAGTCCTGGAGTTTTTTTCTTGGTCCTCTTGGAGGAGACTGGTATTTAGAAAGAAAGATCTGGGAACTAGGTTTGCTCATTGTTGCTTTGGGGTGTCATTTTCACTGATCAGAGGTAAAATATAATATATATGCATATTTCACATGTTATGCATCTATATATTTATTTTACACATAGATCTATTTATATCAACTTGACTTTGTTTGGGCTGCTACGACACAGTACTTTAGACTGGATAATTTACAAACAACAGGAATGTGTTTTCTCAAGCTTCTGGAGCCTGGAAAGTCCAAGATTAAGGCACCAGTAAATTCAGTGTCGGGTGAGGACGCTCTTCTTCAAAGATGGGGCCTCATTGCTATTTTCCTCACACCACAGAAGGGCAGGGGAGCTCACTTCAACCTCTTCTGCAATGGCACTGACCATTAATCAAGGCAGAGCCCTCATGACTTTTATTTCCTGAGCAGCCCTATCAGTTAATGCCACCATAATGGGGATGAGGTTCTGACATTAATCTGGGGGTTTCACATTCATATTAGCAGTGTTGCAAACCATGCATGTGCATTTGTACCTCTCATTCTAATCTAGTATCACAGAATTCATTATAGTATTTACTCCTAATTGTACTATCTTTCTCTAATAGCTAACACACACACACACACACACACACATACACACACACACAGCAGCAGCAGCAACAAAAAACCCCTCTCATTATGTTCACTAAAAATACTTGCTTGACAAATTGTGTGTATGTAACCAATTCCTTGTTGCTCATGACACCCTCTTCTCTGCTCTTTCCCACTGTGCACTTACATCTCACATTCCTTGATGCCCAGGCCTTCATTATTGTTGACCATTTCCCTCACAGATGCCTGTTTCACCGATGTAGGCTCTGGCATCTTTCAACAGTGGAATGCGACTTCCATACACCCCTGTAGATGCCTACTTTATCTCTCTCATGCTCCAACATGGAGCTTTACACCTCTCCCTCTCCCTGCAAACAGGTGTTCTCTCTGGGAAGGCTCTGACACTTTGTTCCACCATTCCGTATTTTCAATAACCAACTCCAAGTGTACTTGGAAAAAAAACTTCACATAATTTTTTCCTCAGACTACATTCCAGTATTTTTCTGACAGTGTGTTAATATTTCATTATTCACTTAGAGTCAACATCTAAACTGTATCAAATGTTTCTCCTCTATTTCTTCTTTCTATTCACACATTCTATATTCTCAAACTTTTTCTTCCAAATGTTTTCCTTCCCCTCCATTGCCACTGTCCTGTTGTTTGACATTTTTATAAATTCATACCTAAGTTACTACAGATGAGATATTAATGCCTACAATGGTTTCCCCTCCCTAAAATCATATATATATAGAGAGACACAAGATTACAATTCAGGACAATACTTTTATTTTGTTTCTCTCTGGCTTAACTCATTTTCTCTTGCATTCTGATTCACCTTTCCTGGTGTATTTATTTTTAACAAGACTTCCACATCTCTTTAACACTTCAGAATAATTTCTTATTTGTGATTCTTATATTTTTAACCACCACTTTCATTCATTTCTTAGATTCATTTTATATCAGAAAAATTCACGTAAAATTGTATGGATGAGTACCTCAAATCTTGCCCACTAAGGTTTACATTTCTGCTCTCAATTCTAGATATTCTTGCTTTGCTATATTGTTTTGGGACCATATGACTGTGTTTTGTTTCTCCAATTACATAAGGAAAATATAAGCCACTTTGCAGTTATTTCATCTGCAGCATCTTGCCCAAGGTCATGTACAGAATGGACAATTGTATACTCAAAATAAATAGGAAAGCACTAAGCTATGTCATCCTCATTTGCAACGAAGTGATCACATTATAGCTTATGCTGCTTCAGTTTTTCCTTTAAAACATTTTAAATTCCACTTGCCTAAGAGTGGCCAGATTGAAGGTTGTATTCCATTTATGTGGCTGATTTCTTTTTCAAAAAATACCTCTGAAACTGTGTTAAGCAGTTTCTATTTGTATTCAATGTCATCTCTGTATGGAGTCAAGAACAGAACGTAATAAATGAAGCAAATGAAGTAGATTCGTTACCTTGGGAACAATGCATCTAACCATTTTTGTTATAAAGAGCCACTTAGAATGGGACAAACAAATGGAATCACAATACACAGGGAAAATGTATTCTTTTCTTGTATGACTGTCCTATTTATTTACGTTTCAAATTTCCTGACAGTTTGTATTTAATTCCTATTTCAAATTCAGTTCAATTTTATATTTATAGAGAAATTAGATCTAAAATTCCTCTTCAAACCTGAAACATCTTGATACTTAGAGGACAATATTCTTTACATTGGGAAACCAATGGACTAAGTACATTTTTACTATCGCCTCTCATAACAGATGCTGGAAATTGTCTATTAAGGATTTATCAATATTAAATTTGTAAGTATGTTGCACTGTTATTTTAACCTGCATTTCTTCTTCACCAGTGAATTTCAACATTTTTTCTTTGTACTTGTTGGTCAATTACATTTTTCTCTGCATACATTTATTTTTTATTTATTTATTTTTTTTTGAGACGGAGTTTCGCTCTTGTTACCCAGGCTGGAGTGCAATGGCGCAATCTTGGCTCACTGCAACCTCCGCCTCCTGGGCTCAGGCAATTCTCCTGCCTCAACCTCCCTAGTAGCTGGGATTACAGGCATGCACCACCATGCCCAGCTAATTTTTTGTATTTTTTAGTAGAGACGGGGTTTCACCATGTTGACCTGGATGGTCTCAATCTCTTGACCTTGTGATCCACCCGTCTCGGCCTCCCAAAGTGCTGGGATTACAGGCTTGCATACATTTATTTTTAATTTCCTTGTCAGTTCTAATATTGAGACTCAAGTTTCTATGTTATTCCTAGTTTGTAGTACCTTGACTTTTCAAACATTAATCCTATGTCCATTTTAAACATGGAAGATATCTACCAATTTTTCATCTGTCATAGTTTTCTGTGGTTTCCTAATGAAATTCTTAATTTTCATGTATTAAAATGGATCAATATGTTTCCCTTCAGTTTGAAGTGTTGGAGTTTTGTGTAAAAAATTTCATCTACGTGATGGTCATGAGATCATGGGAGCCTCCTACATCTTCTTCTATTCACTCTCATATTCATATTTTAGTTTATAATCTACCTGAGATTTATTTATGGCATGTGGCAGCAATCCAAGTTGTTTTTTTTACATATAATTAGAGGGTTTTCCTCTTTAAATTCAGCACGCAGTCCATCTGTCTCAATTATAATATCGACTTCATCAAACGGCACTTCTCCAGGTCTCCAGAGAGTGGACATTGAGCACCTCTTCTGTTTATTTGCAAGTACTACATGGCTTTGTTTCTTGGTAAAACCTGGCACATCCCAATTTTTAAAGTCCAAGTTTGTAGGTTAAAGTAACTAGCAAAATATTTTGTCTAATTCAAACAAAATTCAATAAATCTTTAGGAATTCTTGGAAAAACGACATTTCTAATGTGGATACTGGATTCCCTCTTATTATGGATTGTACATAATTTGAATATAAAGTAAAAATTTGTAGTTTTTATACAATTTACATCTAGTAGTCTATAAATGGCACTTAGGTTATTCTCTAATTAAATTTTTATATGTTTATATAGTATCTTTAAGAGTTTAAATTGTATCTAAATTATATCTAAAGAGCTATCAAGTGAAAATATAATTCAATGATGCATCATTAAATATGAGTTCTCTTCATAAATGTAAATGGCATTTTTTAAATCAAGATTTTCATTTTCAGCAGACTAAATATTCCTTTCTAAAAGCAAAATACCAAAGATGATTTTTTTTTTTAAAATCAGCAGTTTGTTCTGGAATCTGCAAGGACTAGGTTAGATTTTTTTAATGAGAAGTGGCCACTTTGCAAGATTGATTGATCGATGGACTGATTTTACTTCAAGTTCCAGGATACAAGTGCAGAATGTGTAGGTTGGTTACATAGGTATATGTGTGCCATAGTAGTTTGCTGCCCTATCAACCCATCATCTATGTTTTAAGCTCCACATCATTAGCTATTTGTCCTAATGCTCTTCCTCCCCTTGCTCCCCTCCACCTGACTGGACCTGGTGTGTGTTGTTCCCCTCCCTGTGGCCGTGTGTTCTCGTTGTTTCACTCCCACTTATGAGTGAGAACATGTGGTGTTTGATTTTCTGTTCCTGTGTTAGTTTGCTGAGCATGATGGCTTCCAGCTTCATCTATGCACCTGCAAATAACAAGATCTCATTCCATTTTATGGCTGCATAGTATTCCATTGTATATATGTACCACATTTTCTTTATCCAGTTTATTATTGATGGACATTTGGGTTTGTTCCAGGCCTTTGCTATTGTAAGTTGTGCTGCAATAAACATACTGTGCATGTGTCTTCATAGTAGAATGATTTACATTCCTTTGGGTATATATCCAGTAATAGGACTGCTGGGTCAAATGGTATTTCTGATTCTAAATCATCGAGAAACCAGCACACTCTTCCACAATGGTTGAACTAATTTACATTCCCACCTACAGTGTAAAAGCATTCCTATTTCTCCACAGCCTCATCAACATCTTGTTTCTTGACCTTTTAGTAATCACTATTCTGACTGGCATGAGATGGTGTCTCTTTGTGGTTTTGATTGGCATCTCTCTAATGACCAGTGATGTTGAGCATTTTTTCATATGTTTCCTGGCCATGTAAATGTCTCCTTTGAAAAGTGTCTGTTCACATCCTTCACTCACTTTTTGACAGGGTTGTTTTATTCTTAAATTCATTTAAGTTCCTTATAGATTCTGGATAATAGACCTTTGTCACATGGGCAGATTGTAAACATTTTCTTCCATTCTGTAGGCTGCCTGTTCACTCTGATGATGGTTTCTTTTGCTGTGCAGAAGCTCTTTAGCTTGATTAGATCACATTTGTCAGTTTTGGCTTTTGTTGCAATTGCTTTTGGTGTTTTTGTCATGAAGTGTTTGCGCATTCCTATGTCCTGAATGGTATTGCCTAGGTTTTCTTCTAGGGTGTTTTATGGTTTTGTATTTTACATTTAAGTCTTTAACCCATCTTGAGTTCATTTTTGTTTAAGGTGTTAAGAAGCATTCCTGTTTCAGGTTTTGGCCTATGGCTAGCCAGTTTTCCAGCACCATTTATTAAATAGGGATTCCTTTCCCCATTGCTTGCTTTGTTTGGTTAGTTGAAGATCAGTTAGTTTTAGATGTGTGGTGTTATTTCTGAGGTCTCTGTTTAGTTTCATTAGTCTACATGTCTGTTTTTGTACCAGTACCATGCTGTTTTAGTTACTGTAGTCTTGCAGTATAATTTGAAGTCAGGTAGTCTGAAGCCTCCAGCTTTGTTCTTTTTGTAGGGTTTTCCTGTCCATATGAGCTATTTTTTGGATCCATATGAAATTCGAAATATTTTTTTTCTGAGTCTATGAAGAATGCCAATAGTAGTTTGGTGAGAATAGCATTGAGTTTATAAATTATTTTGGGCAATATGAGCATTTTCATAATATTGATTCTTCCTATCCATGAAGGTGGAATGTTTTTCTGTTTGTTTGTGTCCTCTCTCATTTCCTTGAGCAGTGCTTTGTAGTTCTATTTGTAGAGATCTTTCACATCCCTTGTTAGCTGTGTTCCTGGATATTTCATTCTCTTTGTAGCAATTTTGAATGGGAGTTCATTCATAATTTGGCAATTTCCTTGTCTGTTGTTGGTGTACAGGAATGCTTACGATTTTTGCACCTTGATTTTGTATCCTGAGACTTTACTGAAGTTGCTTATTAGCTTAAGGAGTCTTTGGTCTGAGACTCTGGGGTTTTCTAAATGTGGAATTATGTTGTCTGCAAACAAAGACAAAATGACTTCCTCTTTTTCTCCTTGAATATACTTTCTTTCTCTTGCTTCACTGCCCTGGACAGAACTTTCAATACTATATGTTGAACATGAGTGGTGAGAGAGGGTATCCTTGTCTTGTGCTGGTTTTCAAAGGGAATGCTTCCAGCTTTTGCCCATTCAGTATGACACTGGCTGTGGGTTTGTCATAAATAGCTCTTATTATTTTGAAATGTTTCATTAATACCTAGTTTATTGAGAGTTGTTAACATGAAGAAATGTTGACTTTTATCTAAGCCCTATTCTGCATCTATTGAGATTATCTTGTGATTTTTGTCATTGGTTCTTTTCATGTTTATTGATTTGTGTATGTTGAACCAGCCTCACCTCCCAGGAATTAAGCCAACTTCATCATGGTAGATAAGTTTTTAAAATATGCTTCTGGATTTGGTTTGCCAGTATTTTACTAAGGATTTTCACATTGACGTTCATCGAGATATTGACCTGAAGTTTCCATAATCTTTTTTAGTGTGTCTCTGCCAGGGTTTGCTATCAGGATAATGCTGGCCTCATACTATGAGATAGGGAGGAGTCTCTCCTCCTCAATTGTTTGGAATAGTTTTAGAAGGAATGGTACCAGCTCCTTTTTGTATCTCTGGTAGAATTCAGCTATTAATCTCTCTGGGCTTTTTGAGTTTGTAGGCTATTAATGGCTTCCTCCATTTTAGAACTTGTTATCGGTCTATTCAGGGATTTGACTTCTTTCTTGTTCAGTATTGGGAGGGTCTATATGTCAGAAATTTACCCATTTATTCTAGATTTTGTAGTTTATTTGTACAGAGATGTTTAAAGCATTCTCTGATGGTAGCTTGTACTTCTGTGTGGTCAGTGGTGATATCCCCTTATCATTTTTTATTGTGTCTATTTGATTCTTCTTTCTTTTCTTCTTTCTAATCTAGCTAGTGATGTATCTATTTTTTATTTTTATCCTAAAAACAGCTCCTGGAGTCATTGACTTTTTGAAGGGTTTTTTTGTGTCTCCATCTCCTTCAGTTCTGCTCTGATCTTAATTATTTTTTGTCTTCTATAGCTTTTGGATCTGTTTGCTCTTGCTTTTCTAGCTCTTTTAATTGTGATGTTAGGGTATCAATTTGAGATCTTTCTAGCTTTCTGATATGGGTATTTAGTGCCATAAATTTTCTTTTTATAACTGCTTTAGCTGTGTCCCAGATTTCGCTATGTTGTTTCTTTGTTCTCATTGGTTTCAAAGAACTTCTTTATTTTTGCCTTATTTTCATTGTTTACCGAGGAATCATTCAGGAGCAGGTTGTTCAATTTACATGTAGTTGTATGGTTTCGAGTGAGTTTCTTGATCTTGAGTTCTAATTTGATTGCACTGTGGTCTGAAAGACTGTTATCATTTCAGTATTTTGCATTTGTTGAGGAGTGTTTTACTTTCAATTATGTAGTCAATTTTAGAATAAGTGCCATGTGGCACTGAGAAGAATGTATATTCTGCTGATTTGAGGTGGAGAGTTCTATAGATGTCTGTTAGGTTCATTGGATCCAGAGCTGGTTCAAGTCCTGAATATCCTTGTTAATTTTCTGTCTTGTTGATCTGCCTGATACTGACAGTATAGAGTAAGAGTCTCCCACTATTTTTGTGTGGTAGTCTAAGTCTCTTTGCAGATCTCTAAAAGCTTGTTTTATGAATTTGGGCACTCCTGTATTGGATGCATATATATTTAGGATGGTTATCTCTTTTTGTTGAGTTGATCCATTTATAAAAATGCAATGCCTTCATCTTTTTTTTTTTAAATCTTTGTTTAAAGTCAGTTTTATCAGAGAGTAGGATTGCAATCACTGCTTTTTTTTTCTTTTCTTTCCTTTTTTTTTTTTTTTTGAGCCTATGTGTGTCTTTCCATGTGACACCCATAAGACACAGCAAACTAATGGGTCTTGACCCTTTATCCAGTTTTCCAGTCTGCATCTTTCAGTTGGGGCACTTATGATTAACATTGTTGTGTGTGAATTTGATCCCGTCATTATGATGTAATCTGAATACTTTGCATACTAGTTGAAGCAGTTTCTTCAACAGTGGCTGGTACCAGCTGTTCCTTTCCATATTTAGTGCTTCCTTCAGGAGCTCTTGCAAGGCAGACCTAGGGGTGACAAAATCCCTCAGCATTTGCTTGTCTGGAAATGATTTTATTTCTTATATGCTTATGAAGCTTAGATTGGCTGGATATGAAATTCTGGGTGGAAAATTCTTTTCTTTGAAAATGTTGAATAATGTCCCCCTACTCTTCTCTGGCTTGTAGAGTTTCTGCTGAGAGGTTTGCTGTTGGTCTGATGGGCTTCCCTTTGTAGGTGACCTGGCTTTTCTCTCTGGCTGTCCTTAACAGTTTTTTGTTTTTTCTTTTTTCCTTCTTTTTTTTTTTTATTTCAATCATGGAGAATCTGATGATTCTGTGTCTTGGGGTTGATCTTCTCATGTAGTATCTTAGTGGTGTTCTCTGTAGTTACTGAATTTCTATTTAGACCTGTCTCACTAGGCTGGGAAAATACTCCTGGATAATATCCTGAAGTGTGTTTTCCAACCTGGTTCCATTCTCTCCATCTCTTTGAGGTATTCTGACTAACAGTAAGATCAGACTTTTTACAAAACCCCATATTTCTTGTAGATTTTGTTTGTTTCTTTTTATTCTTTAGCTAATCTTGTCTGCATGCCTTAATTCAGCGAGATGGTTTTCAAACTCTGATATCCTTCTCTCGGCATGGCCTATTCAGCTGTTGATACTTGTGTATGCTTCACAAAGTTTTTGTGCTGTGTTTTTTATCTCCATCAGGAGATAAATTTATATTCTCCACTAAACTGGTAATTCCGCAGCTCCTGTAACTTTCCATCAAGGTACTTAGTTTCTTTGCATTGAGTTAGAACATGCTTCTTCAGCTCAGCGGAGTTTATTACCCACCTTCTGACAATTTGTCCATCTCATCCTCCATCCAGTTCTGTGCACTGGTGAAGAGACGTTGTGAGCATTTGCAGAAGAAGAGGTACTTGGCCTTTAGGGTTTCCAGCACTTTCTTTCTTGATTCTTTCTCATCTTCAGGAATTTGTTTAGTATTGACCTTTGAGGCAGCTAACTGTTGGATGGGGTTTTTGTGGGAACTTTTTTTCGTCGATGCTGCTGTTCTTTTCTGTTTGACGGTTTTTCCTGAAATTGAAAGGTCTCTCTTTTGTAGGGTGCTGTGGTTTGCTGGGGGTCACTACAGGCCCTATTCATCTGGTTCACTCCTGTGCCTGGAGATGTCACATGAGGAGGCTTAGAACACAAAATGTGGGTGTCTGTTAGGGTCTCACCCAGTGCAGTGACACAGGGAGTAGGACCCATTTAATGAAGTACATTGACTGTCCCTTGGTGGGGTGGGAAAACTCACTTACCACTGCTGTCTGGATTCCTCAGAACTAGCAGGAGGAATGACTAAGTCTGCTGGTTTGTGGAGTCTGTGGACACTTCTGGCCCTAAGGGCTCAGGCCAAAGGAGATCAGAGTTCTGTCCCAGAGCCCCTGGCTAGAGTTGTTTGAGTTCTTGTAGGGAGGCTCCACCCAGTGACAAGGGATGGGTCAGGGTCAGACCCAAAGAGGCATTCTGTCTGCCATCTGCCACGGCCTGTGTGTTGTGAGGGATAACCTCTTGGGACCAAGCAGTCCAGCCTTTCTCAATCCAGCAGGGGAAAAACACAGGCTGAAGCTACAGAGATGGCTGCTACCTTCTCTTGCCCTGGAAGCTTAGTGTGTTAGGTATCCCTCCCAAAAGGAACTCAAACAGCTTAGACAGCAAACAGTGGCAGCTGTGGTGCTGGTCAGCCCTGTACCCTGGAAGCTCAACAGGCTTAAGCGGATTCTAGCTTACTGGCTATTGAGAGTCTATGCAGGTCAGCAGGTCCATGGTTGGGACCCTAGACCCCAGTGGCATGGGCTCACCAGCGAGGTCTTCCGATCTGTGGGTTGGACAGTTCTGTGGCAAAAGCACATTTTTCCAGGCTGCAAAGCATCACTTGCTGCCTGCATTGGCTGGGGCTTGGGTCTCCGTGCCCTGTGTGGCTTTCAGCTGGGGTGCGCACCACACTGGCCTTCCTTCCTCTGCAAGGGTCACACCAGCCACCTAGTCAGTTCTTATGAAAATTGTGTGGCCATCTGAATACCTCGGCTGTTGGTGCAGAATTTGCACACTGTCACAGTTCTTTTTGATGGGAGCCTCTGATCTCCACTGCTTCTGGTTGGCCATCTTGACCTGCCCCTGATACTGGCATTTTACACCTTTGTACAGTTCAAGCAAGGGTATTTCCCTAACATGTTGTTACATTCAATGTTTTGATGATCATGATCAGATTAAGGGATCACAGCGAATGTTTCTGGTGATCATCACAATAGATAATCACTGTGCCAATAGATTTGATGGGTACTAGTCAAGTACTTTGTAAAATGTCCCTCATCTAGAATTTTTCTGACGTTTTTCGCTGATCAGAGAAAGATCAAAGGAGTAAACCGACATTTTCATTATGCCATATTAAAAGCACATATCATAGCATAATGCTTACGGTTACTTTTAACTATATTGCCTAGCCGAGGTGGGCTTGGTCAGGGTTCTTCACTGTAGAGTTTTAGTCTGTCATCACTTCAGTCTGTAATCTTGGGAGTCACTATTCATAGCCAGCAGTTAAGGAATGCAGAGTTAGGTTTCATCTTAAGGGCCTGGTGTCTACACAAATTATTTAAAATTCATCATTGGTAGTTTTTTTTTTAATTTTCTCCTATTTTGTATTTATTAACAATCATTTATTTACGTAAGTGTTAACTCACTGGTATTTGTGGTATTGAGGTTTTTTTTTTTTTTTTTTTTTTTTTTTTTTTTTTTTGAGACGGAGTTTTGCTCTTGTTACCCAGGCTGGAGTGCAATGGCGCGATCTCTGCTCACCGCAACCTCCGCCTCCTGGGTTCAGGCAATTCTCCTGCCTCAGCCGCCCGAGTAGCTGGGATTACAGGCACACGCCACCGTGCCCAGCTAATTTTTTTGCATTTTTAGTAGAGACGGGGTTTCACCAGGTATTGAGTTTTAATACTAAGCTACTTATTTCGTTGCTCAAACCACTTCAGCTTTGGCTTTTGGAAGTTCTTTGGCTCTAATGTCACTTGGAGCTGTCCCTTTCATTTTGCGCGTGTGTGTGTCTGTGTGTGCGCATGTGCATGCATATTTGTTCAGTATTTTCTTACCATCTGATATTGTGAGATGCTTCAGGCTGATTTTGTACATTCCCTACACCAGAGCTAAAATCAGCCATTTCAATAAGAACCTAGATTCCTTCGATTGAAGAATGATGTTGAAAACAAGATCTATGGGCTCTAAGCACTGATTGATAGTGAAGTATCTTTGCTTCTAGGCCAATTCAGCTGACAGATCCAAAAAAAAAAAATGTGTGAGCTAATCCATGTAAATATATAGATATCTGTAAGTATTACACTATATTCATCTGTGCCTAAATTAAGCTAAATATGAGTTCACTTTGATGTCTGCACATGAAATCTAGTACCGCACCTATCATTCTTACATGCCTTCCTTGAGTGTATGTAACCTCAAACTCCAACAGTAATAAATCTTCCTCCCAACATTAGCAAATTATTTACTGAATATCCAATTGCTGTGTTATTAATTGAATTATGTATAGTGGTTTCACAATTGATAATCCTTTTCTTTGTGGGAAACAACATTTTCCACTTGAAGACAGAGCATATGGTGCCTTTAGACTTACAGATTCCACTAATATCCAAAGCACCACTTATCCAACTCCCTTTTGCATATTTGTTTCATACATTTGTAATAGTGTCAGATTGACTTGTCATATTCTGTATTCTATTCTTGGATCCTTCCAGCTCCTAAACTGAATTATTTTTAATTTGCATGCAATAACTTCACACTTTGTGTTGTAAAGTTCTATGGGTTTTGACAAATACATAGTGTTACATCTCCAGCATTACAGGATTAGAATAGTTTCATCAGTTAAAAAAATCCCATGTGCTCAACATCTTCATCCTTCCTCCTCCCAATCCCTGACGATCACTGATCTTTACCATCTCTATAACGTTGCTGTTCTATAATGCTATATAAAAAGAATTACATAGTATTTATTACACAGCAGCCTTTCAGACTGGCTTTCACCAAACAATATGTATTAAGATTAATGTTTTGTGTAACTTAATAGGTCATTCCTTTATATTGCTGAATATTATTTCATTTTATATGTATATAATACAATTTGTCAGCCCACCTACTGAAAGACATCATAGTTGTTTCCAGTTTTTGCCTATTGTGAATAAAGTTTCATAGCTTTCACATGCAGATTTTTGTGAGAACATAAATTTTAAATGAAAGAACTTAAGAATATGATTGTTGGCTCTTATGGTAAGACTTCAATTATTGCTTAAGAAACTGAAAAACTGCGTTCCAAAATTGCTGTATTATTTTGTATTTATACAATAAATAATTGAAACTTTATGTTGCTTCACATTCTTTCAATAGTTGGAATTTTCAGCTATGTGAATTTTCAAAAGTGTATCTTGTTATTTCAATACACATTTTCATAAAAAATAATAATTAACATGGTTTTATATGCTTGGTTGCCACTGCATTTTTTTTTTTTGGTATGGTGTATTTTGTGATCCTTTGTCAATTAAATAGGATTTTTAATTATCTTATTCTTGACATTTAAAAAGTCTTTGTATATTTTGGATTCAAGTAATATCTCAGAAATGTAGATTGCAAATATTTTCTCCTATCATATGACTTGTCCACATTTTTAACTGTATTTCATAGAGCAAAAGTTTTTAATATTAATAAATCCAATATAACATTTCTTTTTCATGGATTATACTTTTGGTGTTTTATCTACAAACATCATTAATTCCAGGGTTGTATACATTTTATCCTAGTTTTTACTCTAGATGTTCTATATTTTTGCCTTTAACATTGTGTCTTCGATCTGTTTGAGATAACTTTTATTTAAGGTCTAAGGTCTAAGGTCTGTTTCATGTTCTTTTTTTTTTTTTTTTTTTTGCCTTAGAAATGTCCAACTATAGTGACATCCATTTTTGAAAAACTATCTTTTCTTCATTGCATTGCTTTTGCTCTGTTGTCAAACATCAGTTGGCCATAATTTGTCTGGGTCTGTTTCTGGCCTCCATTCTGTCCCGGGGATCTATATCCAAAATTGGCATATACTTTCACCAACATGATATAGGTATTTTCACCAACATTATATAGTTACAATTATTAAAATCAGGTACTGTGAGTCCTCAAATTTTGTTCTTCTTTAATATTATGTTAACTATTCTTAGTATTTTATATTTTGACGTTAATTTTAAAATCAGCTTTTGAGTATCTACAAAGTAGCTCATTGGAATTGTTTGGGGTTGCATAGATTATACATGCAGGCTGAGAAATAATACCTCAACAATATTGTATTTTCCAATTCATGGGAAGGAAATAATGCTTCTTCCAAACCATGGACAATGAATAATCCTTCTTTTCTTTAAATATTTTATTTGTTTATTTGGTGCTTTGTATTTTGATACCTAAGAAAAAAAAATCTGTGATATTTTGTTAATCTCACCTAAGTCTCTCTCTCTCTTTTTTTAGTAATATTATAAATGGTACTATAATTTTTTTTCAAATCTATTTTGTATTGTTGGCATATAGAAAAGAAATGGATTTATGTATATTGACTTTAGAAATCATCAAACATGCCATTTCAATATAGATCGACATAAAGTTAAAATATTTCTTAATATTAATATTACATTTTATGTACTTTTTGCTTTTGAAAGTACACATCATTTTTAGAACATTTGGTTAAATTGTTCATTAAAATTCCATGAGTTATTTGTTAGTATAGACTCTTGCACAATACATTAAAACTTTTGTCACCAAGTGTATTTCTTTCTTTAAATACTTGAAATATACATTAGCGAGTGATGCAAATTTACATTTAAATTATCAACATTAAATTCTCTGAACATGATGAAGTTCAGCCTCTAAGATTTTTAGAGCAAGTCCCAGGCTTCCAAATATTGATTTTATATCTGGTGACCTTGTAAATTTATTACTTAGCTCCCTTTTTGTGTGTTATATTTTTGATTATTTGGGGTTGCTACCTAAAAAATCTTGTTATCAATGAATAGTTATGACTATTGTCTTATTTGCAAAAGACTCTTATCTTACTGTATTAGCTAAGACTTTTTATAGTATGTTTAAAAGCAGGGGTGAAAGAAGAAATCTTTGCCTTGTTCCAAATTTTTAAAAGATAAATGTTTATTTATCATTATTTACTATAAATAATTAATTGGCTTCTAAAAGTCCTTAAGTCAGATACTAAAAAAAAGTCTCGTCAGATGCTTTTCCAATTTTATATAACTTACATAAAATCTTAAGCAAATAAGCTATTTTTAAAATTTTTTGGTAAAGAAACATTAGAAATATCTTAAAAATTGCCAGCATACATTTTTGTTTGCATATATTAACCAAGCGAATTTCATACATATCTTTGCCAAATACTATAAGGTGTCAAAATTTGACATAGGGGATATAAATCTACAAACCCAGACCAAAACAGAATAATCTCTGCTTGTGTAAATTTTGATAAATAAGACATCGATATGGAATTAATAAAAATAACTGCACCTTAAATTTAGTATCGCAATCATAACTTCTAACCCTGCGGCTTTAGGCAATCTGGTCCACAGACAATAGGGAGGTTTGTTTGGAAAAGGAATGTTATCATCTTTGATCCAAAGCTAAACTATAAACTAAATTCCTCCCAAAGTTAGTTCAGCCTATGCCCAGGAATGAACAAGGATAGCTTGGAGATTAAGAGCAAGATGGAGTCAGTTAGGTAGAATCGTTTTTTACTGTCTGAGTTATAATTCGGCAATGGTGGTTTCATAACTTAAAATCATGGCCATCACAATTTGCATAAATAACCTAGGTAAACAATTAATATTAAATAATTAGGTAAATGTTAATGGGATAAATACTTGAGGACAAACTGGTTATAATTTGGAATACAGTTATAATAAATGAAATAATAGATATTTTATAATTTGGGTATTTTTCAATTAATGTACATGCTAAAAAAAATTCTCTTTACCAAAAAAAGTGTGCCATTTCTTTCTCTTTTTTTTAAAAGGTGAACAAGTTTTGTCTAATTCAAAGCTTATTTAAAGGTTATGTATAAAATAAGGTAAAAGGAACCAGACCTAAAAAAAAGATGTAAATAAACTTAAAAAAATAAAGAGGATTTCTGAGAAAAAAATGTTAAAAAAATTTTATATAAGACAGAAGCTTGTGTGGTAAATTTAGTCCTAAATTAAAACAACTGGTTAATTTAAAAACCAGTTGTTTTAATTTAGGACTAAATTTACCATAGAAGATGCTGTCTTAAAAGAGATGATCAGGACAAACCAGAAAGTCCAAATATTATTATTAAGTTTTGCTTTATTTAGAAAAAAATTTTTCTAGGTAATTTTTGTTAAGTAAGATTATTACATTCATGTATTTTCATGTATGTGTTTTTATTTTTATTTTTTATTGCATTTTATGTTTGGGGGTACATGTGAAGAACATGCAAGATTGTTGCATAGGTACACACATGGCAGTGTGATTTGCTGCCTTCCTCCCCTTCACCTATATCTGGCATTTCTCCCCATTCTATGTCTCCCGAACTTCACACTCCCTGCTGTCCCTCCCCTGTTTCACCCCGATAGACCCCAGTGTGTGGTGCTCCCCTCCCTGTGTCCATGTGTTCTCACTGTTCAACACCTACTTATAAGTGAGAACATGCAGTGTTTGATTTTCTGTTCTTGTATCAGTTTGCTGAAAATGATGTTTTCCAGGTTCATTCATGTCCCTACAAAGGACACAAACTCATCTTTTTTTATGGCTGCATAGTATTCCTTGTGTGTATATGTGCCACATTTTCACTGTCCAGTCTATCATCGATGGGCGTTTGGGTTGGCTCCAGGTCTTTGCTATTGTAAACTGTGCTGCAATGAACATTCCTGTGCATGTGTCCTTATAGTAGAACGATTTATAATCCTTTGGATATATACCCAGTAATGGATTGCTGGGTCAAATGGAATTTCTATTTCTAGGTCCTTGAGGAATCACTACACATCTTCCACAATGGTTCAACTAATTTACATTCCCACCAACAGTGTAAAAGTGTTCCTATTTCTCCACATCCTCTCCAGCATCTGTTGACCAGATTTTTTAAGGATCACCATTATAACTGGTGTGAGATGGTATCTCAATGTGGTTTTGATTTGTATTTCTCTAATGACCAGTGATAATGAGCATTTTTTCATATGTTTGTTGGCCTCATATATATCTTCTTTTGTAAAGTGTCTGTTCATATCCTTTGCCTACTTTTGAATGGACTTGTTTGTTTTTTTCTTGTAAATCTATTTTAGCTCTTTGTAAATTCTGGATATCAGCCCTTTGTCAGATGGGTAAACTGCAAAAGTTTTTTCCCATTCTGTTGGTTGCCTATTCACTCTAGTGACTGTTTCTTTTGCCGTGCAGAAACTGTGGAGTTTGATTAGGTCTCATTTGTCTATTTTGGCTTTTATTGCCAATGCTTTGGTGTTTTGGCCATGAAGTCCATGCCTGTGCCTATGTCCTGAATGGTTTTGTCCAGATTTTCTTCTAGGGTTTTTATGGTGTTCAGTCTTATGTTTAAGTGTTTAATCCATCTGGAGTTAATTTTAGTGTAAGGTGTCAGGAAGGGGTCCAGTTTCTTCTTTCTGCACATGGCTAGCCAGTCTTCCCAACACCATTTATTAAACATGGAATCCTTTCACCATTGCTTGTTTTTGTCAGGTTTCTCAAAGATCAGATGGTTGTAGATGTGTGGCATTGCCTCTGAGGCCTCTGTTCTATTCCATTGGTCTATATCATGCTGTTTGGATTACTGTAGCCTTGTAGTATAGTTTGAATCCAGGTAGTATGATGCCTCCAGCTTTGTTCTTTTTGCTTAGAATTGACTTGGCTAGGTGGGTTCCCTTTCGGTTCCATATGAAGTTTAAGGTGTTTTTTTTCCAGTTTTTTGAAGAAGGTCATTGGTAGCTTGATGGGAATAGCGTTGAATTTGTAAATTACTTTGGGCAGTATGGCCATTTTCATGATATTGATTCTTCCTAATCATGAGCATGGAATGTTTCTCCATATGTTTGTGTCCTCTCTTATTTCATCGAGCAGTGGTTTGTAGTTCTCCTGAAGAGGTCCTTTATGTTTCTTGTTAGTTGTATTCCTAGGTATTTTATTCTCTTTGTAGCAATTGTGAATGGCATTTCGTTCTGGATTTGGCTCTCTTTAAGTCTGTTATTGGTGTATAAGAATGATTGTGATTTTGTGTATTGATTTTTGTATCATGAGACTTTGCTGAAGTTGCTTATCAGTTTCAGGAGATTTTGGGCTGAGATGATGGGGTCTTCTAAATATACAGTCATGTCGTCTGCAAATAGTGACAATTAGACTTCCTCCTTTTCTATTTGAATACCCTTTATTTCTTTTTCTTGCCTGATTGCTCTGGCTAGAACTTCCTATTCCTATATTGAATAGGAGTGATGAGAGAAGGCATGCTTGTCTAATGCCAGATTTCAAAGGGAATGCTTCCATTTTTGCCCATTCAGTATGATTTTGGCTGTTGGTTTGTCATAAATAGCTTTTATTATTTTGAGATACGTTCCATCAATACCTAGTTTATTGAGAGTTTTTAGCATAAAGGGCTGTTGAATTTTGTCAAAGGCCTTCTCTGCATCACTTGAGATACTCATGTGGTTTTTGTCTTTGGTTCTGTTTATGTGGTGAATTACGTTTATAGACATGGGTATGTTGAACCAGCTTTGCATCCACGGGATGAATCCTACTAGATAATGATGGATAAGCTTGTTGATGTGCTGTTGCAATCAGCTTGCCAGTATTTTATTGAAGATTTTTGCATCTACGTTCATCATGGATACTGGCCTGAAGTTTTCTTGCTGAGTCTCTGCCAGGTTTTGGTATCAGGATGATGTTGGTCTCATAAAATGATTTGGTAAGGAGTCCATTTTTTTGGATTGTTTGGAATAGTTTCAGAAGGAATGGTACCAGCTCCTCTTTGTGTGTCTGGTAGAATTCGGCCGTGAACCCATCTGAACCTGGGTTTTTTTTTGTGTGGTAGGCTCTTAGTTGCTGCCTCAACTTCTGCTCTTGTTATTGGTCTATTCAGGGTTTCAACTTCATCCTGGTTTAGGCTTGGGAGGATGCAAGTGTCCAGGAATTTATCCATTTCCTCCAGGTTTACTAGTTGATGTTCATAGAGTGGTTTGTAACAATCCCTGATGATAGTTTGTATTTCTGTGGAATCTGTGGTGATACCCTTTTATTGTTTTTTATTGCATCTATTTGATTATTCTCTTTTTTATTAATCTGGCTAGTGGTCCATTTTGTTGATCTTTCAAAACACCAGCTCCTGGATTTATTGATTTTTTTAAGGGTTTTGCTGTGTTTCTATCTCCTTCCATTCTGCTCTGATGTTAGTTATTTCTTGTCTTCTGCTAGGTTTTGAGTTTTTTTGATCTTCCTCCTCTAGCTCTTTCAATTTTGACAATAGGGTGTAAATTTTAGATTTTTCCTTGCTTCTCATGTGGGCATTTATTGCTATATAGTTTCCTCTCGACACTGCTTTGAATGTATTCCAGAGATTCTGTATGTTGTCTCCGCTCTTGTTGTTTTCAAAAAAACATCTTTATTTCTGCCTTCATTTAATTGTTTAGATAGTTGACATTCATGAGCTGGTTGTTCAGTTTACATGAATCTGTGTGGTTTTGAGTTAGTTTCTCAATTCTGAGTTCTAACTTGATTGCACTATAGTTTGAGAGACTGTTTGTTATGATATTCATTCTTTTGCATTTGCTGAGGAGTGATTTACTTCCAATTATGTAGTCAGTTTTAGAGTAGGTATTTAGAGTAGAGTATTGACAATGTTGTGTTAAAGTTTCCCACTATTATTGTGTGGGAGTTTAAGTCTCTTTTTAAGTCATCAAGAACTTGCTTTATGTATCTGGGTGCTCCTGTAATGGGTCCATATATATTTAGGATCATTAGCTCTTCTTGTTGCATTGATCCTTTTACCATTACATAATGTCCTTGTTTGTCTCTTTTGATCCTTGTTGCTTTAAAGTCTGTTTTATCAGAGATGAAAATTGCAGCTCCTGCTGTTTTTGCTCTCCATTTTCTTGGTAAATCTATCTTCCTCCATACCTTTATTTTGAGTCTTCATGTATCCTTGCATGTGAGATGGGTTTTCTAGATACAGCACCCTGATGGGTTTTGGCTTTTTATCCAATATGCCAGTCTGTGTTTTTGATTGGGGCATTTAGCCCCTTTACATTTAGGATTAATATTGCTATGTGTGAATTTTATCTTGCCATTTTGATGCTAGCTGGCTGTTTTGCCCATTAGTTGATGTAATTTCTTCATTGTGTCAATGCTCTTTACCATTTGGTATATTTTTGGAGTGGCTGGTACTGGTTGTTCCTGTATACGTTTAGTGCTTCTTTCAGAAGCTCTTGTAAAGCAGGCCTGGTGGTAAAGAAATCTCTGAGTAATTGCTTGTTTGTAAAGGATTTTATTTCTCCTTCACTTATGAAGCTTATTTTGGCTGAATATGCAATTCTGGATTGAAAGTTCTTTTCATTAAGGATGTTGAATATTGGCCCCCACTCTCTTCTGGCCTATAGGGTTTCTGCTGAGAGATCTGCTGTGAGTCTGATGGGCCTCTCTTTGTGGGTAACCCGATCTTTCTCTCTGGCTGCCCTTAGCATTTTCAACCCTAGTGAATCTGACAATTATGTGCCTTTGGGTTGCTCTTCTTGAGAATATCTTTGTGGTGTTCTCTGTATTTCCTGGACTTGAATTTTGGCCTGCCTTGCTAGGTTTGGGAAGTTTTCCTGGATAACATCCTGAAGAGTATTTTCCAGCTTGGATTCATTCTCTCTGTCACAATCAGGTACACCTATCAAATATATGTTAGGTCTTTTCACATAATCCCATATTTCTTGGAGACTTTGTTCATTGCTTTTTACCTTTTTTCTCTAATCTTGCCTTCTCGTTTTATTTCATTGAGTTGATCTTCAACCTCTCATATGCTTTCTTCTGGTTGGTCAATTCAGCTGTTGAAAGTTGTGTATGCTTTGCAAACTTCTCGTGTTGTGTTTTTCAGCTCCATCAATTCACTTATTTTCCTAAGTTGTTTATTCTAGTAAGCATTTCATCAAACATTTTTTCAAGGTTCTTAGTTTCTTTGCATTGGGTTAGATCATGTTCTTTTAGCTCAGAGAAGATTCTTATTGTCCACCTTCTGAAGCCTGTTTCTGTCAATTCATCACACTCATTCTCCATCCAGCTTTGTTCCCTTACTGGTGAGGAGTTGTGATTCCTTGTAGGAGGAGAGGCATTCCAGTTTTGGGTGTTTTCATCCTTTTTGTGCTGGTTTCTTCCCATCTTTGTGGATTTATCCACATGTCATCTTTGTGGTTGTTGACTTTCAGATTGGGTCTCTGAGTGGACATCCAGTTTGTTGATGATGAAGTTATTTCTTTCTGTTTCTTAGTTTTCCTTCTATCAGTCAGGCTCCTCTGCTATAGGACTGCTGATGCCCACTCCAGGCCCTCCTTGCCTGGGGATCACCTGCAGTGGCTGCAGAACAGTAAGGGTAGCTGCCAGTTTCTTCTTCTGCTATCTTTGTCACAGAAGGATACCTGCCAGATGTCAGTCTGAGCTCTCCTTTATGAGGTGACTCTTTAGATATATGGGTGTCAGGGAGCTGCTTGAGGAGACAGTCTGTCCTTTATATGAGCTCAAGTGCTGAACTGTGAACTTCATTGTTCATTCAGAGCTGCTGGGCAGGGATGTTTATGTCTGCTGCAGTAGAACTCATAAACGCCCCCTTGTTTCCCCAGGTGCTCTGTCCTGGGGTGTTAGGGCTTTATTTATAAGTTTCTGTTATGCTGCTGCCTTTTTTGAGGGCTGCCCTACCCAGCAAGGTGGCAGCCTAGTCACAGTCTGCCTGCAGTGGCTTTGATAAACTGCTGTGGTTACCACCCTTCCCTGTAGTCCTGTTTATATGGGTATGGATAGAACTGCCTTGGCAATGGTTGTCCACCTTTGTAGTGGCAGACTCTCCCTGTAATGGCAGGCTACCTCGGCAATTGTGGGCTGCCTCAGCAATGGTGGACTACATCCTTAGTGGTGGACTGCCTCAGTAGTGGCGGATGCCCCCACAGAGCTGGACAGTCCTGGGTTCAGCTGAGCTTGCTGTGAAACTCTCAATCCAGAGCATTTCAGATTGCTGTTTTGGTTTTTTTTTTTTTTTTTTGGGGGGGGTGGGACAAGCTGAGCCTGATCTCCTGGCTCCCTGACTCAGAGCCCCCTTATTTTTTTCAGTTGAACCAGCAACTCTGTCTCCCAGGTTTTCCAGTCACTTGTTGAAAAGGTGTTGGGATCTGTGTGATTTCTTGTGTGGTGACTGCCTGCGCTGGCTGAAACAGCTGCACTGGGATTTCTGACAGTTTTTTGCCCTGGAATCTCCTGTCCTGGCTCCGTTTTTCAGTCCCCTTTTTTTAGCAGCTAAATGGGCAACTGTCTCCTGGGAGCTCCAATTGCCAGCTAAAATGGCACCCAGACCTGTGTATTTTGTGCAGAGATGGGCTGCGTCAGCCAAAACACCCATGCTGGTGACCTGTGGGGCTCCTCTGCCTGGGAATCTCATGGTCTCTGGACAATAAAAATCCATCTGGAAATGTGGCATCTACTTGCCCTCCACACTTTCACTGGGAGCTGCAATCCTGAGCTGCTCTTAATTGGCCATCTTGGATCTCCTGTATATATTTTTAATGTGATTGTAACATTGAGTTAGAGGGCTGTGACTCTTGGGTCTATAAAGGACACCAAGTCTTGCTAAATATTAAACCCTGACAGCAATTAAAGCCTCATATTCAGTCCCTACAGAAGATGCCAGTGAAAATAAACTGCATTCCTGGAACACAGTGAAAGAAATTAAAGATATTCAACTCCTCAGGGACTATTATGGAAGAGGTGGGTGTGTAAGATTCAAAGGGACTATTTTGAAATATAAAATAGGTTCAGATTCTCTATAAATTAGTCATTAATGCCAAAGGTACACTGATGCAAAATCAGTATATGGACCCCAGTGTAAGCATAACAAGATTTTCTTGAAGCATTAACCAGTTGTTTAGTAAAGGTTATAAAAGGCTTATAGAAGTTATATTTTATAATCAATTTAAATTTTATAGATTTAAAAATTTGAAAACAAATATAATTGGCCTCATGTCATTTTTATTATGGCTTCTTGTTTAAAAAATGTCCTTTCTTAAAGAATGAAGATTTTTGCTTTTAGAAAAATTCTTGAATTATCACTGTGGTTAAATGACTTTACAATGACCTGCAATCCTATTTTGTAATATTAAATATTTTAAAACTTTTGTATTAGACAAACTTTCTAAAATCAAATGATAAATTATTTCTTTTTCTAAGCGAATTAATCATTTAATATGTTATGTTTCCTAAAGTTCAAAAATGACATAATTTGTCTTATTTCATATAAAAATTATGCAGGAAGTATTGTCAAATAAGAATGGTGTTTGGTTTTCTTTGTAATGTATTTATATAGATAAGTTATTGGTGTATGTCCCAAATTATGGGAAACTTCTGTAATTCTAATATAACTTAGTATATATTATTAGTAATCGTCATAATTGTTATGTTAAAATTATTGTGTGCCCCAGAGACAACACATTTTCTTGTCAATTGTCTTTTGACTATGGCTACCTTAAAACCCCTTTTTCCAATTTTAGTATATGTGCTGTCAAAGCGAGCACTAAAACTGCTTTTTTATCAATGTTGTTGTCTTGTTTTGGTCCTTGTTGGAAGGTGGTTGTATAATCAGCTAAAAAACTCCAACAGGTGCTCTTAAATCCAGAGTTCTGATAAATCTGGAGATTTTGGTATCATAATAGAGGAAGAACTTTAGGACTCATGAAGAGCTCAAATATTCATAAGTATCAAGCAGAACAGAACTTACCTGCATGGATTGAACCAATCTTTTTAACTTTGTACTTAAAATGTTTGCTGATTCTTTGTTATGTTTCTCAGAGTCATGAAACTGTTCTTTAGGGCGATTGACAGCTTTTAACAATGTAGTATACTCCTATAAACAAAATTTGGAGCGTGTTTGTTTCTCTCTACCTGATTTCTCCAAAATTTGAAAACTATTTGTGAGTATTCTCAACTTATGGCAACATAGTTATTTGCATAAGTGCAATAAGAATTTATTTTCATTTGTAACAAGATGCAATTGGAGATATTGATTATTTTACCAAGGTTTTGATTAGAAAGAATGGTGTGCTTTCCTTTAAGGAATCAAACTTGACTTATGAAGCCAATAAAGCTTTTGGAAAATTGCCCTCCCATTTTGTATATGCAGGCCCTTTACAGAGCTTCTGGTCTGTGGTAAGTCAACGATGTCACTTTCTGACAGGTAGAGAAGCCACAGGTTTGTCTTGGAACCTCAAGAAGAGAGGAAATTCACTCATAGATATTTTATGTTCGTGCTTGGCTTTAAAAAAGTATTATCTGAGAATCCTCCTATGGAACGAAGTTTCATCAAAGCCCTTTTAACAGCCTATGTAAAAAATAATTATTCTTGATGCACTGTATACAGATAATCAGGTCAAGTATAATAAGCAAACCAGTCCTACCATAATTTGTCTTTAGTAAAATGGGAAACCAGAGAGAAAAAAATTCTGTTTTAAATAATAATATACTCATTGTTAGATTGCATTATTACCTAATTTTTTGTTCAATTTTTACTATTCTCCACAGTTTGGGATAAATTCTATTCTTTTCTTGGCTACAAGACTTCAATTAATTTTTTTTTGTAATTTTTTTCTTTTTTGTCTTTCTTTTTCTTCCTTTTTTTCCTCCATTTTTTCTAATTAGGAGTGCCTGAAAAACTAAGCTGTGTTTTCTTAAAGCTCTGCAAACTCAAATTAGACAACTCAAACATCAGAAGAAAATAACAGTAATCTATGTACATACATAAGCCACTTTCATACCTGCCTACTAATGTACGGATATCAAGGTAATGTAGCCTGTATTGATTTTTCCAGGATTGTTCTTTTGTTTGTGTTGTTTTTTCTCCCTTCCTCCCTTCTCAGGACATGAGACTTCACAATCTGTTAAAAATGAACTTTTGAGACATACTCATTTAGGCATAAGATATCATATGAAACCTGTGACCAGAGACTCATTTTCTTATGAAGTGCTTTATCCAAAGTATTTTTTAAAATAAAATGTGGGAAATATGGAAATAAAATATCTTAGGCCCCTTCAAGCTGAAAATCACTCAGGGAGAATCTGCTTCCCATTCTATTCAAAGACGTCTCTTTTCTCACAGAGACAGGTGCATATTCTGACTTCCTCCTTTGGAAAGACTTAACAAAAATACCAAAAAAAGCAACCATTTATCTTTTACCTACATGTGACCTGGAAGTCCCTAGTTGGGTGGGTGAGAGGTTTGGTTTTACTTGTCTTCATTTTTCTGAATGGAACAAATGTACTTCTTACATATACTAATTGTTGTCTCATGTGTTTCTAAAATGTATAAAACCAAGCTGTTCCCTACCTTGGGCACATGTCATCAGGATTTCCCTAGGCTGTGTCATTTATGTGTCCTCAACCTTGGTGAAATAAACTTTCTAAATTAACTGAGACCTGTCTTGTATTTTCTAGGTTCAAACAAGCTTAGTATATTTTTTGAGGGTATATCTGGGGGATGTAATATAAAAGGGTTTTCTGAGAGCAGTTTTTGAGTTGCATGTGTTCCCTGTATCCTCACTTATAAAAATGCAAAGGAGGACAGTGGCATTATATCACTGGTTTCTGCCCCAATCTTTGTTCAGAGATCTTAAATTTTAAAGCATGTATCCCTACAATATTTCATTCTGCATTCATTCCTTATTGCATATTGTATATATATATTTTTTTTAGAGACTCAGGACTGCAGTTGTGGACATACCTGGGCTTTTTTTTTTTTCTGGCTTGTGCTTTAAAACTTAGAGATTCACTCTGAATATTATGACCTTTTCAATTTCCAAATTTCTTGACATTTGATTCCTTATATTTATATTGTAAACTTCAAATATATCTTCCAAGTGGCAGAACAGTTTGTACTTGGACCTTTTAAATCATTAGGCAAGAGAGACAGTTTTACATGGAGACAGTTTTACAAATGTTTGTTTTATTGATTTCTAATGTATCTTGCTCTAACACACACACACACGCACACGTCTGTATCTAAGGTTTTTTCTTAAGTTTAGTATTAATCATATTTATTAAGAGGGATAATAACACTGTTGTTATTATCTGTTCAACTATTAAGAGGTAGATTTAAATAATTGGCTGACCTAATTTTTAATAATTTTCTAATATATCTTGGTAAAACAATTTAGAATATCAGGCAATTGGAAAAATAAGATCACAAATCATTTCTCTTTCTTTTCCCTCTTGAAAAAAATTCTTAATTATACATACATACACAGAACAGATTTCTGCAAAGCATATTTTTATGTGTTAAAAATAAAATTTTACAATAATGTCAGCAGCTTGTAATGGATCAAAAATGAAAAAATATATAGCTTAATATTCATTTCTTAATATTTGTGTTAAAAACAGGAAAGAAAATATAAAGTCTGTTTATGTTTAACATGTCGAGCGGTTTCCACCTTTCAAGCACTAAAGGATTGAAGCTCTTAATTTATTTGCAAGTCAAACCAAACAATTACTGTTGTATGCACTTATTGTAGGAAATGCGTTTTCTTTCAAAAGAATTTGAAGTATTCTAATTCAAATCTCATCAGTAAACCATATGGTATTTTTCTCATTCAAATTTTCACAGGGAAATATCTTACCAATTATTTATGTCTCCTTTTGGAAATTTTCCTTTGTTAATGTGCATAAATTTCCCTTTATTTTACAGAAAATCAAACTAAATAGTGGCTATGAACAGGTAAGAAGAGATACATTAATAATGTGGTTCTACAAAGTTCTTTGTTTCCCTCTGGTTACAATTTTCTCAATTTTTGAAATTACACTGAGTACTATAAAAGCCCATTACGTGTTAAAGTAAAACTATTTCTCTAAATGAGAAGGCAATTTGTAGTGCCATGATCAACTAAAGACAGTGTAATTGTAAAAAAGAAATTATATATCATTCCCATGCTAATAGCCTGATGCTAATTGCAATATTGTGCTGTTGTAAGTTATAGAGAAGTTTAGAAAACTTCCATGTGACCTTAGTACCATGCTGTCTTTTTGAATATAAAATGAATATGAAAAAAATAAAAATAAAAATAAATAAAAATAAAATGCATATGAATCTTTTGTAATAATGAAGATAATAACCATCTGTGATTAATTAAAGTATAGCTTTAAAAATCAGCTTTGGTACACTAATAATTATGAAAATGAAAAATGATTTAATATAAAACCGATTTTGTCAATTTATCTGGATAGCAGCTTATATATATTATCTACTCGGTCAGCAACATAGCTTTTATTTTAATTACTCAGGATGGTTCAGCCATGTCACCTGAAAATTCGCTTTGTACCCCACATTAAAATGAATCATGGTTTAGTAATTAAAGATTTAATCACTATCTTAACAATCTGAACGCTTAACCCCTTTGCCTTCCTGTTTTCAAGTAAAAATTGCTTTTTTTGGTGGAAAAGATGAAGCAGAACAGTAGTTGAGTGTTTTTCCTTCTGGTTTGTCTGTATGTTCACACCCTTTTCTTTGTTTCAAGCCATGCTCCCTTGGAAGTGGACTTTCACTTTCAAAGACAGCTAAGAAAATTCACATTAATATAAGAGTGGTACAATCACAATGGAACAAAATAAATTATTGATAGAAAGAATTTAAATATTTGTTTACTTTCAAGAATGTGTTACAAAAGTAAAAAATTGGCGAAGTGTTACCAAATAGAAATGATCAATGAATCACTGTAATTTTCTTAGTTACTTTTTCCTAGTACATGAATTTGTTTCTAAAGAGAGTTATGAAACACTTTTGGTGGCTGATGTTTCCATTATTAATTTTCTTGCCAAAGAATTATGTTTACACTTTAATTTGTAATTATTAGTAATTTATTAGAAAGTGGTAATTACAAATAATTTGTAATTTATTAATTTAATCTTTGAAACAAATCACTGGCAGTTTAAACCATGCTTCCCTTTATTTTATTTTCTTTCTTTCTCTCTCTCTTTCTTTTTCTTATTTCTTTCTTCCCTCCCTCCCTCACTCCCTCTCCCTCCCTCTCTCTCTCCTTCCTTCCTTCCTTCCTTCCTTCCTTCCTTCCTTCCTTCCTTCCTTCCTTCCTTCCTTCTCTCAAGTTATGCTCTTGTCACCCAGGCTGGAGTACAGTGGCATGATAGTGACTCAGTGTAACCTCCGCCTCCTGGATTCAAATGATTATCTTATCCCACTTCTGGAGTAGCTGGGATTACAGGCACATACCACCACACTTAGCTAATTTTTCTATTTTTAGTAGAGATGAGGTTTCACCATATTGGTCAGGCTGGTCTCGAACTTCTGACCTCAGGTGATTCACCTGTCTTGGCCTCCCAAAGTGCTGGGGTTACAGGTTTGAGCCACCTTGCCCAGCTCATGCTTCGCGTTGCCTAAGTGGAGGAGCAGACTTTCCCAGAGGAGTTGCGTTTTCTATGTTTATAGAAAGGTCATTTCTTTAGACCATATGTATCTGGTCTCTTTCATAAGGATACCAATCTCTTGAATAATTATTTTATTTTATAACTATCTAATTGAAAATAAAGCAACCTGTCGTACCCATTTTAAGTAAGTATAATAAAATAGTAATTAGAGTTATACAGTAACCTAGCATTTAAACATATGCTGCTATTCTCAAACTGTTGTGAAATGAGAACATGCAAGCATCGCTCTGTCTGACTGATCTTGTTAAACTGTACTACACTTCGCTATGCTTTTTACTTCCTGATCCTTTGACATCTCTTATTTAGGTATAAATTCTGAATTATCATTAATTAAAACAAACACTTAGGTCATGGTTAAGAATTTCAATAAATCAATACAATTTTACTTTCTAATATCTCATATATGCCATACACGGTATATGTAGTCCTGGTATAAGTTTTATTTTATTTATTTTTAAGTTCTGAGGTACATGTGAAGGATATGCAGGTTTGTTACACACTTAAATATGTGCCATGGTGCTCTGCTCAACCTATCAAGCCTTCACCTAAGTATTACACCCAGCATGCATTAGCTATTTTTTCTGATACGCTCCCTCCCCTGGCTACCCCTGACAGGTCCCAGTGTGTGTAGCTTCCCTTGCCCTTCCTGTGTCTATGTGTTCTCATTTCTCAGCTCTCACTTATGAGTGAAAACATGTGGTATTTGGTTTATGTTCCTGTGTTGGTTTGCTGATGGTAAGAGCTTCCAGCTCCATCCATGTCCCTGCAAAAGACGTTATCATGTTCTTTTTACAGTTGCATAGTATCTCATGCTCTATATGTGCCACAGTTTCTTTATTCGGGCTATCATTGATGGGCATTTGAGTTGATTTCATGACTTTGCTATTGTAAATAGTGCTGCAATGAACATACAAGTCCATGTATCTTTATCATAGAATAATTTATATTCCCTTAGGTGTATACCCAGTAATGGCATTGCTGGTTCAAATAGCATTTCTAGTTTTTGGCGTTTGAGGAATCGCCGCATTGTTTTCCACAAAGGTTGCAGTAATTTACATTCCCTCAACAGCATAAAGGCAATCCTATCTCTCTGCAGCCTCACCAGTATCTGTTCTTTCTTGATGTTTTAATAACCGCCATTCTTGCTGGTGTGAGATGGTATCTTATTGTGGTTTTGATTTGCATTTCTCTAATGATTAGAGATGTTGAACTTTTTTTCATATGTTTGTTGGCACCAGAAATGTTTCCTTTTGTGAAGTATCTGTTCATGTCCTTTGCCCACGTTTTAATGGGGTTGTTTTCTTTTTCTTTTCTTTTTTTTTTTTTTTTTGAGATGGAGTTTGGCTCGTTACCCAGGCTGGAGTGCAATGGTGCGATCCTGGCTCACCGCAACCTCCGCCTCCTGGGTTCAGGCAATTCTCCTGCCTCAGCCTCCTGAGTAGCTGCGATTACAGGCACGCACCACCATGCCCAGCTAATTTTTTGTATTTTTAGTAGAGACGGGGTTTCACCATGTTGACCAGGATGGTCTCGATCTCTTGACCTCGTGATCCACCCGCCTCGGCCTCCCAAAGTACTGGGATTACAAGCTTGATATTTGCTTTTTCGTTGTAAATTTGTTTAAGTTCCTTGTAGACTATGGATATTACACTTTTGTCAGATGAGTAGGTTGTCAAAATTTTCTTCCATTCTGGAGGTTGTTTGTTCACTCTGATGATGGTTTATTTTGCTGTGCAGAAACTCTATAGTTTAATTAGATCCCATTTGTCAATTTTTGTTTTTGTTTTTTCAATTACTTTATACATTTTTGTCAAGAAATCTTTGCCCATGTCTATGTCCTAAATAGTATTGCCTAGATTTTCTTCTTGATAGTTTATCCAGCTTACCATTCTGTGTTTTTTAACTGCGGACATTTAGCCTATTTACATTTAAGGTTAATATTGTTAAGTGTGGATTTGGTCCTGCCATCACAATACTGACTGGTTAGTTTGCAGACTTGTTAATGTAGTTGCTTTACAATGTCATTGCTCTTTGTATTTCAGTGTGTTTTTGTAGTGGCTGGTAATGATTTTTCCTTTCCATATTTAGTGCTTCCTTCAGGAGCTCTTGCAAGGCAGGCCTGGTAGTGATGAGTTCCTTCAGCATTTGCTTGTCTGAAAAAGATTTGAATTCTCTTTAGCTTATGAAGCTTAGTTTGACCAGATATAAAATTTGGGGTTGGAAATTCTTTTCTTTAAGAATGTTGAATATTGGTCCCCAATCTCTCCTGGCTTATGGGGGTTACTGCTGAGAGGTCCTCTGTTAGTCTGATGGGCTTCATTTCATGGATAACCTGAACTTCCTCTTCGTCTTTCCTTAACGTATTTTTCTTTATTTCAACCTTGGAAAATTTGATGGTTATGTGTTTTGGAGTTGGTCTTCTCATGGACTGTTTTACTGGGGCTCTCTGGATTTTCTCAGTTTGAATGTTGGCCTGTCTCGCTAGGTGTGGGAAGTTCTTCTGTGTGATATCCTGAAGCATGTTTTCTGGTGTGGTACTATTCTGCCTCTTTCAGGTGTGCAGTTCATCATAGGTTTGGTCTTTTTACATAATCCCATAGTTGTCAGAGGATTGTTTTTTCTTTTCCATTCTTTTTTTCCCCCTATTTTGTCTGCTTGTATTATTTCAGCAAGATAGTCATGAAGCTCTGAGGTAGTCTCCCCTGCTTCATCCATTTGGCTACTGATACTTGTCGCATTGTAAGGTTCTTGTGTTGTGTTTTCCAGCTCCATCAGGTCATTCATGTTCCTTTCTAAACTGGCTACTCTGGTTATCAGCTCCTGTAATGGTTTAAACCAATGCAAAGAGGTTCTTAGCCTTTGCATTTCTGTGCAGTTCTGTGCCTCAGCCCAGTTCTGTGCCTTTGTGGAGAGGCTTTGCAATCATTTGAGGGAGAAGAGGCACTCCAGGTTTTTCAATTTTCCCTCTTTTTGAGTTGATTTTTTCTCAGATTTGTGGTTTATCTACCTTCAATCTTCGAGGCTGCTGACCCACCAATGCATTCCTTTGGCGGGGTCTTTTTTTTTTATGCTATTGTTGTTTTCTCTTTGTTTTCCTTTTAACAGTTAAGCCCTTCTGCAAGTTTGCTGGAGTCCACTCCAGACGCTGTTTACCTAATGACCCCTGCCCCTAGAGTTATCAACAGTGGAGGCTGCATAAGAACATAGATGGCTGCCAGCTCCTTCCTCTGGAAGCTCTGCCTCAGAGGGGCACTGACCTGATGCCAGCCAGAACTCTTCTGTATGAGGTGATTTCTTTTGGGAGGTCCCACCCGGGAAGGAGGCATGGGATCAAGGATCTGCCTGAAGAAGAGTCTGGTTGCCCTTTGACAAAGCATGTTCACTGCTCTGGGGGAAATCCTTCTTGTCCAGACTTCCCAGCAGCCCGGGTATTGTTTATGAGGATGTATTACATTTTTATCGACACAAATCTTATGGACACACATTCTCATGTCTCTTCAATAGTCTCTAATTCTGATCACTTTTATTCCAATTTTTCTTCCCTAAAGGATAAAAAGATTTTGTGATCTGGTTGCTTGCTGCCCTGATCATTTTGTGGAATACAGATTACAAGTAGACCGATTTATGTGCACTGTGACTTAAAATTCACTTCTATATTTTAAGCTTTCCAAAGCCAGTCTTACTTCTCTGCATCTGTAGCTAATTGTGCTGGATATTTTTCATTTTGCTTTCAAATCCACTGTTTGTCATTCTCCTGCAGTTTTCTGCCCCAGGGGTTGACCACTAAGACTGTGCCAACAAGTTATCTTGACTTTTCTTCATTGGGTTGCATTTGATCAACCAAAATTAAAAGACAGGAGAAAGAAGATATCATTTTTTTCTTTTATTCCTTCAGCATACTGTTTGTTCAAATATTGCAGGTTGGTGTGTTCTGCTAGCAAAAGCCACAACCCTATCAGGCGACCCTCTGCACTTGCTGAGTTATCTTAATGCTTTCCTCCTATTGCCCTTCAGTCTACGTGTTACTGACACCATTTCTTGCCAGTGTTTAAAAATTCCTCTATAAATAATTTATTTTTAAAAGTTACATCCAGTTATGCAGATTGAGTGAGCCACTTGTTCCTAGAGACCCAGATTGATACATCTGTTCATTGAATCTTCTTCAAATGAAACATTTCTAAGAAAATGGATATTCTGGGGATATTTGCACAGCTATTATTTTTGGCACTGCGTGAGTGTTTAAAGTCTAATCTCATATAGAGCTTGATTAGAAAAGCTTTAGAGTTGGTAAATAAAACGACATTTTGCTAGTGAAATTTCAATTGTTTATTATTTTGTTATTTTCTAGTCAAAACTAAAGCATGAACACAAATGCATACACGCAAACACAGACACACAACTGAATTCCACGTGGGCTGCAGATTAAATATGTTTAAGAAATTCGGTCATTATATTTTTACTCGTTAGTATAGGCAACTGAAATGAAGTAGCTATTTTCTTTATTTTATTTTGATTTCAATCTATTGTTAAAAAAGGAATGCAGTAGAAGGGTCACCTATCAGCTCTCTGAAGTCAACTTCTAATAAATAATCAAATTTAGTAATCTTTAGATTTCCTACATATAATCTATAAGCATGTCTTCAATTGTACATATTCAGAATGTAAAATGAGGAAGCAGGTATGTACTGTTATGTAAAAAATCATATCTAGGAAATACGTGGTGTTAAATCTCAAAAGGGAGAGTCTTAATTGGAGTGTGTTATTTAACTCATCCTTTCTCTATGAAAACATTTTTATTTTCTGTTTTATATTTCCATATAACCTAATATTATCTTAAATTATTATATTAGTGCACTTTTTTCTTCCCCCAAAAGTATTAAAATGTTAAAAGTCTAGGAACCTTATTCACATTGTTGACTCTTCATTCAAAAATGTTAGGAAGTTTTTATACCATTGTATGTACCCATTATAGTTAATAGATGAAAATAGTATTTCTTATATATTTAGAAAGTCCAAACGAAGAATTATTACTACTCAAAATTAGAAAAAATTATTGAAGCACAATCCTACATATCCTCCAAAATAATTGTCAGACTAATTCAAGATGTAAATATAAAACTGAAATTATAAATAAGTTTAAAAAAAGCTAAAAATAAGTGAACATATCATTATTGCATAGTTTTTAAAATAATAAAAAAGAAATATAAAAAATACACTTTTTTTGGGCAGGTAGATATTTTATTTTTAAATTTGGTAAAATAAATAGAAGTGATTTAATAAATTAAGGGATTTCTTAATTTATTACCTATGAAGAACACATTTCTCAAAAGATTTTATGATGCATTCATTAGTGTAATATATTTAATATATTTTTAACAATTACTATGATTCAAATAAAACATCACTTTTCTAAGACCTTTATCATGCCCTTAGATACACAACTGCAAAAAAATTGATATCTTATATGTCTTCATTAAAAAGCATAATATCAGAGAAAAAATAACTAATGGAAAAAATAGAATTAAGTGTATATACTTTAAGTAATTAAAATAATTTAAAACTTTCAAAATATTTGTATAGTAATTTAAAGTCACTCACTATACCTTAATCACAGTGAATTAAATTACTGTGAATTCATTAAAAATATTTGATTAGTAGTTTAAAATTTTTAATTTAAATTTAAATTCCAGTATAAAAATAAAATTTGAAAAAGAAACAATGGTAGTAGAAAAACCTAAGTAAATTCTCCAAAAAAAAAAAAAAAATTGGTTACAATCAAAAGTGTATTTTTTTCTGACACATTTAACATTAGTAATTATTCATTTGTTGCTTTATACAATTGATAATAAACTTTTCTATTTAAAGCAGAGTTCATTGATTATGGGCATGATGTGTGTGCGAGGCCTGAATTCAAGGTCAATTACCACACGTGCCTTTCATCTTTCAAACTAGCAGCCCCTTAAATGCAAGTTTCTTTTCACATCTTGTTCTTGTTGATAAGGTTCCCTCGCTAAACAATCTCTTCATCACAGTGATCAAACACAATACCGGCTTATCTCTGAGTTGTGGGCTTCACTTTCTCGATTGCTAGCAGAATTATTCAAACAATCCCATCACATCCTCTCCTGTGAGACTGAGGAGTCATCTCACCTCACTTTACTACAAAAATTAATAGCAGACTGACATAATTTATTTTTTTCTATAAATGAAATGTCATAAAATATTTAAAATACATTTGTGCTCTGGATAGGTGCGGTTTTAAATGAATAGCCTTGTATTGCATATCAAATTCATTGAACAAGATTGTGAGCTCTGAAACTTCCTGGGTAATGCAGCCACTTTGCCCCTCCCACTGATATGACATTAGGCAGTGCAAATGAAAACATGATTTTTAAATTTATGTTGCTTTACCTATAGTATCTATTTGTCATCACGGTTTGGGAGAAATCTCAGCATTCCAAATGGGTAGCGTCCATTTAACTATTGGAGAATGTTTTAGGATGCAAATTATTGAGGTGCTACGTTGTATCATTGCTTTTTATAGCCTCACAATAAAGATGTTAAACATACCTGAAATGCTTTACAAAGGTATTAAATGCTCTGTATTTGCGACTTTAATAGAAAATGTTAAAATGATATATTTTTAAAAATATAGATAGTAATTCTATTCTCTAAATCACCATAGACAACAGAAAATTATCTAGGGCAACATGGAATATAATACATTAAGTTCATAATGTAAAATAGCATATGTACTATGACTTATCATTCATTGTTTGAATCTAATCAGTTCTTGCAACATATTCTTTTTTTTTTTTTTTTTTTTTTTTGGAGACGGAGTTTCGCTCTTGTTACCCAGGCTGGAGTGCAATGGCACGATCTCAGCTCACCGCAACCTCCACCTCCTGGGTTCAAGCAATTCTCCCACCTCAGCCTCCCGAGTAGCTGGGATTACAGGCACGTGCCACCATGCCCAGCTAATTTTTTGTATTTTTAGTAGAGATGGGGTTTCACCATGTTGACCAGGATGGTCTCGATCTCTTGACCTCATGATCTACCCGCCTCGGCCTCCCAAAGTGCTGGGATTACAGGCTTGAGCCACCGCGCCCAGCCCTCTTGCAACATATTCTATAGTAATAGTAAACTTTCAGAGAGTGGAAACTTGTATTCCATTATATTAAGGGGTAAATTAATAACAAATCTCTAGTTCATCTAAAAGCTCAAATGAATATCTCCCCAAAACATTAAAACTATTTTAAATTTCTGTGTACCTTGCTACTAAGGATTTTCTCAAATTATATAACTTTCCTAGAATGAATTGTTTAATTATTTAATTCTTACTTAGCATGTGTGTGTATGTCTGCATGTATTACTTTATCAATATGATGTTAAAAATTATTTTAACCAACTTCACTAATATTCTCAAATAATAATTAGCAATGGAATGTTATACTACAGTTGCAAAATAAAATAGCACTTACATAAAACAAAAGGAGATTAAAGGTGGCTTCTTATCAATTTGAGCATTGACAGAATGAATAAGGTTTGGTGTTCAAGAGAGGAAGTTGAAAGCTGTAGTAACTGTGGCTGTTAGGCCATGGTTGAAATTGAGAGAGCTTGTGAAGGTGGGAAGGGAAATGATATAAAAGTATCTGTTGAAACAACAGATGCATGAGACAATATCTTATTAGGAGAATAGATGGATTGCAAGTGTAATGTAAATCATCTTCTCTCTTATGAAGTTCTAATTAGGTAAACATTTTCACTAGTGCATGCACAGGATTAGTTAGGGTGGGTTTCACTTTTTAAAAATCTATTTATTATGCTTTAAGTTCCAGGGTACATGCGCAGCTTGGGCAGGTTTGCTACATAGGTACACACATGCCCTGGTGGTGGTTTGCTGCATCCATCGCCCCGCCATCTACATGAGGTATTTCTCTTAATGACATCCCTCCCCAGTCCCCCCACACCCTGCTATTCCTCCCCTAGTCCTCCAACCCCCAGGCCCCGGTGTGTAATGTTTCCCCTTCCTGTGTCCCTGTGTTCTCACTGTTCAACACCCACTTATGAGTGAAAACATGTAGTGTTTGCTTTTCTGTTCTTGTGCCTTGCTGAGAATGACAGTTTCCAGTTTCATCCATGTCCCTTAAAAGGACATGAACTCATTCCTTTTTATGGCTGCATGGTATTCTGGGTGTGTATGTGCCACATTTTCTTTATCAAGTCTATCATTGATGGGCAGTTGGGTTGGTTCCAAGTCTTTGCTATTGTGAACAGTGCTGCAATAAACACACATGTGCATGTTTCTTTATAATAGACTTATAATCCTTTGATTTATACAATAGATTTATAATCCTTTGGGTATATGCCCAGTAATAGGATTGCTGGGTCAAATAGTATTTCTATTTATAGATCCTTGAGGAACAGCCACACTGTCTTCCACAATGGTTGAATCAATTTAAATTCCCACCAACAGTGTAAAAGTGTTTCTATTTCTTCACATCCTCTCCAGCATAAATTGTCTCCAGATTTTTTAATGGTCGTTGTTTTAACTGGTGTTAGGTGGTATCTCAATGTGATTTTGATTTGCATTTCTCTAACGACCAGTGATGATGAGCTGTCTTTTATGTTTGTTGGCTGCATGAATGTCTTCTTTTGTGTGTCCGTTCATATCCTTTGCCCACTTTTTGTTGTAGTTGTTTGTTTATTTCTTGTATATTTGTTCAAGTTCTCTGTATATTCTGGATATTAGCTGTTTGTCAGATGGATAGATTGCGAAAATTTTTTCCCATTCTGTTGATTGCCAGTTCACTCTATTGATAGTTTCTTTTGCTGTACAGAAGCTCCTAAGTTTAATTAGATCGTAATTTTCTATTTCCCATGAGTGAGAACATGCGGTATTTGGTTTTCTGTTCTTTTTCAGTTTGCTGAGAATGATGGTTTCCAGGTGCATCCATGTCCCTACAAAGGACAGGAACTCATCGTTTTTGATGGCTGCATAATATTCCATGGTGTATATGTGCCACATTTTCCCTGTCCAGTCTATCATCAATGGGCATTTGGGTTGGTTCCAGGTCTTTGCTATTGTAAACTGTGCTGCAGTGAACATTCATGTACATGTGTCCTTATAGTAGAACAATTTATAATCCTTTGGATATATACCCAGTAATGGGATTGCTGGGTCAAATAGAATTTCTATGTCTACGTCCTTGAGGAATCGCCACACTGTCTTCCACAATGGTTGAACTAATTTACACTCCCACCAACAGTGTAAAAGTGTTCCTATTTCTCCACATCCTCTCCAGCATCTGTTGTCTCCAGATTTTTCAATGATCGCCATTCTAACTGGCGTGAGATGGTATCTCAATGTGGTTTTGATTTGCATTTCTCTGATGACCACTGATGATGAGCATTTTTTCATATGATTGTTGGCCTCATATATGTCTTCTTTCGTAAAGTATCTGTTCATATCCTTTGCCCACTTTTGAATGGGCTTGTTTGTTTTTTTCCTGTAAATCTGTTTGAGTTCTTTGTAAATTCTGGATATCAGCCCTTTGTCAGATGGGTAAACTGCAAAAATTTTTTCCCATTCTGTTGGTTGCCGATTCACTCTAGTGACTGTTTCTTTTGCCGTGCAGAAGCTGTGGGGTTTGATTAGGTCCCATTTGTCTATTTTGACTTTTGTTGCCAATGCTTTTTGTGTTTTGGTCATGAAGTTCTTGCCTATGCCTATGTCCTGAATGGTTTTGCCTAGATTTCCTTCTAGGGTTTTTATGGTGCCAGGTCTTATGTTTAAGTCTTCAATCCATCTGGAGTTAATTTTAGTGTAAGGTGTCAGGAAGGGGTCCAGTTTCTGCTTTCTGCACATGGCTAGCCAGTTTTCCCAACACCATTTATTAAACAGGGAATCCTTTCCCCATTGCTTGTTTTTGTCAGGTTTGTCAAAGATCGGATGGTTGTAAATATGTTGTGCTGCCTCTGATGCCTCTGTTCTGTTCCATTGGTCTATATCTCTGTTTTGGTACCAGTACCATGCTGTTTTGATTACTGTAGCCTTGTAGTATAGTTTGAAGTCTGGTAGTATTATTCCTCCCGCTTTGTTCTTTTTGCTTAGAATTGACTTGGCTATGCGGGCTCTCTTTTGGTTCCATATGAAGTTTAAGGTGTTTTTTTCCAGTTCTGTGAAGAAAGTCATTGATAGCTTGATGGGGATAGCGTTGAATCTGTAAATTACTTAGGGCAGTATGGCCATTTTCACGATATTGATTTTTCCTAACCATGAGCATGGAATATTTCTCCATCCGTTTGTGTCCTCTCTTATTTCGTTGAGCAGTGGTTTGTAGTGCTCCTTGAAGAGGTCCTTTACATTCCGTGTTAGTTGTATTCCTAGGTATTTTATTCTCTTTGTAGCAATTGTGAATGGCAGTTCGTTCCTTTTTTTAGTGGGCACTAGAACAGTCCATTAAAGTCAATCTGCCCAGGTACCATTTAATACCTGATCTTGTACTCTAATCTTACAAGTTAGAGTAACGTTCTGGCCATTCATATTGCTCCTCTGTTAAAATTTATCAATATGGTCCCTCAGGTGTAAAATAAACATAGAACAAAAAATTTTAGATGTATCTGACTTGCACATTACTAGAATTCACTGGAATCTTCTGATACATCCTTAGTAATTTTCTTAGTATATTAGAAATTCCAAACTGTCAGTGGATTCTGACATGTGGCAGATTGTGGCATACTTATGTTGCAAGAACCTAGATTCTATAAAATATTGTATGGCACAGATGTGTTAGTTCTAGACAACTGAAAATATTCAACAATGTTGCCAAATTGAGGAAGAACCATGTAGAGCAAAGAATGCTCTGAAGAAGGACCAAATCAATAGAAAATTTTGGGGTGTAGCTTTAAAATATAGTCCAAAAAAAAAAAAGAGTATTTTGGCAAAGTCCGTTTCTTAAATGTTAACTTGTAAATAAATCTTAATTAATTCAAACATCTTTGCATGGTGCTTGTGAAATGTGGGGACTTTTGGGGCATTATTTAAGTCTAGAATCATAAATAAATTTAAATGATAATGACTAATAGGTCTGGAATAGACAGGTTTAAAAATTAATAGTTTATTTACAAGTGTGTTTTCAATTTAATTTGTCCTTTTCTCATTGCACTCATGAATTCTCTTGGCATTTTATTATATCATGAAAATCATACAAGAGAGGAAATGCTTTGGACTAATACTTCTGCAAAGTAAATTCGAACCACTTTAGTTTGTTGTAAAATTGTCAACTTAAGTATGTATGGACTTTTCCTGAAAACCAGGCAAATCAGACACACACACACACACACACACACACACACACTGGAATTTAGATGCTTTATGCTGCTTCCTTTTGTGAGGAATTAACTGACTGCTTCCTGTGTTCAATTTAGACTTGGAAGTCATCATTTTTCCAGTAGGCTACCTGGTTGGTTTTTGTATCCCCCAAGGTAGATTTAATGTTTATGGAGCATGTATAGTTCTCAGTGCTTTCTAGTTAAAATCACAAAACTTTTCCTTTTTTCTCTTCTACTGCTGCAAAATTTTTAGAGTGTATCACTTCCTTTGAGTTCCAAGTAGTAACTTAGTCAATGCTTGCAGTTCCTTCCTCTGGGCTATCGATTGGTGTTCCAGATTATTAACTTTCTCTGCTAATTTGTCCAATTTAGATTTCAAACCTTTATGCCCTCTTTGCATACTATCTGTCTTTTTGCCAATATTCATTAGTAGGGCATGAGTGCAAAGCCATTAATGACGGTTCTGTTGGTTCATTTACTTGCTGTACTACTCACAAAATGCTGCAGTTATTGACTGGAAAAAAAATAACTCAGTGTATTGTTCATGTTGACAATTTTCCTAGCTCACTTGATCCAATTCTAACCATTCTAAAGCTTTCTCATTCAAAGCACATAAATCACATATCTTTCCTACAGATCAACAGTCCTGCATCTTGAAGATTGAACATCTGGATCTAGTCTGTCTATGTTTCATTTCATTGTGTGATGCCAGGTTTATTTCAATTTAAGTAAAGAACCTTATAATGAGTTTTTGAAGATTTTCTGCGTTGATCAAGTTAATTGATCATTCAATTTTTAATGCCAGACTTGAACATAGTGACAGATATATTTTAAGATATCAGTAAAAAAATATAATTTAGAACCAAAACTACTGTATTAATTAATAAATTAATTAAAATAATAACATGTAGTTATGAAACTTTTACATTGAGAACTATACTCTTATATTACACTTTTGACCGTTTGCACCTTTTATATACTAGCAAATACAATTTTGTTTATTCTTTTGTCTATTTTATTGTGTTTATGTAATTCTTTTCATGTGCATTTTTTTGTTTACTTAATGGAATTTATTTGAATGTTAGTTTAAGTTATTCATGCTATGAATAATTTGTGCAACAGGCATCAAACATGTATCAAAGTAAAGGGATTCACTTAAGAAATTATTTTATGTGACTAAAGGTCATTGTAGGGATTGGTACCTATGATCATTTGATCATACTGCTTTTATCATAAGAAAGCACACATTTCTGAAGACAAAAAATTCAAACCACATCGGTACACATAAATGATATTCAATATGAATGAAACATGTGTCTTTACCATGTTAAACCTAAAGCATTATGAAAGTGTTTGAATTATCTTAAATTGCTACCCAGGGTTAATAGTTAACATTTAGAACTGTTTTTTCATTCTGAAAAGGACACTTGGATTAGATTAGAACTTAGTAAGAAAATGTTTATCATTAAGACTGAATAGCATCACTTTTACTCTGCCATGTTCTCCTTGCATTGCTGTTCTAAAATATTCATATATTCTGTACAAGGTGTCAGCAGGTGGGGATCTCAAGTATTAGGCTAAAGAGCCTCACAGAAAATCAATGCAAATTAAAGCTGTTTCCTTGGAACAAAAATTAACTTCTTTGAACTTTGCAGACAAAGCTTTGTTTTTATAAAGTATCACAGTTCAAATATTAGGAAAAAGGAAAAATTATATTTATTCATCTTTGTCTGTAATAAAGCATAACCATCACGTTTTTGTATGAAGTCAATCAAATAACACATGTGCTTCTGTCTTAGTTAACTCTTTTGAAGTGATATTATCTTAAGGAAAATAAGAAGACAAAAAAAAAGAATAATTCTAGACAGCTAACTATCTATGTGTCTAAATACACGAGTATTTAGACTAGTTTAAAACTTTTCCATGTGCCAAATCCCAAGACTGGGACATAGTCGCTGAAGTATTTAAGTATGAACATTCAAAACTGGAACTAACATGAACACTGAGTTAAGTTACATGATTTCATAAGTACAGAAAAGAAATATGCTTTGCCAAAAAATCCAGCTCATAATTACTAGCTACTTCTCACGGTTAAAATTCATTGATTGCTATGTATAAAATTCCAAATAAGATGCAATATTATGATATAAAACGCTAAGATTTAAATCTCAAGATAGACTATATACAAATAATCAACTTATATAAATATTACAATAATAAATATTCCCATACTAATAAAACTAGAATAATAAAGTTTAAAAACAAATAAAGTTTCAGTATCATATGAACTTGGAAACTCCATTCCGAAATTCGCTAGTATGAAATTAAAGTAGTTAGAATAATTTTTCACTAATATGAAATGTGTCAAGACTCAACATATCATTAAATAAGACGTGAGTTCTGGGGCCAAAGACATTTTAATAATAGCAGATGACCAGTTATTATGATAACTTATACTAAATACTCAATTTTCTTCTCTTCTTTCCCCACCTCTCCTCCTCTACTGTTTATGTAAAAAGGATATCCAATAGTAAAAAGCAATTTGTGTAGCTTCAATGAAAGGGAATAAACAAATTTAAGTAAAAACTTAGATTTAGAGAACTAGTGCATTTTAAAAAAATAGAATATTTTAAAAATTAATGAATCAATAATATCCACCAAAGACATTACAGCATATCTGATTTACTGACCTTAGATGTTTGGAGGGGGAAAACTGAATTATCTTTTTAGATGACTTTCAAATGAACATCGGTAACAAATGATATTTTATAAATATGTAGAAATTTTGCAAGTCTATAAGATAGCTCAATTTTTCAGTGACTGACACTGTGATACAAATATTTGTATAGCTAACTATAATGTAGGGGATATAAATGGCTGCTCTTAAAAGCAACAGCATTGGCGTAAGGCAGACAGCTTTGTTATCTGCCTCCTCGTGAGAAACAGAGACAATGACACCTCTCCCTACTTTGTTCACTGGCACAGAGGTGTCCTCACACTCTTGCCAAGCATGCACCAGCAGGATGGGATGTACACCAAACTTATGGAAAATAAATTTTTGTTTAAGATTCTGCTACGATCCTGCTTCTACATTATTCTAACTTCTATAGCTAAGAACCACTTACTTCCCTTTTCCAATACTAAAGTGACACTAATCCTATCTCAGAACTAAGAGAATGTACGAATTTCTGGTTTAATATTCAGCAAGTTAGAATTGTCAGTTATGTACTCAATAATATTCTGACCTTTTCCCTCCAGTTTAACTGAGTTCCTACTACTCTTCTGGTTGCGAGAAACTAGCATCACTGCCTCTGAAAATTATCAGAGACAAGTCCTCGGACTGTCCTCTGCTGGTTTTAGAGGCAGTAACTTAAATAAAAATTAACGGGGATTGAAGCAAATAGTGTATTTCAGGACAATGAAGTTAATAGGGATGAAATGCCAGGAAGGCTCATGCAATGTTGTCTGAAAAGCAGGAAAATTTGCTGTAAGTTTGGAACTATAGGATGAACTATAAACAAGCTCACAAGAGAGAACTGAGTAGTGAAATCATGTCTAAAGACTAGAATCAAGTCTGTGTTCATTTAAAAATCAGAATTCGATTAAGGATAGATGTCAGCAGATACCAGTGCTCCAGCAGCAGGGAAGATCTAGACGTTCCTTTGATCTAGAGAAAGCAAACTTTCGTGAGTTGTCCTACACTTTGGAGAAGGAAGAACATTGGATGTGAGTCATTTACAAGCCACAAATAACCTCAGTCTATCAAAGAATATAGTCAGTTAAGGAAGTATCTGTATTCTCAGTCTTTCATACGGTTGTGAGCAGCAGCAGGAATATTAAAAAATGAAGGTTGGGTAGTAAAAGGAAGTTTTGAATTTTGAAATAGGGAACGTTTCTCCTACTTGACTCTACGTCAGTGTCTAAAACAAAGCAGTAGCTCAACATTTCATAAAGATTGTTGGTGGAACAATTGATCCAACTCGATCAGAACAGAATACCAGGAGACTCCAAAACTGTATAAAAATAAACCATTCTGAATTGGGAGTAAAGTTAGACTTCCATTTGAAAGAATGAATATGTAGGTATCCAAGTTTGTCTGCTGGTCAAGTTACAAAGTAGAAAATGTGTTCACTGGGAAATTAGTATTGGGTATGTGAGTTGCATTTACACACACACATGCATAAGAAAGGAGACAATATAAATGTACATAAAAAAATGAGTTCCAGGACTCAGAACAGATCAGGAGATCGAAAAATATATATGCAGAATATAGTCAGAAAATGCAGAGCAATGTCTAAAAGGCCCTATAGCACGTATCTTGACATGGGTTTTGTTTGGTAAGAACATATCAGATCTACTTCTTAGAGAAGCATTTTTAAGTGTACAGTATTGTGAATGATAAGCAGAATGTTGAGCAACAGATCTTTAGAAGTGACTAGCTTTCATTACTGAAAATTGATACAGCTTGAAGAGCAACACCCTGTCTCCCCCACTTTCTGGATCACGAAAACCAACATTCTAGTTTCCACTTCTAAGAGTCCGATTATATAGATACCACACGTAAGTGTAGTTATGCAGTATTTGTCCTTCTGTGACTGTTTTTTCATTTAGCATAATGTAATCAAGTTTCATCTATGTTGTCACATATGGCAGGATCTTCCTCTTTATGGAGGCAAAATATTCCATGGTATATATGTACATTTTTAAATTAATTCATTAATCTATGGACATTTAGGTTGTCTGTACATCTTGCTGTTTGTGAATAATGCTACAGTGGACAGGGAAGAGCAAACACCTCTTTGAGCTTCCAATTTCAGTTCTTGTGGATAAATCCTGAGAAAATTGATTGCTGGGGCATGTGATAGTTCTGTTTTGAAATTTCTGATGAATCCCCATATTGTTTTCCACAGTATTCAAGTTTTTACATTTCCATCAATAGTATATAAGAATTCTCTTTTCTCCACTGCTTTGCCAACCCTTACTATGGTTTCCTTTGTTTAATAATAGTCACACTAACACGTATGAGATCATATCTCATCGTGCTTCTATTTTACACTACCCTCACCATAAGTGATGATGAGCAACTTTTAGTATACTTGTTAGACATTTGTAATTATTCTTTAAGAAATGTCCGTTCAAGACCTTTGCCATATTTTTAAATTGGGTCATTTGTTTTGTTTTGCTTGGTTTTGCAATTGATTTGTAAGAGTTTCTTGGGATATTAACTCCTTCTCAGGCATATGGTTTGCACACATTTTCTCCAATTCTGTAGGTTGCCTTTTCACTGTTGATTGTTTTCTTTGCAGCACAGAAGCTTTTCAGTTTGACAGAGTTTCACTTGCTTTTTTCTGCGTCTGTTTCCTGTATTGTTTTTGTGTCATATCCAAGAAATCATTGCCAAAACCAATGCCATGAAGCTTTCTGCTTATTTTCATGCAGCAGAAAATCTAGTTTTTTGTAGTACTAAAACAAAATCGAAACAGTATTTTGAGTGTTCAGCTTTCAAAAATGGGCCTGTTGGAAATCAGGGATACAGAGAACCTCTAGAAGATGAAACTAATAAAATACGTTGTTCTGGGGAATTATGGAATCAAGAATATCTCTTAACAGTCAAGCTTAAAATAACTCTTTTCTTAAAGGCACACCAAGCAGACAATTAAGATGTACTTCCCTTCTTCAATGTGGTTGCTGTGATTTTATACCAAATCCAAATTTTATATTTGGTATATAGATAAGGTGTTACTTCCTGAAAGAGGTCTTTGGTCAGAATAATTGTAAAACATCTGTCTTTCTATTCTACCAATCACCAAGAGACAAATTATAAAGAAACAAAATAACAGTTATGTCCTTAATCATATGGTTTAATATGCATACAAGGCACTTTAAATTTGGTTCTGATTTTAAATTTGAATTTTGTTTTGATCAGTGGCCTCTCAACACTGCCTCAGTTACACTCATGCTCCAGCTTCTTTGGGTTGTATTCCTGATTTCTCATATGCTTTGACAGCTCTGTGTCATTTTCCTAGAAAGTTTAATCTATCTCCCATTCCTTCTGTTTTTATTCTTCACCTGGCAAACAGGTAGATTTCAATATTCTGATTCAAACGTAATTCAAAAAAGAATTACGTTTTTTGACTTCCCTATTTAGGACACATTGTTCACTTGGATTCCATATAAACTTTTGAATGCTTATTTGTAGCAATTTAAAAATGCTATGGTTATCTATTTCTTTAACTAGATTGTAAGCTATTTGAAGGTAGGGACCACTGATTATTTCTTCATTTTTATATCACCAGCAACTCGCTCAATATTTGTCACAAAGAAAATGAACATTAAGTGCTTAAATATTTGTCTTATTTGTTTTGAATGGAATTTATATTTTCCATATTGATAAAACATCTCTTAAGAAATAGCAAAAGTAAGTTTTTTGTTTATGTATTTAAAAAAATCTTATACTTCTTGAGAAAGTTTGGAGACTATATTGAGGATTATTTTCAGGTGGCATTTGTGTTTATTAAGAGGTTCAAACTACATTTTACTCTCTAGGGTAAATCAGTAGACTTACACAAAGTTCTCCAACCCAGTGTTTGAACATGGCAATTTTCCTTGTTTTGAGATTGGTTATTTCATTAGAAATACACATTTTTAAAAAATTAACTAAATAACTAAACTTTTTATTTTTCCATAGCATAATATTTTTCATAAGCCTGGTTCCTTGAGTTTTGTCTTTTTAAAAAATGGTCCTTGTGATTTTAAAAAGCTGAACAGAATTAATTTCCCACTCATTTCTTCATTTATAGGCTGTCACCCTTGTTTTGTGAGGAGCCCATTTTGCTAACTTTTTGAGGATAGCTGAAGAGTATCTTTTGAATACAATAATTTGTACCTGAGAAAGAATCATAAATTTAAGTGCAAGATTGGAAGTATTGCAAAAGGTACTGGGACTGGATTTGAAAAGAGGAGACAACTGTAAGAGAAATTAGGGAAGAGTTAACAGGTCAAGGAAAATTTTGGAAAAAAAGGGTCAAAGAAGATAGCTGGATCAACAAGTAATTCTGTAAATTCAATTCTGTATGTTTAGAAAATGAAGGTTTGATAATGATACACTGAAATCCCAACATATTTTTTCTCCTTGATATTGTTTATGTTATTATATATTAACTATATTCAATCATCAATATGCACTAAGCACCTATTGCATGCAAGGAACTTTGTGGGCACTTGGGTTCCAGCATCGGACAAAAATTTTTATTCTTTGTAAACTTGTCGTCTAATACAATTTAATAGTACTTACAAGTAGATCTAAATTTTAGGCAATTTATATTCTTAACAAGTTTTACAAGAATAATTTTATTGTGACCTATATAACAAAAAGAATATATATGATTCTACAAATTCAACAAAAATAATATAAACAAACAGTCATATACACACACATGACTTAAATGTAAAACACTACCGATGGAATGGGAGAGTTTCCTGACCTGATCAGAAGACTTGTTTGTGGCTGGGTGTGTCTCCTTTGCTCTGTCGCCTTACAGGAGGGGGAGCACGCAGACAGGCAGGTGTAGGAGCTGAGGTGAGTGCTTGTGGGCTCTGGCCTCATGGTAGCATCTAGGGGTGTGTTGCAATTAATGCTCTTATAGCAGTTGCTGTCGGGGGATGACCAAGTGTTAGACCAGCTCAGTGGGAAGTCAGGGTGACAGCTTTTTACATCTTGTCCTCTTGGTACTCAGGTCCTTGTCCAGCATCCAGGAAGAATAAGGTCACATGGGCTTCAAGGATGGTGAATGGAGGGATTTTACTGAGTAATGAAGTAATGAAACTGTGGGGATTTACTGAGTAATAAAACTCTCAACAGTTTGGGTGGGGAGCTAGGAAGGGAATGGAGTAGGAAGATGATCTTCCCCTGAAGTTTGGTTGTCACAGCTGATCTCCTCACTGACAGTCTCCAGCTGAACTCCTCTCAATGTTCAAATGATCCTTCTCTTCTTTCCTTCTCTGCCATGCCACTCTGCTGCTCTGCTGCTCTTATATCTATGGAATCTGGGGTTTAGAGTTTAGATGTGGTACTGGGTAGGGAAATATGGCAGGCTGAAAGGCAACATTTGGGCCTCAAAACAAGAATGTCTGTTTCCATTTAGGGTTGTGGGTTTTCAGGCTTGAGAGTGGTGCCTTTGCCAGGGCAGCACTTCTCCCCAGTATTTCCCTGCCCCCTTTTCCATGTCACCATCCTAAGAAACTTTTGTATTTTCTTCTGGAAAAGAAATTGAAGAATGTAGTTACAACCTTCTCATTTTTAAGGAGAGGAAACTATGATCCTGGGCTTTGAGAAGAGTGACAAAATTCACAGTTATGTCATGTAATTTATTTGCTTGTGATTCTGCTTTGTTTCTTATTGTTTTGGGGGTTGTATTCAACTCATAGACTTTGTCATCAGTTCCAGTCTTGGTGGCTCTCTTCATAGGCACAGTCATGGCGTGAGACTTCAGTAGAGTAACTTTGCAAACTGATAAATTATGGTACACAATAGTTAAAGCAAATTGCAGACAGCATTGAGATTGTGTATTTATGACCTGTTCAAACTAGAAATGGTCATTTCATTCTAGTATCAGTTGAAAAATTCAGTGTGCAGGGAATCAGCCCTACATCACCCATGGGTACCCCATGTTCGGTGGTGACAAAGGAATAAGAAAAAGATTAAGAGAGACAGTGGGACCGGGGGCCAGCACTCATTACTTTGGAGGTGACACTGAAGGCTCTGAACTCTGATCATTTACACTATTTATTGGTTACAATCACTTTGATCCACAGGATAGGGATGGAGTGATGGTGGGGAGAGGGTGATGGTGGGGTGAATCAATGAGCCAGAACTGAATCCCTGAACCAGAACTGGTGTATCATTCTAAAGACTGATAATAGTGGTGGTTTGGGAGTTTCACTAATGAGAACATGTGGTTATCTTTAACTTATTATCTACAGGAAGCTGGCAGAGATTTGACCTTACAAGGAGCCTACAAGTCTGGCTATGTCACAGTGCTACAAAGGGGTTTTATGTCCTTGAGCACAATGTTTACGGTAACAGAGCCGAGGTCACCCTGCACCAGAACATGAGGCGTAAAGAGGCCTTACCCCTCAGAGGCCTCTTGTGGCTTTCTGCAGTTTGTTTTCCCTTGTTTATATGTTACTCACAACTAATTTATTTAGGCCCTCTGTAGTCCTTTCTCCTTTGCTGATTTTCCCAACACAATGTTGACAATTTTTCTCTATGAATAAGTAAGAATTTTTCTTTTTATTTTTCTGAGACAATCTCACACTGTAGCCCAGGACAAGGTGCAGTGGCTGAAGGATCATAACTCACCACAGGCTCAACCTCTCAATCCTCCCATGTCAGCCTCCTGAGTAGGTGGGATTTTGTATATTTTGTAGAGACAGGGCTTCATCACGTTACTCACGTTGGTCTTCGATTCCTGGGCTCAAGCAATCTGCTTGCCTCAGCCTCCCAAAGTTCTGGGAGCCACCATGCTTAGCCTGAATTACTGAACTCTCTAAAGGAAAATTGCTTCCAAAGAAGAAAAATGCACTATGTTTCTCAAAATGTGTCAAGTCCTCAGCATTAAGACAACACTAACAAAATTGAGGTAATTATGATACCTCATCTGGCGACATTTAAATGGCATGGCCTTTTTTTTTTAAATGGGTCATAACCAAAGGTAATTTCAGGATTTAAATGAGTTTAGAAAAAGATAATCTATGTCTTTTATTTTAACAAAGCAATCATAAATAAATGCTAAAATTGTGACCTTTGGTTATGTTGAGTCTTCAGTAGTGCCACATTTTACTTGTATTGAAAATTCTTCCGTGTGCTGATAATGAATTGTGTTTTGCATATGATTAAAGGTGTTTCGCTGATACCTAAATGAATTCCATCTCCTGCACTTTTAGTCTATCTTTAATCACCTATTTTTTTTTTGTAGGATATCAAAGCATAAAACTTCAGAGCAAGGTATAAAAATGTGTTTTTCACTGATATTCATGCCAGTTATCTTCCTACATAAAGATGGATTCCTATTCTGTCATTTGTAAACGAGAATAAGAATTTCTTACTTGCGTATATTGCAAGTCAGTAGCAAATGGAATACCTGAACTTCTTTTCACCCTTCAAATGAGACTGATGTTGCTGCATTGGTGCTTTATGATTCATTGACTAATGCTACGACATTCACATTTGCTTTTCCAAAAGTTTAACATGTTTCTAGAATAAAAGGGAAGAACAGCATGTATTTCTCAGTTATATGATGATCTTTCAATAACATAATCTTTATAATTTTATTTTCATTGGTTATTTTTTTAAACTCCAAGTTCCATTCCGTATACCCTGAAACATCACAGTGACAATCTGAATAAGTGATTCTGAAAACTATTGTCCTTGCACAATAAACTACTTTGCATATGGTCCATAGGAGCCTTTATGACAAAATTAACTCTATACAAATGCTAGTCTGAATCACCAGTGCAAAATACAGGGTCTAAAATAACGAACAGTAACAACAGCAATAATACGAGCATTTCACAAAAAAATTATCATGGAGAAAATGATGAAGCAAATAATTATGAATTTCTGCATTATTGGTTTGCGACAATATAGAATAAAGCACATGAAATGCTACTTAATATAACTGGGAAGCTTCTACTTTAATCAGGTTATTTGTTCTGGCCTATCGCCTGCTCAGACATGTCCGAGCAATCCCAGGCATTTCCTGGCTTACAGCCTACACCTACTCCTTATTTAGAAACTTTATTATTCTCCTAGTTTCCTGTAAACAACCCTCTTTCTTTCTTTGTTCTTCATCCTGTGTTTCCCTATTTAGAAAAGTTTTAAGTTTTTTAGCCAGTCGGGATCAGTCTAGATTGTGCTGTCCAGCTCTAGCCAATGGAGACAGGACACAGCAGTAAGGACTCGATGTGTCAGGGATAAAAACTTTTGCTTCTCTCTCTTTGATGTGCATTCATGGCAATCAGAATTCTGGGAATAACCCGTTTTGCAGAAAGTAAAATTGTCTTGCTGAGAAAAGCTTTCTGAGCACCGGTTCTTCTTTTTGACACTGAGGAACAGCATTTGTTTCCAACAATATTAATCTGTGGAAGGAGGAAAAGGCACAAACAGTTAGATTTCCTTTTACAGTAATTGAGTGAAGGTCAATTGACTGAATTGTCCCTGACATTTACTCAGGTACTGTAGATTTTCCAAGGAATTTCAGGATATTCCTTCCTGTGTTCATGTGCCTTTATCGAGAAAATATCTTTATAGTTTCAGTGTTCCATAGAGAAGATTTTAGCAGTGGCTATTTTATTTCTTGATTAGTCTTCTGAAGCTGCAAGTTCATTCAAAATTTCTCTATGGTTTAATAAATCTTATTGTTCTGTATGACTTTGATATTTATTTTCAAGGTAATGAGATGCATAGCTCTTAAAATAAAACTGTAATCCAAGGCACACTTTCCCATGATCATTATTTTGTGTGTAAGGTAGTATAAATAGGAACTCTCTTTGAGCAAAATTTAAAGTAAATGCTTCAGAAATAATAAACTATAACCAATATTATTAAATAAGCATTCACAGTTATCTGACTCAAATCAAATATTTTTTATAATTGTGTTCAACTTAGTTATAAGTATCTTCACTAAAATTACTTAAAAGCACATTGATGTTCAGTTCTGACCTGTGAGTGTGGCTTGCTGGAAATGTACGTCCTACTCATTCATAGTTCAATGAAGATGTTATACATAATTCCATACTATTTAAATTTGTGGTAAACATGCACAGTGGTTTTATTTTTCCATCTCTTTCTTACTTATAAAATTAAATAATCGGCTATGATAAAAAGTGGAGGAGATACACAGTTTTGCTAAAACAAAAGAAAACACAATTAAAAGAACACGCTGAAGTATGGTGATATACTTACTTTCTCCAAGGAAAGTAAGTGAGAAAGAGGTCAGTGGGGATGTTCTATGCAAGAAAATGCTTTCCCGGTGTTTGCCCTTAATGAACAATCATTACCGTACTTAAATTAACAATTTTACACAAATATCTCCAGGTAAATTTTACCTTAAAAATCTGATTTTTGTAATTGTTTTAATGGCTTTTAAATATCCGTTTAAGCATCATTTTAATAAAATAAATTTCTAGTTGGTTAAATTAGAATAATATTTCCCCTCCTTATAATATCAGTAATAGCCACAGTACATCTATTAAAATTAATATTTAAATCCTTTTGTAATTGTGACCAGTATCTTTGTGCATCTGTCTTTGTTTCTACTTGGCTCTCTTTGTCTCAGTTTGTGTGTCCCTTTCATTCTCTGTTTCTTGGTCTCTCCTGCTTTGTTTCCTGCCCCTTATTTGTTTTTCATCTTCTCTTTCTTTTCTCTATCATTTTTTCAATGTGGGAAGCTGCACTCAGAAAGATCAGACTAGTTTCCCATTTAGTATGGTCTTTGGTTTCCAGACAAAGTGTGATGAATCTGGTCATGTTTCATTGAGCAACTGGGAAATACTAATGTGTGGAGTACTGTAAAAAGGTCAAAAAACAGAGTAATTTAAAATCACTTTCCTATTACTGTCATACATGAACAAAGTAAAATAAATCATTAGTTGAGCATATGTGTGAATACATTTAACCTAGTTATTTTGAAAACCTATAAAATTCATAAAAGCTTAATGAAACGAAGAAAGTCTATTAACCCAAAATACCACCAGAATTCATTAGAGATGATTAAGCCTCTCAGACAACAGATAAATGAACCAGTCTCAGTATCAAAAGTAAAAATGTGTGGGAGAGCATCACAGTTTCCTCTCTCAAACTGTCTTCACTCTTATTTCAGGTTCTTGAATACGACAGAAGACTGAATATAAAAGAAATATTAATTGAAATATTATTTTCTTATTCTGCATGTTAGAGCTTTTGAAAAACAAATGGGAACTATCTAAGGCATATAATTTACTTCCTTGAAAAGATATGATAGTTTAGACTCAAGTTAAATTGAATTAGTGAGATGAAATTTTTAATGTTTTTATTATGAAAATCTTATATTATTTATATCTATATTACTTTTAAAATTACATTAGTACTTGCTATGGTTTGGCTCTGTGTCCCAACTCAAATCTGATCTTGTAGCTCCCATAATTCCCATGTGTTGTGGGAGGAACCCATGGGAGCCGGACTTTCCTGTGCTGTGAATGGGTCTCACAAGATAGGATGGTTTAGAAACAGGAGTTTCTCTGCACAAGCTCTGTCTTTGCCTCCTCGATGTGACTTGCTCATTCTTGCCTTCCACCATAATTGTGAGGCCTTCCCAGGCATGTGGTACTGTAAGCCCAATAAACCTCGTTCTTTTGTAAATTGCCCAGTCTCAGGCATGCCCGCAGACAGACTAATACAGTATTGAATAACATCACATCCATTCTCAAATAATAAATTTAACTTACAAAATATTTAAACTATAAAACTGTAATGTATTTTTGTAATTTCTTAATTTCAAATGAAAAAGATCATGACTAAGAATTAAGCTGATTTTGAAGTTAATTCTGTCACTATTACACATTGAATGCTATTGGAATTAAAAAGATGTAGAGAATGAGGGAGGAGAGAGAGATAAAATATTTATGAAGTCATTTCAATGAGTTTCACTTCCTATAAATGCTACTTAACAAGTGGTGTTACATATATTCCTTAGAGTGTATTAGTTTATTTAATGTGAAAATTACATTTTAATAACAATAATATAATTACATATAATTTTCAGCATCTACATTAAGATATAATCTATGTACCATAAAATGACATAAAAGACAATCATTTAAAGTGTACAATTCAATGCTTTTGTTATATTCTAAAACACTTGTAAAACAATCTCCACAGTATAAATTTAAAACATTTTCATTATCTTTCCAGAAAAAAAAATCTTCCCATTAACACTTTTTCACTCCCCTCCCTTACTTATACGAATGCTAATATTGATTGTGTCCCTACATATTTGTGTGCTGTAATTTACATAATAATGTCATTATATACTAGGTGATCTTTTGTGACTGTTTTTTTCACAATGATTTCAAATTTCATACAGGTTGTAGCATGTACCAGTATTTCATTACTTATTAATGTGGACTGATATCCCATTGTATGGATATGCCATGAGTTATTATTTATTTTTTAGTTGATGGACATATGTGGTGTTTCTGCTTTTTGACTATTACGAAAAATGCTGTTATGAACATTATGAATGAATTTTGTGTGGGCGTATGTTTTTGTTTCTCTCGAATATAAACATAGCAGCAGATTTCCTGGGTCATAAGGCAACTCAGTATTCAATCCTCTAAGGAACAGCCAGTTTTCCAAAAGCGAGCCCTATTTTAAATCCTCATCAGTGAATATAAGGGTTACAATTATTCTACATTCTTGTCAACACTTGTTATCTATGTTTCTGAAGATAGTCATCCTAGTGGGTCCAAAGTGGTATCTCACTGTCTTGTTAATTTGTATTATTCTAGTGACTAATAATGTTGAAAATTATTTTATATACGTTTTACGATTTGCATATTATCTTTGAGAAAAACACCGTACAAATAATGCGCCATTATTTTTTTATTTTATTTTTAATACCTATTACTGACTTGAAATAAAGCTCCAGTGTCATTATTAATTGGGTTACCTGTCTTTTTTATTGTTGAGATGTTAATATTCCTATATATTTTGGATATGTATTTGTCAGCAAATATATAGTGATTAGATTTGCAAATATATTCCTGAGTTACCTTTCAGGTTTTTTAATGGTATTATTTGCAGTACAATGTTTTTACTTTTGAGATACTCCCACATATTTTTCCTTTCAACATATGTGCTTTTGTTGGCATATCTAATATAGCATTGCCTGAGTCAAGGTCACAAAATTTTATTGTATGTATCCTTTTGAAGTTTCTATAGTTTTAGCTTTTACATTGGCATTTATGGTCCAGAGTTCATTTCTCCATGTGGTATAAATAAGGGCACAACTACTTCTTTTGCATATAAATATATATTTTTTCCCAGTACCATTTTTTGAAGAAACCATTCTTTACCCATTTTTACTGGCAACCTTATCAAAAATCAATTGATCATTAGTGTTGGGTATTTCTTCTTATTGTTGTTTTTTTTTCCTGGACCCAGAATTCTATTCAATTTCTCTAAAGGCCTACTCTGGTGCTAGTAAAACATGGTCATGTTACCATCATTGGTAGTACATTTTTAAGTTGGGGAGTGTGTGTCATCCTATTCAATTTCTCTAAAGGCCTACTCTGGTGCTAGTAAAACATGGTCATGTTACCATCATTGGTAGTACATTTTTAAGTTGGGGAGTGTGTGTCATCCAACATCATTTTCTCCAGTATTATTTTGGATATTCTCTCTCATTTCCATGACTGTCAGCATCAGCATGTCACTTCTGCAGAAAGGGAACCTGTGATGTTGTCACTGATTCCACCAAATGTGGAAATGTGAAGAATATGGCCATCTCAGCAATGCAAAGTCTTCTGGCCCACTGATAGGAAATGTATTTCCAATTGTTTAAGTCTTCTCTAAATTCTTTCAAAAATGACTTGTAGTTTATAGTATGGCTGTCTTATATTCCTTTGTTACATTTATTCTAGTGTTTTATTATTTTGTTGATCCTATGAGTACATTGTTTCTTTAATTTTGGTTTAGAAGTGTTCATTGATAGATTGATAGTGTGTGAAAATTAAAAGGGATTTGTATATTGATTTTATATTCTGTAATATTGTTAAACTTGTTTATTAGCCCTAATATCTTCCCTCCTTCTAGGGAAATTTTAGAATGTATGAAACTATGTGATCTGCAAATCGAGAAAGGTTTATCTTCTTCTTTTCAATCTGGCTGGCGTTGACTTATTTTTCTTGCATCATTTCTCAGACAGAATTTTCAGTACAATGTTGAATAGAAGTGGTAAGAGGGAAAGAAAGGGCATTCTTACTGTCATTCTGATTTTAGTGAGAAAGCATTCCATTTTCATCACTAAGCATGATGTTAGCTGTGCCTTTTTCATAAATATTTTTTATCAGTTTTAGGAATTCTCTTCTGCCAGTTAATCCAGTGCTTTTATCAACCTGGGTGTTGGATTTTGTCAAATGTTACTTTATTGATATAATGTGGCTGTTGCCTTTTGCTCTATGGAAATGCTATATTACATTCATTGATTTTCAGGCTAAACCAAACTTGTATGCCTTGGATGAAACTCAATGAGTCCTGGTATATAATACCTTTCTATGTGTTGCAGTATTTTTAAATCTAATAATGTATTGATGAAGAGTTTTGAATCAATATTTAGAAGAGTTATTGGTCTATAGTTCTTTTCTTGTGATAAATTCTCATAGTTTTAGCATTAGAACAACACTGATGCCAGAAAATACGAGAAGTATTTCATTTTCTATTTTTGGAAGAGTTGTTGAGAACTTACGTTGATTCTTCTTTAAATGGTTACTTTAATTTTCCAGTGAAGTCAGTCCAGTCATACGCTTTGCTTTGTGGGTAGTTTAAGACTACTAGTTGAACAGTCTTTCTTGCTAGAGTTCTATTTAAAATGTTCTTTCTTCTTTAATTATATTGATAGTTTATTTTTTACTATACTTTTTCATTTTTAAAGATCATCTACTCTTTTGGCATTACTTGTTCAAAATATTCCCTTTTAATTATAATTTTTATCAGTAATATCAATTGTTCATTTCTGATTCTTGTAACAATTCATTATTTTTATTGACTTATATAGCTAAAGGTTTCTCAGCTTTGTTGCTGTTCAGAGTCAACCTTTGCTTTTGTTGGTTTTATGTATTAAAAGTAATACATATTATAATAAATCTCTGATTTCTTCTTTATCATTTCTTTTAAATATTTAGGAAATAGTTTGTTGTACATTTTTGAATTTTTTAAGGCAGATGTTAGGTTATTGATTTGAGATCTTGCTTGTTAATATAGGCATTAAAACTGTACATTTCACTCTCATAACTGTTGACTGCATATCGTATGTTTTACATGTAACTTTTTCTCATTTTAATTTCCTTTGTGATTTCTGCATTGACGCATTGGTCATTCAGAAATATTGTGAACTCAAAGTATCTGAGACGAGTCTTAACCAATTTCAAAACTTAGTTTCCATGTATTTATAAAATTTAAAAATTTCCTTCTAATTTTTAATTATATTCCATTGAAGGAAGTTGAATTAATTTTTAATTTCATTCAAAAATCATCAAACAACGTACTTTGCAGAATCTCAATCCCTTTATACTTATTAAGGGTTATTTCCTGGCCTTTGTCATCAGAAAATGTCCCTCTGTCTCTAGTAATACGTTTTATTAAAGGTCTAATTTGGCTTATTTTTATATAGCCACTCCAATTGTCTTAAATTTGCACTATAAATATATATCTTACATCATTTTACTTTCAAACTTTTACTTCTCTGAATATAAAGTGTGTCTCCTAGAGTCAACATTTAATTGTGTTTATTTTTTCAAAAATAATAGGACTAGTATGTGCATTTTGTTTGTGTTGTAAAATGCATTCACCCGTATTGTCATTATTGACGTGGTAAAATGGATGCCTACGGTCCTGCCATTTTGTACTTTGCTATGTGTGATCCCTGTTTTAAAACATTCTTTTTCTTAAATGGATATTTGCTAGTATAACGTATTAGTTGCTTTATTTTTTTAGTGCTATTCTTAGAATTGTTTTATCACAGGTTGCTTCAGAGCTTATTTTATTTTATTTTATTTTTTATTTATTTATTTTAATTTTTTATTGGATTATAGGTTTTGGGGTACATGAGCAGAGCATGCGAGACAGTTGCGTAGGTACACACATGGCAGTGTGCTTTGCTTTTCTTCTCCCCTTCACCCACATTTGGCATTTTTCCCCAGGCTATCCCTCCCCACCTCCCCCTCCCACTGGCCCTCCCCTTTTCCCCCCAACAGACCCCAGTGTTTAGTACTCCCCTTTCTGTGTCCATGTGTTCTCATTTTTCATCACCCACCTATGAGTGAGAATATGCGGTGTTTCATTTTCTGTTCTTGTGTCAGTTTGCTGAGGATGATGTTCTCCAGATTCATCCATGTCCCTACAAACGACACGAACTCATCATTTCTGATTGCTGCATAATATTCCATGGTGAGCTTATTTTAATACCTCATCAAATATTTTACTTTTGGCACCTTGAGTACGTATTTCCAGTGCCTTCCAGCCCCTAATATTCTTGAGAAGTCAGCAGTGGTTCCTTTTACTGCAGTTCTCTCATGTGCCATCTGTGGTTGTTGTCATTGTTGCTGATCCTATTTGGAACTTTCGAGCTTCTTGGATGGGTACTTTGAACTCAAAGTATCTGAGTCAGGTCTTAACCAATTTTGAAAGTTTATTTTGCCAAGGTTGAGGTCTTGCCCATGTCAGCCTGAGGAGGTCCTTGCAGCATGTGCCCGAAGTGGTTGTGGTAAAGCTTGCTTTTATACATTTTTGGGAGGTGTGAGACAGCAATGGATATGTGTAAGACAAACATGGTTTTGTTCAGTTCAGAGAGATAGGACAACTGGAAGCAGGGCATGGGTGGAGTCTAGGTCCTAGGTAGATGACAGACAAATGGTCGCACTCTTTCGAGTCACTGATCAGCCTTTCACTGATCAAAGGCTGAGCAAAAACTCTATGGCTCATCAAAGGCTCATCAAAATTTCTATGTGAGAGCAGGATGGAAGAATAGTGACTTATGCATCAGTCTGGCTCAGTGAATCTGCATTTTCACATAAACAATAGTGCAGAGGAAGCAAGGATATATTCATTTTTCTCAGGTGAGCAGAGGGATGACTTCCTGTCCTGCACCTGTGAAGATAAGCCAGGATTTACATTGCCGGGATACAATTTACATTGCCAGCATACAACAGAACTGTTTTAGGATAAAGATCTTGGTGTTCCTAAGGAATTCCTTGTGGCAAGTTGTGAGGGGACTATATAGCTTTTTAAAAATCTTTATAGATATGTTATTTGAAGTTATCTCATATTTCTCTGAGTGTCTTAATTTTTCCTTGTCCTCTTTCTTCTCCATTTACATAATCCTAGCTTATATAATCTTTGTCTGTATTCAATTTTGCTGACTTTTCTTCTAGCTCAAGTCTACTTTGAAATCCTCATGTGAATTTTCAACTCCAGAATTGTAGTTTTTAAAAAATAATTTCTATCTTTTAACTGGAATATTCTATTTTATGAGACATTTTAATTGTATCTTCTTTAGTTTTTGTTATTTTGTGGCTTTTCAAAAGATATTTAAAAGAGCTGCCCTGAACTCTGTGTTAGCCAAGTCTAACATCAGGTCTCCATTAAGATTTATTATCTTATTTTTTTCCTATGTGTTTGCTTTTTTTTGTTGAAAACTGGACATTTTAGAGATAGATAGATAAGATAGATAGATTCTGGATGTTCAACTTCTTAACAACTCAATCCTGGAAATTAAGTTTTTAAAAGTTATTTATGTACTTGTTTAATTTGGCTGAACTGATTATATGAAGTTCATTTTTATGCAGTATGCAATCTTTGCTGTTTTTTCCTCAGATTTTTTTTTTTACATCTATGTCTTTGCTATTTTATATCAGTATAACTTTTATTTGTCAAAGTTTATGTTTGAAGCCTACTGGTAAGATTTTATTTTTTACATTTTAGCAATTGCGTTTGAGGCTGCTATTAGAATTTAGTTATTTTTTCTTATTGTCAATCAAGGACCGTAGTGTAGATGTTTTTTTCTCTGATTCCTCCCAAGAGTATAAAGCCGTAGACGTGGACACAGTCCTTCGGATTACCAGGAATGTGTGAAATTTTATTTTAGGACTGTCTTCCTAGGACTTAATCCTGGGTCACAGTAGCTTGTTGTTCAGCCTGTATCTGGCAGAGGCTTTGCTGAGCCCCTAGTGCCATTAAAGCTGCCGCCCTTTTTTTCTGGAAATGCCTTCTTACTCCAGTCGCTCTTGAATGAAGGCAGCTTGACACTTCCGACAGTTTTCTCATCTCCAATCTAGTTTTAAGCATTCTCTAAAAACCGAACAAGTTAACAGCCAAGATATTATTAAAACAGCATTATTAGTATATGGAATGTTATATAACATGAGCTACCCAGGTTAAAAACTATTTATTTTTTACTTATATTTGAGAGTTTATACCATATATACTTCTTGTAATAATGCAAATGTTGATTGAGAAAGTTAAAAGTTAATCTCCAATAGTGCCTCCTCTAAACATTGTCAACATCGTAGTTGCCTGTTACTTACTGATACCAATATTGTAATAAAAACTCAGGCTTTGGATACAAATTGTCATAATTTAGAATTGTGCCCTAAAGCTAAGTATGCAAAAATTGCAAAATTTTAGAAACTCTCTTGTGTCTAATTTTTAAGTCATTGTCACAAATATTATCCCATAGCAATGTCTTATAAATTAATTATATAATGCTATAAATCAGAATTACTATTATCCTGTCATTGCTATAAATATGACTGATTTTTAAAATAAATGTTACATTATATTGTATATAAATATTTTTCCTTTAGTCACCTACAAACATAAGTAGCTATTCTATATGAATAAACTCATAAGCACTTTAATAATTACATCTTATGAGTGTGCTGTGAGTTCAATGGTATAATATTACTTATGTTTTAATTATGCCACCTAATTTACTTTTTTTAGCACATTTCTTCTATATAATCTAAAATTTCATTTTTTTCTTTCAGTGATTTGAAAGCATATGTCTTATTCTACTAGTGATTGTCTTTAATTTAATAATTATTTTTATATCATTTTCCTTCTTATTGTCAAGGTTAAAGTAAAATATACTCAATGAGACTTTATGAGTTAAAAGTTCAACATGTTTTTACTTCTTCACCTTACTTGGCAATTTATTGATACAATTAAGGGGTTGTTAGTGGTGATGGTGATTCTGATGGTGATGATAATGATAGCCGACCATGTTTAAACTGGCAATTTTATACACCACTTTTTAAAATATTTCATAATAAAAATCAATAAAAGAAAAACTTCATTCAAAGTAAATTTAAAGGCATTTAATTGAGCAATGAACAATTCACCAGTTAGGCAACATTCCGAACCAGATTAGGCTTGGAGATTCCAGCACAGACACATGGTGGAAGATTTATAGACAGATAAAGGAACGTGAGGTATAGAAAATGGAAATGAGGCACAGAAACAGCTGGATTGCCGATAGCTCTGCTTTTGCCTTATTTGAATTCGGTTGGAACAGCTGGCTACATTTGATTGGCCAAAACTGTGATTGGTGCAAAGGTAGGCTAAGGTCTGATCAGTTTACAGCTTCACTTGATATAGTTCAAAATGTGCAGAAAAACCTTTAGGCTGAACTTCAAATACATAAGGAGGAGGCTTTAGGCTAAATTTGATTTAACGAAACTTCTATGATACTTTTTGTGTGTTTTGTTTTTGTTTTGTTTTGTTTTATATCTAGACCAACAGGATTGTAACCTTTTTTTTTTTTAAGTTCATTCAGAAAGAGTTTCTTTTTCTTTTGGTTTCCAATGTTCTAAAAATGACTTGGCAGTGACTGTTAGATTTTTATAGGTACCTGAATAGTTATATCATTATAAGATCATATTCTTCTCATTTTAATTACGTCGTAACTATTGTATTGTCAGAGTTATATTTTGCTCATTTTCTGTTGTATGTATTTTTCTTGCCTGGAATGTGGGAAATTTTACTTTATATATTATTTTTTATAAAAACACCATACTATATATAGGGATCAAAATATTTTATTATTTCCTGCCACTAAAATGTTGATTTTTTTTGATAGGCGAAATCTGTTATTATTTTGTCTTTTCATTATTCCTAGGATTGCATTATTGAATCTAATTCTATGCTAAATGAGATCTTCTATATCTGTCCATCAGGTTTTTTTTTGTTGTTAATGTTTTTATTTGCTTTATCTTGTATCTTTCTCATATTAATTCTTGGAAAGAATCTGAGTTTTTTTCTGTCTTTGTGTTTGTTTGTTTTTTTTTGGTACAGTCAGTGTCCTTTTCCATTATAATTTGTTATAGGCAATATTGGGATTCATCTTAAGTCAAGTAATTTTCCTTTAAATTTTCTTTTTCTAGTTTTATAGATAAAATATCCCCTCAAATATTGTTAAAAACCCATGTTAGATGTTGAACAAATTTTTCCACATTCTTGCAATATTTGTTTTTCAAAAGCATTTCCTGTCCTCCAGGACATTTTAATGGATTAGATGATTTTTTCTTTTTCCTTGTCTTATTTTTGATAATATTTTACAATTACTCTTGCTTTATCTATCTTTAGAAAATATGCCCAACCACCCTGACATTTTCTTTGTAATGTTTGATTATTTGAGAATGTACTCTCACTCCTCTGATTTAGGAATAATAACTGAGGGTCCATAATTTTTTTCTTTACCTATTTTATAATATTTTCTAATGAAATACCCTCATTATCATATAATGACACTCTTTAATAAGAAAAGTCATGACATCATTGGCTTTATCACTGTTATCCTATTGTGTCAGTCAACTCAAGATGCAATAACACAATATTATGCACAGGCTGGATAATTTAGGCAACACTCATTATTTCTCACAGTTCTGTAGACTAACAGCACCAGATGCAGTTGCCAGCAGATTAGTTCTTCAGAGCTCTCTCCTGGCTTGCAGGAGCTGCCTCCTCTCTTTCGCCTCCTTTCTTCTGTGCAAGCATGAGGAGAAACAGATCTCTTGTGTCTCTTCCCATTGCCATGAGGCCAGCAGTCCTATGAGATTAAGGCTTCACCCTTATGACCTCAATCTTTATTACGTCAGTATAGGCCTTATGTCCAAAGACAATCACATTAGAGCTCAAGGCTTCAATATACACATTTTTGGGAAACATAATTCTATCTATACCTCTCATCTACACTAAATCTAGAGGAAATTTGTCCTCTATGAAATATTTGGCACTCTTCTTTTACCATCCAAAATTATTAACGGAGGAAAAATTTATCTTTTTTATTTTTCTCTGTATTACAATTTTTATATGCATATGTCTCTCCAATACGAAATATAATTTTATCAAAACTCATTTAATATTACTAATGCCTTTTGTGTGTGGTGAGAAAATTTACGATCTACCTGCTTAAGAATCTTAATCATATACTGTGTTATTATCATTAATAACCTGTCCCCATGCTGTATAGTAGATCTCCAGAAAAGATGAAAAATTAAGATTTAAGAGTCATATAGCTGGAGGCTACAAGATTCTGATCCTCCCCAGATTGCTCCTGGGGATAACATCATTATTGTAAAACCTAAGATTGGTGCTTGAGATATTTTGTAGACCCTGCACTTGATGAACCTGCTGGCACCACTCAGATCTATAAACTGGCTCATCTGCTCTTGTGGCCCCCACCCTGAAACTGACTTGGTACAAGAGGACAGCTTTAACTCCCTATGATTTCATCTCCAATCCAACTAATCAGTATTCTCAACTCACTGCCCCTGCCCCATCCACCAAATTATCCTTAAAAACTCTGATCCCTGAATGCTCAGGGAGACTGATTTGAGTAATAATAAAAACTCCTGTCTTCTGCACTCACAGCCAGCTCTGTGTAAACTACTGTTTCTCTATTGAAATTCCCCTGCTTTAATAAATTGGCACCTAGGCACTGGGCAAGATGAACCCACTGGGCAGTCACAACTTGGTCCGCACCTTGGTTTTCAGGGTCTTATCAGCACATAGCTTCTGCAGCTATTTCAAGTTACCTTTTGCTAGTCCTGTGAAGTTGCTGCCTGGAATTTTCTATTCTCTTAAAATCACCCTCTATTTTTCAGGTCTCACATCCTTCGCCCAACTTCAGCCCCTGAAAACCACCATTCTACTTTATGATTACATTAGTTACACTTTTAGATTCTACGTATTAGTGAGATCATGAAATATTTGTCTTTCTGTGCATGGCTTATTTCACTTAATATAATGTCCTCCAGGTTCATTCATGTGTTAACAAATGACAGGAGTTCTGTTTTTAAGGCTGAATAGCATCCTAGCGAATATGTACTCTCATTATTTTCCTTTAGATACATACCCAGAAGTGAGATTGCTAAATTCTAAAGTAATTCTATTTTTAATTTTGGAGGAACATCTGGTCAGCAAGATGACTCTCAGAAATTGTCATCTTCTTCAGCTTCCATCTAACTTTTTTCTACAGCTGGAGACAGAATGGTTTTCCATAATGGTTGTACTTACTAACATTATCACTGACGGTGCACAAGAGTTCTCTTGTCTCTATATCCTTGCCAACACCTTGCTATCTCTTATCCTTTGGTAACAGTCATTCTAACAGGTGTGAGGTGAGAGCTCATTGCTGTTTTAATTTTCATTTCCGTCAAGTCCCAGCTCAGCCTCTTTAAGGGATATGTTATCTTAGGCTGTTAACTCAGTCTTTTTAAATGTCAGTATCTTCAACAAAAAAATAAAAATAATAATGTCTAATTTTTGTTTTTTCTTTCATGTATTTTCTCATATATCTATGTTTATATGATCACATATATTTATGTGTGTGTTTGTGTGTGCTTGTAAAAAGAATCCTAGCAAAATCTCTAACACACAGACCTATGCCAGGTACTCAGTAATGGAAACCATTATGGTTGCTATATATTTAATGACTTGCATCTTGAAATACAATATAATATATTTTTCTTAATTGACTCAAACTTATACTGTCAGCATTGATTCATATATTGTCAACTAATTATTCAAGTATCCTTTAATTAAACAGATATAAATCTAGATTATCTCTGGTTTTGTTTAATGCCTAGCCACAACATTTAGTGGGTCCTCTGGCAACCTCAGGACATCTAGAGAAAGATAACAAATACACTACCAAACAACATATATGAGAAACTTTGAAATAATTGTGAGTTTAATGCCGATGTTAAAAATTCTCAGGTTTCTACTGAGATACATTTATAATTCTTTTTTTGTCCTCATAGAAACCATCACTTCAGGGTGCTATATTTTTTTTAAAAAATTGTATTGTTTTCCACAAATTGCACTCTCCTTGAGAGCAGATTACTTTCCTCTTGCGTCTCTAATGCTTGCAGCTGTTTCTGGCTCAGTATCAGGCCTGGATTGGTTGAATGAATTCAAGAAAAATTGAATATATTAATCTTCAATTTTGGAAGTTCAAGTAAAGCTGAAAAATAAATTTAGAATCATGTTCCACTACTATAACTTTTTTGCAATAAATGATTTGTTAACATTCATAGTCTGTAGTAAATTGAATTTCTAGTGAGTTTGTTTAATATACAATGTCCATTTTAATCTGGCAAAATACTTTTCTTAAAAAAAGTGAATGATAGAGAGAGAGATCCAAGATGGCCATCTAGCAGCAGCTCAGGGTTGCAGCTCCCAGTGAAGGTGCAGGGAGTGAGTGGACACCAGAATTCCAGATGGATGAATTTTTGTTGCTTACGGAAGAGGAGATTCCCAGCAGAGGAGCCCCCTGGGTCACCAGCACAACTCTTGGCTGCCGCAGCAGTTCTCAGTGTGAAGTATGGGAGACTGGATGCCCTTTTAGTTGGCATTTGAAGCTCCGAGAAGGCAGAGTCATCCATTTAGCTAATTGAGAGGGGGACTGAAGCCAGGAGCCAGACTGGGAGACTCCCGGGCAGAAAAGCGCCACGAATCTCAGTGCCGCTGTTTCAGCCAGCATGGTCACCGCACAGGAAACTGCATAGATCCCAGAGCCTTTTCAGCAGCCAGGGGGCACCTGGGAGAGAATCAATCATTCCATTAGGAAAAGAAAAAAAGGGGGCTCCAAGGTGGGAATTCAGGTGATTGGGCTCAGCTGGCCCTGTCCCCACAAAAAAAAAAGCAATTGGAAACGCTGATGGTTGAGAGTTTTACAGCAAGCACAGCTGAACCCCAGAAGGTCCAGCCCGGTAGGGAAGGAGCGTCTGTGAAGGAAAACAAAGAAACAGAAATAACATCACCACCAACAAGCTGGACGTCCACTCAGAGACCCAACCTGAAAGTCAGCAATTACAAAGACGACAGGTGGATAAATCCACAAAGATGGGAAGAAACCAGGGCAAAAAGGCTGAAAACATCCAAAATCAGAATGCCTCTCCTCCTTCAGGGGACCGTAGCTCCTTGTCAGCAAGGGAACAAGGCCTGATGGAGAATGAGTGTGATAAATTCTCAGAAACAGGCTCCAGAAGGTGGATAATAAGAAACTTCTGGGAGCTAAAAGAACATCTTCTAACCCAATGCAAAGAAACTAAGAACCTTGAAAAAAGGTTTGATGAAATGCTAACAAGAATAGACAATTTAGAGAGGAATATAAGTGAATTAATGGAGCTGAAAAACACAACACAAGAACTTCACAAAGTATGCACAAGTTTTAACAGTTGAATTGACCAAGGAGAAGAAAGGATATCAGAGGTCAAAGACCAACTCAATAAAATAAAATGAGAAGACAATACTATGGAAAACAGGATAAAAAGGAATAAGCAAAGTCTCCAAGAAATATGGGACTATGTGAAAAGACCTAACCTAAGTTTGATAGGTGTACCTGAATGTGACGAAGAGAATCAATCTAAGCTGGAAAATACTCTTCAGGATATTATTCAGGAAAATTCCCAACCTAGCAAGACAGGACAATATCCAACTCCTGGTAATACAGAGAACACCACAAAGATATTCCTCAAGAAGAGCAACCCCAAGGTACATAAACGTCAGATTCACCAGGGTTGAAATGAAGGAGAAAATGCGAAGGGCAGCCAGAGAGAAAGGTTGGGTCACCCACAAAGGGAAGCCTATCAGACTCACAGCAGATCTCTCGGCAGAAATCCTACAAGCCAGAAGAGAGTGGGGGCCAATAGTCAACATCCTTAAAGAAAGAACTTTCAACTCAGAATTTCATATCCAGCCAAACTAAGCTTCATAAGTGAAGGAAAAATAAAATCTTTTGTGAACAAGCAAGTACTTAGAGACCTCATCACCACCAAGCCTGCTTTACAAGAGCCTCTGAAAGAAGCACTACACATAGAAAGGAATAACCAGTATTAGCGTTTCCAAAAATGTACCAAAAAGTAAAGAGCATCACCATAATGAAGAATTTACACCAACTAATGGGCAAAACAGCCAGCCAGCTTCAAATGGCAGTATTAAACTCATATATATCAATATTAATCCCAAATTTAAATGGACTAAATGCCCCAATCAAAAGACACAGACAGGCAAATTGGATAAAAAGCCAAAACCCATTGGTATGCTGCATCCAGACCCATCTTACATGCAAGGATTCACAAAGACTCAAAACAAAGAGATGGAGAAAGATTTACCAGCCAAATGGAGAGCAAAATAAAGAAATAAATACAAATCGGGAGTTGCAATTTTCGCTTCTGATAAAGTAGACTTTAAAGCAATAAAGATCAAAAGAGGCAAAGAAGGACATTGCATATGGTAAAAGGATCAACGCAACAAGAAGAGCTAATGATCCTAAATATATATGTACCTAATACAGAAGCACCCAGATACATAAGACAAGTTCTTGATGACTTATAAAGAGACTTAGACTCCCACCCAATAATAGTGGAGACTTTAACCTCACATTGTCAATATTAGACAGATCAATAAGACAAAAAATTAACAAGGATATCCAGGACTTGTACTCAGATCTGAAATAAGTAAACTTAATAAACATTTATGGAACTCTCCACCCCAAATCCACAAAACATACATTCTTATCAGTACCACATCACACCTACTCCAAAAGTGACTACATAATTGGAAGTAAATCATGCCTCAGCAACTGCATAGCATTTCGCAGGTTTAAACGAAATATTGGTTGGCTGCTTTTTTGTTGTTTTCCTCCCTTATTCCTTCCTGTCTCCATTGTTAAGCACAATTATTGTCATAAAAGAGGTTTTCAATACCCAGTTTTAGACTGCATTCTAGCCTAGGCAATAAAGCAACACTTTCCATTCTCTCTCCTTCTTTCTCTTCCTCTTTCTCTCTTTCATTCTTTTTTTTAGTTCTTTTTTCTCTCTTTCTCTGTTTCTTTCTTTTTTTCTCTCTAAAAAAAAAGAAAAGTGAATGACAGACTCTGAATTATACTTTTAATAATTATTTTCTTGTGCTTCTACTTGGTTTATTTAGTACTTAGACCTATAACAATCAGATATTCTAAATTGATAGACAGTTTAGTTGGAATATGCCAATTTATATAATAAAAGAGAAATATAAGTAAATATTTTAGGGTGTCAGGTGCTGCTGATCTAAATGACATTTCATTTTTTAGTTGCAAAATTTTACTTTTGTAATTCTATATTAAATTCTTTTCAATGGTATAGAGTTTATCACTATCCTGTACTATTTTCTCTATATGTTTTGCATATTTTATTTCAGAAGCATTAAATTGATATAATTTATTCATATGTAGTATTCTCAACATATGTAAACAGAGTTTACACCAGTTATAAAAACAAACAAAATTAATTCTAACAGTGCCATTCCTTCATTTACACAAAGCTTGGCATGGTGCAAATCACTTGGCCTTGGAAATTGGACAGGTAATAGTTTCAATTCCAATCTATATTAATAAGATAATAAGGGATGAAGTGCATAGTACAAATACCTTGGAGAAACTTTAGGGAAATTAAATAAAATATATAAAAATGACTGTCAGAAGTCGATGTTTTCTTCACCTCCCATCTAACTTTCTTCTTTCTACAGCTGGAGACAGAGTAGCTGAAACCAGTAGACTAACAAGATCTTGACACTCATTGCCTATATTAAAGGGGGAATTTTCTGTCCAATTTTGAAAATCAAGGAGGGCATTGTGTAATAAAAAACTATCAGTATGTGTTCTTGACAAATTACATTTTAAAAGCTTTTAACACTTTTCTAATGATGAAATCCCTTAAGCTGAACAGCTTGAAAGAGCCAAAGGTAACTCACAATCAGGAAGATTACATGTTGAAAAATAGCCTTAAACATTGTCTTTCTAAGTGGTCCTGCAAGTATGCACTTGAAGAAAATCGTAAATTTTACTTGAGAGGAAAATCATACCAATTGTGAAGTGATGGTGCTTGGTCTTTGAAAAGTGTACATAGTGCCTGATTATAAGGTTACTGATTTATTTAGGCAACATGCTGCTTATAACTTGTACTTTCAACTGTCATTTAAATTGTATTCAACTTTGGTTTAGCTTGTATTCAGCTGGTTGAAAACCTTAGGAAACCAAACTTGCTGCTGTTTCACGGGGTAAGGGGACTGTGTAATCTCTCCAGCTCAAATCTGGCTGAATGAAACACTGCCTGCTTTCTGGGCCATTCAAACTAATTGTGAAATCAAAAGAAACAAATGGTGATTAACTGGTTTGCCATGAGATCTTTTTTCCTAGCTTTACTCTGTATCTACAATATATTCTCTCTGAAAATATACAGGAAAGACAACATATTTTTTTAATTTACAAAATTATTATCAGGAAGTAAATGAGAAAAGAAAGAAATTCTATTTAAATATGTATTTAACAAATAGAATGTTCATAATGCACACAAATACCAATATTCATTCTTCTTCACTTTCTATCTTCCTTTTCCTCTCTCCTTTCTTCTTTCCTTCTGATCTCCCTTGTTTTCCTTCTTCTTTCCTCTCATTTTTCTTTCTTCTTTGATTTCTTCCTCTCCTAACAGGCAAAAGTTTGTGTAATGTGTAACAGATAAAATCAAACTGTTATATAGACATCATCACTTGAGGGTCAGGAGTTCAGGACCAGCCTGACCAACATGGTGAAACCCTGTCTCTACTAAAAATACAAAAATTAGCAGGACGCAGTGACACATACCTGTAGTCACAGTTGCTCGGGAGACTGAAGCTGGGGAATTGCTTGAACCCAGGAAGCAGAAGTTGCAGTGAGCTGAGATCACACTATCACACTCCAGCCTGAGCGACAGAGTGAAACTCCATCTAAAAAAGAAGTTAAGTAAGTGAAAGTCCTATGAGTGGATTTACAGAGTAACACCAGTTCTTGGAAGGATTACAAACCCTTATCTAAAAAAAAATTATGCTAAAGGTACAAAACTTGCAATATGGACTAATCAGAAATAAGACATATACAGTAACACTTGTTTTAACTATTTAGCAAGTTTTGTGAAGCCAGAAATTTGCAAAATGTGGGGCATGTGTATATGCAAAATTTATGTTTGTCTGTAGCCTGTATGTGTATCGTATATCTTCCTTATTATGCAATTCCAGATGTACCTATGGAAGCACTGAATGATCATATTGTTAGCTGGTGTAACATATTTTTAAAGATAGTTTGAGAGGATGTCACAGTCATTAATATGAAATTAACTGCACCAATCTCAACTATAGATTTATGTGTTTCTCTCATATGGCCTTAAATTTGGGATACTTTCAAAGTTTATTTTTATAACCATGCACAATGTGGTTTTCAATCTCTATTTATATCATTTTTGGCTGTTTATTCAGCTGTTAATTGTTAGTTTTTCCCTTATATGTATGGCTTAATTGTCCTGTGAGAGGTGTGCATCTTGTGGGAGTTTTTTTTTATGATTTCAAAGTATATAGACATATTCTAAACATAGTTTATGATTTATGGACTAAAAGTTTAAAACTCCTCTGGTAAATGCACTATATAAATTTATTGATCACATATGAATAACCCAAAGCCAATTAATGAGAAGCACTACATGCAAATATGAATAGGAAATAAGTATGTGCCCATTCCAAATTGCTTGTGCATTGACAATATACTTGAAAAAAGTTAGATTTGTGTCGCTTAGATATAATTCTCAATCTTTATTTGCACTTGAATGTATTTTCTCCTTCTGAGGCAGGAAAATAGGATCTGGAGGCAGGGAATGTGACAGGAAATATCCCCTCCATAGGGTGTGTGCCACGTAAATGACTTTGTAACTTTACTTCATCCCCTCCGTTTACATAGGACACACACAAAGTAACCAGTAGAATCCTCTAGAGCGTATTTAACTCACAAAAGTTCTGTAACGGGTCTCTGAGACGCTATGCTCCATCCACTCCCACACTGTAGCCTATGCTTTGATTTTCAAGAAATCCCTTCATTCCTTTTATGCTTTGTTTGTGCATTTTTTCCAATTCTTTGTTCAAGGCATCACGAATCTGTACACCCTACACCAGTAACACTTCTTCCTTACATTTTCTCAGCTTAGTTCCTCAAACCTCCATCTGCCATCTGAGTGCATGGTCTGGGGTCAGCCAGGGAAATGGGGGAAGTTTATACAGACTCTGGGCCTCACACCCTTATAGTTTCTTTCTTGGGATTCTTTTCTCACTTTGCAGGGAGTTGTTTCTATGTTAGTCTCCTTGTTCATCTGTCCAGACCTTGGGTTTTCTATCAGTTTGTTTGTTTGTTTGTTTATTTATTTATCAGCCCTATCAGTAGGATTTCATTCAACTCTCAGGCTAAGGCCTTAACAAATGAGTCACTTACATAGTGCTGGTCCTTTTTACCAGTTTCCACACTGTCCCCTAGAATTTTTGTCCCGGTTTTTTCTTGTCTCCAGTGGTTTAAGTTGAGTGATTTCCTTGTATTATTCCAGACTTTGTAGTTACCGTCTGTAGGAAGAGGGATTTGGGCTTAGGGAGGAGTTTACTTGTCCACACTAGAAGCAGACCCACTCATTTCCACTAGAGTAAGACAGTGACTGTTACTGAGATGTCAAAATTGAGTTACAGGGAGTATACGGGTGACAAATTTCAGTCTCAAGAGGATACTTATTTGAGAGTGTGACAACAAGAAATGATGTGAGATATTTCAATATTTTTAGGGCATTATAGAAACAGGGAAGGGGGATAATAACCTGGAAAGCTTGATTCCTAGGGTGGCTGGGGGTGAGGGGTGGGATTGAAACATTGATAGAATTGGTGTTTATAAATGTTTTCTTAAGGGAAAGTAGATGATTTCCAGATCGTTTAGCTAGAGATCAACTCTTCAATTCTGCAGTTACCAATAAAAAAGAAATATAAATATATATAAAAGAAGTCTCAATGTTCAAAGATAGTCTGGCAAACACTCAAAGAGAGCTTCTAGAGTTATGCTAGCCTGAGATCCAGCTTGCCTCACTGGGAACAGAAAACACTATGCAAAACAGAAAAATTCTCTCTGATCTTTGAGGAATCAATAATTGAGTCTATGAAATAAACTACCAGTAGGCAGGTTAACAAGAGAAAAAGTAAACACATTTATTATGTGTATTCAGTAGCACAGGAAAAAAAGTGAATTTCTCCCAAAACCCGGTGAGATCTAGAAGCTTATGTACTAGCCTGGGCTACAGAGAGGAATGGGCACAGTGAAGGGAGGTGGCAATAAACCGTGGAAGGGTAAAAGGAGTAAATGCAATGTGAACAAAGGCTCTTCTGCTACGCAGACACGTTTCTCTCAGGTGATAGAAATGATCACACATCAGTTCTCTTCCTGATTACAGGTGTTCTATTAATGTAGATTGTGTTTAGAGATGTAAATTTCTTTTACAAAATGACAGCTTCACAGAGCTACTTCTCTTTCTGCAGTCTGAAAATAACCAACTCAAAATATGCCAAAGAATTATATTTTGGGGTGGCATATTCTGTCCTGCCATAATCATATTTTGCATGGTGTGTCCCTAACAAAGGCATGGAGATGACCACAGAATATATGACTGTGACCCCAGGAAACAGTAAGTGATATGGAAATCTCTGGCAAAGAGCAATTGATTATGTGAAAGGTAAATAGTATAGATTAAAAAAAAAACACTGTATTTTTTGATTCCTAATTTATTTGAATTTTACTCTAAGAAAATGCTGAAAATAAATACTACTATGGTTTCAACTTGTTTTCTTCTAGGTTTATTTCTGAAGAAAAAATATTTCAATATAAGTATGTAAGTGCAAAATTTTTTGAAAAGGTATAACATTTCAAAGATTTTATATAAAACATGAGTTAGCTTTGAGGGCATCACATAGGCTGAGATAGATATAAAGTAGAAGTTCAGATGTTGCAATTCATTTCTTTACTAGAATGTTGTAAAAATGAATAATGAACAACAGATAAGCATTGATTCCATTTTTTACATATACTTAATACCGATTTCATCTACAATCCTATTTGTATGCTTTTTGTTCGTTTTGTTTCTTTGAGACGAAGTCTCACTCTGTCACCCAGACTTGGAGTGGAGTGGCACGAGCCTGGCTGCCTGCAACCTCTGCCTGCTGGGTTCAAGTGATTCGTGTGCTCAGCCTCTCAGTAGGTGGGATTACAGGCCTCTACCACCACACCCGACTAATTTTTGTATTTTTAGCAGAGATGGGGTTTCACCATGTTGACCAGGCTGGTCTCAAACTCCTGACCTCAAGTGATTCACCTTCTTTGGTTTCCCAAAGTCCTGACATTGCAGGCATGAGCCACAGCACCTGCCCTCCCATGTGTATGTTTTTATTGTTCCGTGACTATATATTTTGCAAAATGTGCCAGTTCTTTATTTTTGACCATAGCTAAACAGCCTTATCAGCTCCAATCTTTCTCCTTTTTAAAAAAGTTTTTAAAAATATTTTTTGTCCTATTGCAAAAGAGGTTTGGTCAATGGGATCTACTCAGTGAGACACAGCCCAGGTGCATTTTTGCTCTAATGCAACACATGCAGCCCATCTGCTGTTGTCTCTTTAGGCGATGTGGATAACATCTGTTTTGCCCATTTGTTGATATACATCAGCATTTAAAATGTGGTTGCAAAAATAGAAATCTGCATGTTTGTCATTCAATTAGTCCTTGAAGAATCGCCTGCTTTCTTCCTTAGCTTACTGGAGAGATTTAAAGTCCTGCATTTCATCTCTCTCCCCGCACTTGAGGAAGAGTTGATGAGTAACTTGCTAACATTGTTTGCTATGCTTATTCAATTCAAATTACAAATTTAAATTATATCGTCTTATATTTATTTCTTATTTATCAGAGGCTGCTTTACCTTAAATCCTGTTGATTTTAATATTTTTTGTGTTAAGTGACTTTATATTTTTAAGTGGTAATATTCACTTTAAATAATTTTGCTTTTGCCTGAGTCTGTTTGTATGTACATATGTATGCATGTGAGTATATGTGCATATACATTACATATATGTACTATGTTACACGTATAACAGACATGAAACAAAATTTGTTTTACATAAAACGTGAACATTAAATTTATGTTTGAAGGCCTTTTAAATTACAGATCACTGATTTGAAGAACATCTGAGACTAATATCACGAATCATATCTTATTAATTGGAGGGGATGGCAGTATATTCAAATGAAAAAAATGTTCTATATTTAAAGAACTAAGTATAAAGAGCACAGTCATCATGTTATTGCAGAATAGCATGTTGCTGCTGCTTTTCTTAGCAAATGCATACTTACACACATTTTTCTTTGTGTCTTAAAATTTAAAGGAGCAAGGATTGAAGTTTATTTTAGTGGCTTCTTTTTCACTCTAACAAAATTTTATTTTAATTACACTTCTTTTTAAACTTTAACAATAACTGGTACTACTCGTTTAGAAACTATATTTAGATGTTCACGAGGAAAAGATACCCAGATATTAGCATTTGAGGGTTTTCAGTAAGCAAATTCAGAAAGGGAGTATGAGTTGGGTGGTGATCACGCCATTGCTATCCCCAATTCATTGACTTCCATCCCCGAAACCTTGGTGGGTATCAGCGAGCAGCTGTGACTAAGAATGACCTGGGGATGAATGTACTGGCCCATTTAGCACCTCTGAGGGAAGGTTTATTCTATGAAGAAACTTCCTTGATTATTTCCCTTTTTCATGGCAGAGATACCCATTGCTCCTCAATATAAGACATGCAGTAAGTGTTAAAATCTATTATCTATTATTTTTATTTATCCTCATCAAAAAGTCGTATGCAAATATTTTCACTTACACTCATTTTGAATTTCAGATTCAAGTAAATGGCTTCATCTTTGCCTTCTATATTTCTCGTCTTAATACCTTTGAGCATACTGTTTTAATGTGGAGGTGTATAACCAAAATAAGTTTTAATATATTTGCATACTGTATGATTCACATAACAGATGACTGAAGAAATCTAGAGACTGTAATGGTTAAGTGAAATATTCAAAGACACAGAGAAAAATGCAAAAATGGACCATATTCCAAAGATACCCAAGCATTCATCTTCTTTGTTTTTAAGCACTAAAATCCCATCCTCAGCATGTTGGCTCAATTACATTTTAGAGTTTTGAATGTGATCGATATTTCTCTTTTAGAGGGTGGATAGAATGAATTATAGTAACGAAAAGCAGGGTAAATTATCTCATAAAGACTAACAAGTATAACATTATTTGTAAATTTTTATTTTGAAGACATGTCACTAAATTATGCATCAAAAGAATAATTAGAAAACATTTTTACAATTAAAGACTTTGCTAATTGCTCCTAGGAATACAAACTTCTATTCTGCCTAAATCCATTTATTTAAATAGGCAAGAATACAAACAACATTTTGAACCATTCTTATAATTTGTTTTGTTTTTTTCATATATATAAGTGGCATTGGACAAGGGCAATGCCATAAGTAGCCTTTTTGATTTTAGCTTTTATATTTTGTTTATAATATACATGGGGATTTGGGGGTGGTCATTTTAAGATGGAGTCTCCCTCCGCTGCTCAGACTGGAGTGCAGAAGCACTATCTTGGTTCATGGCAACTTCCTTCTCCTGGGTTCAAGGGATTCTTGTGCCTCAGCCTCCTGAGTAGTTGGGACTAAGGCACTTGCCACCAGACCTGGCTAAGTTTTACATTATTAGTAAAGACAGGGTTTTGCCATGTTGGGCAGGCCAATCTCAAACTTCTGACCTCGAGTGTTCTGTGCATCTCTTCTCCCAAAGTGCTGGGATTACACAGTTTTCAGTTCTCCCAGTTCTTCAAGGTGGTTGTTCCAGATGCAGGTATCTGCCTTTTACCGTCACCTCCTGGTACTCATCTCCCTATGGGATGGACACATGCAATTTCCTTGACTTGCGCCCGAGACTCCCACACTCCCTATGGACAGAGCAAATATACCACAGTGACACTCCACAGAAGTCACATCTGCTGCAAACCCAGTTAATTAGAACTGCCCTCAGAAAACCTGCCTGAGTAGTCCCCAGCACACCAACAAAGGGACAGCCCCACAGGTCCTCTCTCTCTCTCGCTCCTCAGTGATTGATTGAACATGGGAGTCGGGGCAGCGCCCTGCTTTCTGTTGGCCCCGTGAGGCTGTTGCCCTCTTCTCTCTGGAATCTGAATGTAACACAGGGTGTCTGTAATTTTATGTCACGCTGCCTCCTCTGTGTCTCATCTGACCAACACAACAAAATCTAACTCCCTCTCAGTCATGGCTTTCCTGGAGAGTGTCTTTTATCTTTTCTTTTCTTTCTTTTTTTTTTTTTTGGTTTCACAGAATCTTGCTGTGGAACTGGAGTGATGTGGCTTGATCTCGGCTCACTGCAACCTCCTACTCTGGGGTTTAAACGATTCTTCTGCCTCAGCCTCCTGAGTAGTTGGGATTACAGGTGCGTGCCACCATGCCAAGCTATTTTTTTGCATTTTTAGTGGAGACGGGGTTTCATCATGCAGGCTAGGCTGGTCTCAAATGACTGACCTCATGATCTGTCTGCCTTGGCCTCCCAAAGTGCTGGGATTACAGGCGTGAGCCACCGCACCCACCCAAGAGTATCTATCTCAGCAGGAATAAACTAGAAACAGATCACACAAGAGCCACAAGGGTATCTGCTGGTATGAACAAGTTTCCTGTGAGAGGGACACCTGGGCAAGTGTCCAGACACTTAAGCATTAGGCTGTTCTGCACAACAAAATGTATCTCACGAAAAGCATACTTTAAACATTCACAGCCGAATCCTCTAGAATCACATCAGGGCAGAACTACAAATTATACCTACACTTCAGAGAGAAACCTGGGGACCAAATTAGAGGAAAATGACAACAGGGAACATTGGAAAAGAGTTTGGGATTTGACCAGGGCCAGCCTCACGGTCTCCTGATCCAGGTCCTCAGGCAGGACCATGCATTCAGAAGGACCCCACACTTGCTTCAGTGCTCTAATATCAACACATTGAAATTCCTAGTAATTTATCGTCAAATTTGTGTTCTGTAAGTGAAGAATGGGGAGCCAATGGAACATTCATGTGAAAAGAGGAGACACCTGAGATTTGCACATTCACCATTTTTTTCATCTTATTTGTACATAAAGTTCATGACTCGCCATGATCATAGAATCCCACAGGACCCAGTACGCATGGGATTTCAGCGAGACTCAAACCAATGACAAGGTGAGTGTGTCACATGTACAGCCAAGTAAGCAAGGACACCTGCCATTTGAAGCAGAACTCACTTTGATACCAAACAAGTTCACAATGTTCTGAGAAGCACACACAAAGGGCCTTGATACAGCTTTTCTTACTTACGTTATTTCTGTATATAAGCCGACCACTTACACTGAATGAGATTACATAGAAGAAAAGAAAAAGAAAGGGCAACCGACAGCTTCCCTTTCAGTCCTTTGCTTTCAGTGGCCAAAGGCAGACTGCTGCAGACGGGGCATAGATTCAGGAGTGAAACGAGAGCAGTTGAGTTAATTTGTACAGTGTTATTCTTGTTTGGGCTAATTCATATACATGTATGAGCTATAAAATACAAACTGTGTAATGTGACTTTCAGTGATTTTAAAACTGCTATTGTACAAGAGAAAGACGAAAACTCATGCTAATGATTTAAAATTTTGTCTTTGCCTATAACGATATTAAATAGCAAATAAAAACATAGTGACAATTTGAGAGATGGATCATAAAAAATGGGAAAAAAAGCTTCCTATCTATCATCCTTAACAGCAGCTTTATTTCCTGCTTGTCTAATAGGAAGCGTCACATTTTCATTTTACAGTAAGCTCTGCAATTTAAGTAGGTAGCCTTACATATGATCAACCATTGAAAATGGTGTAGGACTATAATAGGACATGAATAACAATACAAATCTGTAGTTTGTAAGTAGCAGCCCGTTTTTCTGGTTATGAAGACTGAAGAGGAAAAAAAGAGACTGAGATGAAAATTAGGCCAAGACTCGATTTCTTGGAGCTGGTCTAAAACAGTCCCTTCTATTAGATTATTCATAGTTTTTTGTCCTGCATAAACATGTAGAAAATGATGGGTACGTGACATGTTACAATATTGACATTACACTTTTGACATATGTTTGACATAGAATATGTTTGCCACACTGCAAACGGCTTCATGCATTTTAATATATGCCCCATGCAGATACTGACAGGCTATCTTTTTGTCACCATTTCACATTGCAACAGAAATTATATGCTTGGCTGTGCTTGGAACAGTTGTACAACTGTGTTCAAATTAGCAACAGCTACAAAGAGAAAATTTAAAATTAACAAAACATTAAGGAGCAGATAAGTGGAGGCAAAGGCGTCATTTTCACATAATGTCCTCAAGGTGTCCAAAACAACAATAAATATTGGCATTGCCTTTCTAAATATTGTGCCAATGCGTTTGCTAATTCTTTCTCACCAGTTCAATGGAAACTTGTCCTCACGTCACGTCGCATAGTTTAAAATGTTAGCATGGGCCAGGCGCGGTGGCTCACACCTGCAATCTCAGCACTTTGGGAGGTCGAGGCGGGTGGATCACGAGGTCAAGAGATTGAGACCGTCCTGGTCAACATGGTGAAACCCCGTCTCTACTAAAAATACAAAAAATTAGCTGGGCACGGTGGCGCGTGACTGTAATCCCAGCTACTCGGGAGGCTGAGGCAGGAGAATTGCCTGAACCCAGGAGGTGGAGGTTGCGGTGAGCCGAGATCGCGCCATTGCACTCCAGCCTGGGTAACAAGAGTGAAACTCTGTCTCAAAAAAGAAAAAAAAAAAAAAGAAAGAAAAAAAATGTTACCATGATCATCATCCAATGAAATTATCTCAAAGTCATACTCTTGTATCTCTCCCTCCTTTCTTTTTCTATTTATCCATTGTTATATTTTTTGCTAAATTTTCAATTTAGCTCTTTATTATTTATAGAATACAATTCCTAACTGTGACTTGAAATTCAGATGACTTGCTTTAAATTGGTATTTGTCCTTTTGGCGCTAGTAAAGGTCTTAGCCACTTTGTTGAAATGGCTCATACCCTTTTTATTTGGATTTAATCTTATTTCCATCAGATTTGTTTGACAGCATATTTCAATCTGTCAAATACATATTAGATATGAATCAGAAGGCATGCAGGAACTGTCGGACGACAGTACTTTAACTTCAAAAGATGCTAATTAACTGATTTGACTGGAAATTTTTCTAATATGTGACAAGATTCATGGTTTTAAATAAAACATTTCTTTTAAACATTTCACGGAAAATCCAGTTTCGATGTTATGGCACTGACATAGATGCAGATGATTCCACAGCCAAGTGCTTTCTCCCCGAATGTCAACATGTCTTGTGTTTGTAAAAGTATTATTTAATACAACTAAAAAACCCTCCTTCATTTCAAACAATGAAATCAGAGAATATGTAAGTAAAAATGGGCTGTGAAAAGAAATACTTGAAAATATATTAATGATTTATATATAAAATTTTATGTTAGATATGTCAAAAAATTAATAGTTTTAAGTTCTCTTAGCGGCTTTATTAAAACCTAACCAGTCCTCACCTAACATGTAAGAAATTTTAAATTGTCAAAATACATGGAATTTGTGAGCCTCAAATTCTAGCATGTGATTTCTCATATGTAGGACTTGCAACTGTGCTTTGTTAATGTATTTCTTATTACAATATAAAGACATGTACTAAACATCATGACAGAATTCTTCCCACCAATATGTCAATGATTTTGACTTGACTTAATGGTAATTACTTCATAAAGTTTGTAAGTTTCTGTTTAAAAATTGTTAAGAAGAAGTGTGCGCCACTACATGGGCAACGCACCAGCGTCCAGATGGTTGAAACATATGCTGTTGCTGAAGTTGTCACTCCTAGGACGCCACGTGCTGCAGCCACATGATAGAATAAGCATACTACACATTTTCCCAACGTTGGCAGAATAAACAGAGTTTACCGCTGGGATTAGACATTGATTTAATCTAAATGGAATCTAAAAAAATAACTTAATAGAAGTGTACTTTAAATATATCTGAATAAAAATATCTGAATGGGGTTATCAAATATCACATGGAAAATTCAGTATATTAAACCATGATTTTTGGTTATTATCTATTCTATGGTATTCAGTGAAGCAATCGGCTATTTTATGTTTTTACTTAAAAACTATGTTTTAATTTCATGTAGGTAGAGTGATTTGCAGCCCTTTACAGGCTAAAGGAAGAGTGAAGAGAATTAAAGCGATTAATCCTACAGAAATGTCAACCAGAGGGGTTTCCTTGCTTCTTCAAGCCTTTTCGTGATACATGTGACAATACAAAAACGTTTTCTTACCTTTCTGTGTGTGTGTTTTGTTTTAACTGCTTTACAAACAGAACTTTGACATAAATAGGTGATTTAAATTACCTTGTGCAGGAAGAGAATAGATGATAATGTGACTAACGGCTTCAGAGAAAATTGGAAAGTAAGAAATTGTTATGGCAAAGTGTTAGCGCCTTCTCTGACATGAAAAGGAAAAAAATTTGGCTTTGTAAAATCAGTTGTAGCTGGTTTGGGGGTCAGAGGTTGCTTGATTGACTCTTAAAAAGTAAATACAAATAATTCAAGAGATTATATTCTAATAATTTATACATATTAATTTCTTATTTGTTATTAAAGGGTAGTAATAGCCTATGTATATCATTTTATTGAATTTCTCAAACCAATTAGTTGGAGATGACATTCTGTTATTATTTTTTGAAATGTCTTCTGTGGTTAACAGAGTATATGTGTATGTGTCTATTTTTCTGGTAGTGGAAGAGTGAGGAAACTTTGCCTCCTTGTCAGAACTTCAAAGGCTATTACTAAATAACTTGACAACAGGGCCTGAAAACACTCTTCTTATTAACTGAATTCAATATTTTAACTTTAGAAGAAATAAAGTTAGGGATATAAAGGTAGCTAAATTTTGGCTATATTGTCTAAAAGATATTAAAAGGAGACCTCTAATATGAAGTTAAATATGGTTTTCTAAATATAGGAAACAAGTCTGTGTTAAAAATACCAGCTTGCTACTAGGAACTGCATTTAACCAAAAAATATGAAGTGTGTACTTTTTTGATGCCATGATAATAAGAGTAACTTGAAAGGGAAAGATGCAATCTTTGCAGTGTGATAGAATACACAAGGAAGGCAGCAGCACTTAGTTCTAATTTTATGCCTTCTTCCACATCAAATGGAAAAAAAAGGAATTGACAAAAGCAATTTCAAATAAAATAAACATAGGTAAACTATCTCTTAGAGATTCAGTTTCCACACGGCACTAGTAAATCTCCACTGAAGATAGTGTACTTGTATATTTGTTTTGATATTCATTCAGTCTTGTTAAACATTCAAGTGATTTACCTTCTCATGGAAGAAATGAACACTGATTTATAATTCACAATTAGTAAAACTGATGTTTAAACAAAAAATTATAAGATTAGTCATGTAGGGTAATTCCATAGAAAAAGTATAGTTGGGTAAACAAATCAACTGTCAAAGTTTAAGACAGTAACTACAACTCAGTCATTATTGAAAAATCATGGTTAGCTTATCTTGATTGAGGGACTGAATTAACTCTGTGGGTATTCTCTATTGAGGTATTTGATTAATGTCTTTAAATAGCATTTAAAGTGCTAGACAAACACTTAAAAATATGCACAGGAATATCTAAAAAATTAGAAAAAACTTGGCAGGTATACTCTTTAGAGGATCAAATTATATGGCTTGAAATTGAACATCAAGAAATTCAAATTAAGGATAAAAATAATTCACAGTTGGAGAGAACTGGTTTAACAGCAGAGAGTAAGAGGAGAAGGGGAGGAAAGAAAACTCTTGGAACTCTTCTTGACAAGCTCAGGTAGGATAGCTAATTAAACAGTTAAACTGGGTATCAGTACGGCTGGGTTATACCAGCCGAAGAAAGAGCTTTACTGCAGTCAAAACCGATAAAAGCATATGCGAAGCATTGTATCTCATTTTTTTTTAAATTTTTTATTGGATTTTAGGTTTTGGGGTACATGAGCAGAGCATGCAAGACAGTTGCGTAGGTACACACATGGCAGTGTGCTTTTCTTTCCTTCTCCCCTTCACCCACATTTGGCATTTCTCCCCAGGCTATCCCTCCCCTCCTCCCCCTCCCACTGGCCCTCCCCTTTTCCCCCCAATAGACCCCAGTGTTTAGTACTCCCCTTTCTGTGTCCATGTGTTCTCATTTTTCATCACCCACCTATGAGTGAGAATATGCGGTGTTTCATTTTCTGTTCTTGTGTCAGTTTGCTGAGGATGATGTTCTCCAGATTCATACATGTCCCTACAAACGACACGAACTCATCATTTCTGATTGCTGCATAATATTCCATGGTGTATATGTGCCACATTTTTCCAATCCAGTCTATTATCAGTGGGCATTTGGGTTAATTCCAGGTCTTTGCTATTGTAAACAGTGCTGCAATGAACATTCGTGTACATGTGTCCTTATAGTAGAACGATTTATAGTCTTTTGGATATATACCATTTTAAAGGTTGTGTGTTAAGGGGACATGAATAAGTTTGAATATTTATAAAAAAAGAAGGTTAAGGCCGGGCACGGTGGCTCATGCCTGTAATCCCAGCACTTTGGGAGGCCGAGGCGGGTGGATCACGAGGTCAAGAGATCGAGACATCCTGGTCAACATGGTGAAACCCCGTCTCTACTAAAAATACAATAAATTAGCTGGGCGTGGTGGCCATGCCTGTAATCCCAGCTACTCAGGAGGCTGAGGCAGGAGAATTGCCTGAACCCAGGAGGCGGAGGTTGTGGTGAGCCGAGATTGTGCCATTGCACTCCAGCCAGGGTAACAAGAGCGAAACTCCGTCTTAAAAAAAAAAAAAAAAAAAAAAAAAAAAAAAAAAGAAAGAAAGTTAGTGAGGAGTGGAGAAAGCGACATACAATAGTTGACTATGAGGGAACATGGATTTAGTGTGAACAATGAATGTGTATGAGAGGAAAGTGTAAGACTCCAAGTCCTGTATTCTCACCACCTGTGCTGTTTGATGGCTGTGCAGATATTCTCCAATCTTCTGCCTCTGTAGTTCTGAAAATCCGTCAGATTGCAATGCCATGTCTTTTCTTTTTTAATGTTTTCTTCTAGCCTCCAAACTATCTCATCCACTTGACTTACAGGAATATCTTCTCCTCCCCTCATTTCTAAAATAACACATTGGAGTCACATTCTTCTTTATATGATAATGTCTTGGACGTTTTATTCAGACAGAAGGGATAAAAACGTGTCTTTTTCAAATTCTTGACTCCCTCCATTTTTGGTACAATCTAACATATTTAACGGAAGCATTCTGTTGATCAAATATCCATTAATATTTACTTCAAAACAAGATTACATTTTTGTATATTGAGTTGAATACCCACAATACAAAAAAGAGAGGGCATGCTTACTGGTACTGATATGAAAAAATGCTGGAAGTGATTACATTGAACAAGTTTTGGAAATTTAATAATTTATTTAAAGGAAGCAGCTACTATATATAAATACATAAGAAAAATTTAAAATGGTCGTTATCAAATGTATTAAGAAACTTTCAGAAAGATATACTTCAAACAACCCTGCAAACTAGAGATTATGTCTTCTTCCAGAGCAAAGAGGATAAACCTTTGATAAATACATCTCTGATTTAATGCTTTTAATTAATTTGACTTTTAATAAAATTAACAATAAACATAAAATAGCATTAATATATATTTTTCAATAGCAGGACTTTGGGGGGAAGCAAAATTATATGTACTGTATACATTTTTTAGTGTTTCTTTAAACCTCCAAAAGATGTATTTAAAATGGATTTTATTCATTATATATTCAACACCAAATAAAGTAAATATTTATAGATATGTTAATTGTATAATTTTTGTCCTACTTTACTGTTCATTTATCGTATTTTATTTTGAATTAAAACTTTGGTTTAAATCAGCTTATACAACGTAAATGTTGAGTTTGAATTCCTTATGAGGATTAGTAGTCAATGACTTGAGATCCTACAAATACGATGTTTCATTAGGTTGGTTAATTTTGTAAACATTATTAGGGAATTATTGTTAAAATTAGTAACAATGCAGAAAAAGTTATTTTTGAGAAATGAGTAGAAAAGGCAAAAATATTTCTCTGAAATCTGTAGAAACAGAAAATATTCTGCCATAATGTGATTTAAATATGTTCTTGTGTAAACATTCAGCTATTTTGTCATTGCAAGTTTTGTTTGATGCTGAAAAATCATTAAAGTTGTGAGTGACATACAATCTTTAATTAATATAAACAAATTTTCACCTAGGCTTTTATCTTATAAAGTGGTGAAATTATGTGATGAGATTCATATCTTGAATATTATCTGAAATTCAAACATCCTTTTAAAAAATTACTGTGATAGTGGCAAAATATGATTCCTTGGAGGTTCATTTACTTAGAAAAATATCTAAAAGTCTTTTGGTGCCAAGTATTAATGCAGTCCATAATCACTAAGAATACTATTTGATGCTTAATATTGGGCCTCACTCTATGTTGCAAGTATAATTCTTCTTGTATAATTTCTGTAAGCTGAAAGAACATAATCAAAAAGAGAATTCCTAAAGTATTTTTAGTAATAATGTCTATATTGATGCTGTAATTTATTTTTGATATCAGAGGTAAAGTATTGTTACAGTAAGAAACTATAAGGAAGAAGCAAGGAAAGATAGCTGTTATTTGGTTTCTCTCCCTCTCTCTGAAAAAGCAAACAAACAAACATAGTTTTATTTTTTATTGCATTTTAGGTTTTGGGGTACATGGGAAGAACATGCAAGATTGTTGCATAGGTACACACATGGCAGTGTGATTTTCTGCCTTCCTCCCCTTCATCTATACCTGGCATTTCTCCCCATGGTATCTCTCCCCAACTCCCCACCCCCCGCTGTCCCTCCCCTATTCCCCCAACAGACCCCAGTGTGCAGTGCTCTCCTCCCTACATCCATGTGTTCTCATTGTTCAACACCCACCTGTGAGTGAGAACATGTGGTGTTTGATTTTCTGTTCTTGTGTCAGTTTGCTGAGAATGATGGTTTCCAGGTTCATCCAAGTCCCTACAAAGGACACAACCTCATCGTTTTTGATGGCTGCACAGTATTCCATGGTGTATATGTACCACATTTTCCCTCTCCAGTCTATCATCGATGGGCATTTGGGTTGGTTCCAAGTCTTTGCTATTGTAAACAGTGCAGCAATGAACATACGTGTCCATGTGTCTTTATAACAGAATGCTTTATAATCTTTTGAATATATACCCAGTAATAGGATTGCTGGGTCAAATGGGATTTCTATGTCTAGGTCCTTGAGGAATTGCCCCACTGTCTTCCACAATGGTTGAACTAATTTACACTCCCACCAACAGTGTAAAAGGTCCTATTTCTCCACATCATCTCCAGCATCTGTTGTCTCCAGATTTTTTAGTGATCACCATTCTAAGTGGCGTGAGATGGTATCTCAATTTAGTCTTTATTTGCATTTCTCTAATGATCAATGATGATGAACATTTTTTCATGTGTATGTTGGCCTCATATATGTCTTATTTTGAAAAGTATCTGTTCATATCCTTTGCCCACTTTTGAATTGGTTTGTTTTTTCTTTGTAAATATGTTATGGTTCTTTGTAGATTTTGGATATAAGTCCTTTGTCGGATGGATACATGGCAAAAATTTCCATTGGTTACTGGTTCACTCTAATGATTGTTTCTTTTGCCATGCAGAAGCTGTGGAGTTTTATTAGGTCTCATTTGTCTATTTTGGTTTTTGTTGCCAGTGCTGTTGGTGTTTTAGTCATGAAGTCCTTGCCTATGCCTATGTCCTGAATGGTTTTGCCTAGGTTTTCTTCTAAGGTTTTTATGGTGTTCGGTCTTATGTTTAAGTCTTTAATCCATCTGGAGTTAATTTTAGTGTAAGGTGTCAGGAAGGGGTCCAGTGTCTGCTTTCTGCAAATGCGTAGCCAGTTTTCCCATCACCATTTATTAAACAGGGAGTCCTTTCCCCATTGCTTTTGTCAGGTTTCTCAAAGATCAGATGGTTGTAGATGCATGGCACTGCCTCCAAGGCCTCTGTTCAGTTCTATTGGTCTATATCTCTGTTTTGATGCCAGTACCATGCTGTTTTGATTACTGTAGCCTTGTAGTATAGTTTGAAGTCAGGTAGTCTTCTGTGACACCAGTAAGAAGTAGTCCATGATGCTAACTCAAAGGGATTATTGCAGCTTACTCACAGCAATCAAATCAAAGTTAAAAGTCTTTTGGTCTTTGTCAATAAAGGTACTATTACTATTCAATCTTAAGCACTGTAGGAGGCATTTGGCTTATTAAAATTATTTGTTTTTGATGCACCCTTTCTGACATTAATTTCAACGTTATCCTATGAATACTAAGAAAAAAATTAATTTGGCACAAACAGCAGACTCACATTTTAAAAGAGACACTTGCATGACATGATTCCTAAGAGATTTGCTTCAGTTAAAAGCATTCTTCTGTCATGTGGATATTTGTGTACATGTTTGATTGAGTGGAAAAAACCACTGGAGAAAAATGGGATCACAAATATATGTTTTGGCTGCTGTCAAGTCAATATAGTAATAGGCTGAGGAAAACATCAAAACACAATCAAAAGCTGCCTTCAGTGTCTGAAAGAAGAATTCACTTGGCAGTCAGCCAACAAAGGTCATTTTTATTCTAATCTCATCAGTAATCAGAAAGGAAATAAATCTGGGGATTGTGGTTTTTATAAAGCACTGTACATGGTTGTCCTATGGAAGACAATCTCTGACTGTATTATTAAATATATATATTTACTGCACTAGGTTAAGCCAAATGTAACAGGAGGCATTCACAACTATGTGAATATGTACTTATAAATGATTTAAGAAAAGAATAGTCTATTATTTGAAACATACATATGGAAATTCATATGTATTTTAAATGTTAATGATTAGAAAATCCTTTGATACATATTAGAAATACTAAGGGCAATGCAAATTAAAAAATGACTATTTAAAAAGATTATATTCAATACTTTCAAGTTAATTATAGTAAAAAAATCTGATGAAAGAATTTATGTGATATAATCAATATTACCTTACAGAAAAGCAATGATGCTTTGAAAATAATATTGATACAAATCACAAATAAGAAACATTAATACATAGAACATGAGAGTTAGAAATGCTCTCCCTGTGTTGAAAATCTGCTATTTTAGTAGACATTTTTAATTCCTTTAGAGGAGAAAAGCAGTTCTAATATATAAAATAGCAAAAATTGCAAGCTATTTCTTTATATTATCTAATGTATGTGCTAATTGATAACCATTTAAACCATAAAAACTATTTGTGAGGTTAAGTAGTGATATAAAAACAGAAACTAGTGTTTTTGACATCTTACCATGCTTACTTTGAAAGTGTATTTTACACTAAACACTAAATGGCTTGTATTCTAAAACAACTAGAATTATTGTTAAGAATGGGAGTTATAGAAACATAAAAGTTATGATGCAATAACTGTTTAAATAATCAAGAGCTATCGAAAAACTAAGTAAATAATAAACTCTATGTCACATTGGATATATATTTACAATATATGATATAGTAGAAATTTGATATTGAATATTTTTACTAAATTTTGTTTGATTTAATTAGGGTTCTTTATACTATCTTTATTAATCATATGAAGGATAGTATCAGACTATTTTATTTAAACACACAAGATAAATATTTAGAATATAAAATATCAGAATGAATCATATATTGGAAAGATAGTACTATTTTGTAATATTTTATTTCAGTTTATATCGGTTTACCCACATTCTAATAAGACTGATCATACTAATTATGCAATTTTTACTGAAAATTTTAATTATAAAATTATGAAAAGCATAGTTTTAGCAAGCTTAACAACTTGTAAGACGTGAAAATAAAGTATATAAAATTGAGTGCCAATAGTCTCCCCTCAACACAAAGAGAAATGCAATAGTGAATATTTTTATAAACTCTATCTAATGCCACCTGAATGTCAAACCCAAAATAGATTCAATAATAAAAATTCTGGGCCGGGCGCAGTGGCTCACGCCTGTAATCCCAGCACTTTGGGAGACCGAGGCCAGTGGATCATGAGGTCAAGAGATTGAGACCATCCAGGTCAATATGGTGAAACCCCGTCTCTACTAAAAATACAATAAATTAGCTGGGCACGGTGGTGCGTGCCTGTAATCCCAGCTACTCAGGAGGCTGAGGCAGGAGAATTGCCTGAGCCCAGGAGGCAGAGGTTGCGGTGAGCCGAGATCACACCATTGCACTCCAGCCTGGGTAACAAGAGAGAAACTCCGTCTCAAAAATAAATAAATAAATAAATAAATAATAATAATAATTCTGAAAACAATTGTTCTATTAACAATAAAAACACATTTGCTCAAATCTGTAAGAATATCATCAATAACTATCATTTGTTGATTTTCTTTGTGAGAGTTTTCTTTCATTTGTTGATTTTCTTTACTAACAGCTTAAAAATTAGTTATTTGATTTTTTTACCACCACTCTATGAAATGTAAATTGATAATGTATATTAATATCCCCATTCTACAGATAGAGAAAATGCGGTAAGAAAAATTAAATCATTTGAAGAAACATAAACAGCTAAAACATGCCAGATCACATGAAAGATTATTCTGCTAATTACTGTACCACCAGTGCATTACATGAAAAATCATGCTCCTAAATTAGCTTGGCACGGTGGCGCCAGCCTGTAATCCCAGCTACTCAGGAGGCTGAGGGAGGAGAATTGCCTGAACCCAGGAGGCAGAGGTTGCGGTGAGCCAAGATTGCGCCATTGCACTCCAGCCTGGGTAACAAGAGTGAAACTCCGTCTCAAAAAAAAGAAAAAAAAAAAAGAAAAATCATATTCCTGAAATTTTTAGCCTAGGGCAAGGTATGGTACGCCATAATTAGAACACACTAGTTCAGTGATTATCACACTTTAGCCTGCCTCAGCATCATCTGGAGAGCTTTAAAAACACAGATTCCTGGGCCCTACCCTTGAGTCTGTAGTGAGAAATAAGCCTTTACAGTTTGTCTGTTTCTTGAGATGGAGTCTTGCTCTGTGATGAGGCTGGAGTGCAGTTGTGCAATCTCTGCCCACTGGAACCTCTACATCCTGGGTTCAACTGATTCTTCTGCCTCAGCCTCCTGAGTAGCTGGGACCACAGGAGTGTGCCACCATGCCCAGCTAATTTTTTTGTATTTGTAGTAGAGACGGGGTTTCACTACATTGGCTAGAATGGTCTTGATCCCCTTACCTCATTATCCTCCTGCCTCGGCCTCTCTAAGTGCTAGGATTATAGGAGTGAGCCACCATCCCCAGCCAGCATTTACATTTTAAACAAATTCTTAGCTCTTGTTAAAACTGCTGGTCTAGGGACCATAGTTGGAGATTTACCTCTGTAGAAGTTTGTAATGTACCATTAAAATAGAAAACCACTGACCTAGGCAAAATGAATCAGAGTCTCTCTCCACAGTACCTAGCTGTATGTATGGGAGCAGGTTTTCCTGAGGAATCTAATGCATTGTAATTGCAGGTGAAGGAGACAGCCAAATCCCTAGGTATTAGGGAAAGGACTCCGGAGAACCTCCGACTTGCCCAGGTCATTTAACACAGGGGGCGTTCCTAAACATGCCTACAGTGAAAAATGTGGTCTGTTAAGTCATTCTCAGTAAGGGAAATAAATCAACGTGGAGTGGCCGAGTCTAAGGGCCCACGTGTGCCCTGGAAGGACAGGGTGAAACCACCAGAAATGTGTGCCTTTTTCAGGGGAGGAGCTTGTGTGTGGTGACCTGGTATTCAAGTGTGACGGGAAAATACCTGCTTGCAGGCCACCTCTCTCTGCTGAGAACTTTCTTTTCTCTTAAATTCAGTCTTCCTCACCCTTTAATGTGTTTGTGAGCCTAATTTTTCCTTGTCGTGAGACAAGAACCCAGATTTAGCTGAACTAAGGAACAAAAATCTTGCATCAGTATTGGGATGAGGCATTTTTAAGGAATTCTGAGGTAGCTTTCTCAAAATACTTTTAAATTTTCTGTTTTATTATGTGTTAAAAATAAAGGCTGCAGCAACATAGTTCAGAATTTAGGCTTTTCCAATAAGGACAAGGTGTTCTTATCCCACATCATATGCATCCTGTTTTGCTAATATCTATCAATATCTGTTTTTCCAGGTATTGCAACAAGTAAAGAAATCTAAGCAAAATCTCTCCACAAATGCAATTTATTTTAATTGTAGTAAGAGTGGTCCCTCTTTAATAAAATTTTATGAATTAAAAAAGGTAAATTTGCTGCATGTAGTGAAATAAAGTTATTCTGAGTCTGTTAGTGAGTCATAAGCTAAGTAAACATCTGCTTTTATAAAAAACATGAGAAAAAAACATGAACAAGATTTTATTAGGCAAAGTGGGAGCAGAAAGGGGCTTGTTATTAAAATAAAATGAATAAAAATCTTGGATTTGAGGCAAAAGGAAGGGGAAAAAAAGACAGGTTTGACGAAGTTTTTTTATTTTTTCCAGAAAAACTAATACAGCTAGCTTTGGAGTGTGAAAGTGATAGACTTTTATCTACTGAGGGTGAGAATTACCAGGGAGAAGAAAATGGTTCTTCAGGATTTTGAAATCAAAATTTTAGAAGCAAGCCTATTTTGAAAAAGCCAGCTATGGTGTACTCCAAATATTGACAATTTTTCATGAGGGAAATACTTTTCAGACAATTACCTCAGGCTTGATGTTGGTTTCAAGGAATCTTAATAGAAACCTTTTGTTCTTTTTATATTCACGATGGAATGGGCTCTAATAGATGTCTTACCTTACATATAATGGTCAGTTCAGTTTTAAAGGGCTATAAATGCCATATAGTTTTTATATTAAGTTACAACAAAAGTATTATTTCAGAAAGAAAATTTTAGGCAACTAACCATATAATAGCTATTGTTATTATTTTGTTACTGTTTTAAACTGATAGGGAAGGCATAAATTAAGAATTATGTTTGCCTACCTAGCAGGAGAACTGAGAGTAAAGTATAGCACAGTATTAATTAAAAGAACATAAAATAAAAGTTAACAAAATAGCTAGAATTGGAAATTAAAAGAATTTTAATTATATTATACCTGATTGCTCCAAATTGGGTGTAAAGAGCAAGGAGTAATTTGAATTTTCAATTGAGTCATAGATGTAATTATTTTGATGTCCTAAGAAAGTTTATCAAGGTAAGATAAGTCGCATTTTGGTTTGCATATTATAAAGTTGGACAGTGTACTGACACAAAGATAATCTTAGGGTGATTATTACTGGCACTGTTTCAAAGTCTTAAACTGTGAATTGTCAAATAGAGCATGCACATAAAAAAGTTGTACGAGAAATAGCTATAACATAAAAGAAAAGAACATTGAACTCTTGTGCCTAATACTGAAATTCCGATGTAAAACACCAGTATCTCCGAAGCCTTCTTTGTGCCTGGCTTTGTACTCTGTCCCTTGGTGTGGTCAACAAAACTCAAATCCCCTTGATAAGACAAATGAAAAACTAACTTAAATGCTCAGCTTGCCTTTCCTGACTTCTACATTAATTTGCTTTTTGGACTAATTATGATTTACTTTCTTGTCAGCTTATCTTTATATTTATGAGGTTTTTTAGAAAATTAATTTTATAATTGTTTACAATAGGAAAGCTGGTCGATTTACCATAATCCTTCTTGAAGTACCAGTTAGTCAAATATACTTTTACATTTGAAATATGTTAATAAATATAAAGTTGGTTTTAATCCAACCAGAGTAATATTTTATGCATGCAAATGGATTAGTGAATCGTTACACTAGAGGACAAAATGGTTGAATTATTTGGTGGTTTCATTAAGGAAAGAAAATAATGACTTCTCCAAAAGTGTTCTTTTAGAAATTATGCTAGAAGATATTAGATCAGAGCATTGGAACCTAGAGCATTTTCCGTGCTCTGCAAATATGACAACAGAACAATATCAGAGTAGAAAAATGTGTATTTTTCTTAAAATGGTCAGAATACCAATGCTGGCAACTCTCAGAGAGCTCTAAAGGAAAAATGATAACATTGTGATTTAAAGAGGAAAAAAATTGTGATTCCTTCATTTCAAGAAAGTTTTTCTTTACCTAGTCAACTTTTGAGAGGTTGATAATAATAGAAGAAGAAATAAATAAAGAAACTGAAGTAAAAAACACTAGCATCATCACAGATGTTTTAGGTACAGTTAAGATGGTTAATGTGTCAATAGCTCAGCAATAGTGGGACCAAAAAAGTAGAACTTAAGCAATCATATTATAGGTAAAATAAATCCTTATTTGTCCTAAACCATAATTATGGGCTACCCACAATTTATTTAACAGATAATCAGTAAGTCTACTGTTAAGATTCATCTGTATTAAGATTCATGCACATCATCCAAAATACCACCATCTGAAAGTATACTTAAAGGAATCAAAAAACTACCAGAACTGAAACCTTCTTCCTTCCTTCCTTCCTTCCTTCCTTCCTTCCTTCCTTCCTTCCTTCCTTCCTTCCTTCCTTCCTTCCTTCCTTCCTTCCTTTCTCTCTTTCTCTCTCTCTCTCTCTCTTTCTTTCTCTTTCTTTCTTTCTTAGATGGAGTTTTGCTGTTGTTACCCATGCTGGAGTGCAATGGTGCGATCTTGGCTCACCGCAACCTCTGCCTCCTGGGTTCAGGCAATTCTCCTGCCTCAGTCTCCTGAGTAGCTGGGATTACAGGCACGCGCCACCATGCCCAGCTAATTTTTTTTTTTTTTTTTGTATTTTTAGTAGAGACGGGGTTTCACCATGTTGACCAGGATGGTCTCGATCTGTTGGCCTCGTGATCCACCCGCCTCGGCCTCCCAAAGTGCTGGGATTACAGGCTTGAGCCCCCGCACCCGGCCTTCTTTATTTTTTTTTCTTTTTTACTGAAAACTCACCTACAAAGTTTGAATGAAAGAATATTCAGTATCTTTTTACATCATCACCCTATTAAAATGTAAATCATTCAAAAATATTTGAATGGTCTTTCTTCGTTAATCTTTACCCTTTAGAAAACTGAAGTCAAAACCTTTTTTTCACATAAAGCGTATCTAGTTTAACCAATGCAATTCATCAATTGTTAGCATTTTAATTTCTGTCTGTGCATATGCTTGAAGTAATCCTTGAAATAACTAAGTGGGAGGGTTAAAAGCTGGAGGATTCCACCAGTATCACTCCTTTCCCAAAATCTTCCTCGTTTTTAACTGTGAATTGGTAATCCTGACTTAATTTTCTTTTAGTCAGAGCTTTTTGGCTTCAGTTTTCTGAGAAAAAGAGTTCTGTGAACCTAGGATTGACACCAGGATTGTGTTCTTTTCTTTCTTTCTTTTTTTTTTTTTTTTTTTTTTGTGACAGAGTTTCGCTCTTGTTACCCAGGCTGGAGTGCAATGGCAGAATCTCGGCTCACCGCAACCTCCGCCTCCTGGGTTCAGGCAATTCTCCTGCCTCAGCCTCCCGAGTAGCTGGGATTACAGGCACGCACCACCATGCCCAGCTAAGTTTTTTTTTTTTTTTGTATTTTTAGTAGAGACGGGGTTTCACCATGTTGACCAGGATGGTCTCTATCTCTTGACCTCGTGATCCACCTGTCTCGGCCTCCCAAAGCGCTGGGATTACAGGCATGAGCCACCGTGCCCAGCCCCAGGATTGTGTTATTTTCTAAGTTTAAATATGGTTTTGAGAAATAAGTTGTTCAGTCATTCACACATTTATTATAACAGTCACACAAGGGTATGTAATTGAAAATATTTTCAAAAGCAAACTCTTTTATCCAGATTTAAGCTATTTTGAAATTGCTTCCATCATAGTCACTATGTTAAAAAAATTTCACAAAATTGTCTTATGTTGACAAATATAAGATTTATTTTCTAAGAGACTAATTAGCCTTATATTCTAGTTTAATTTCCATGTTTAATTTAAAAATCTGCATTTAAAATGATTTTGTCCTTATTTTAGAAAGAGAAAAATACAATTTTTTCAAAGATAGGCATCTTTTTATCTCAAGCTTTTTTATATAAAACACTCTAAAAATAGTAAACAAGAATAGTTCACTGGTGACAAAAAAATAAGGAATTTGAAAAATTTTCTAAGCAACTCATTTTTAATAAATGTAGCTTTTTTGCTGTACATTTTATTATTACATATTTGATATTTTCAGCAATGGAAATTCAGTGATGTTTTGGTAGAATTCATTTTTAACCTGACACAGGTTTTGTTTGTCATGATGTGTTGTGGGTAGAAAAGAACACACCTACGGATTTTACAAAATTTAATTATGTTAAAGTTTAAAATAGTCTCCCAAATCCTTTGTTTCTAAAGCACATAGAATTATCAATACTGAATTTCAATCTTTCCAACTGTGATACCATATACCTCTTGTGAGTGGAAACTGCCAATTTTAAAAAATATAAGTAGATTTAAAAATTTTAAATAATGTTCAAATATATATAAAACTATCCAGACAATGAACAATTTGCTTTTGCTATCAACAAACTGAATTATCTCAAATTCAAATAAAAAATCTAAAATAAAAGTTAAAACAGATTAGCCAATGATAGAAGAAACTTTAAAAAAATTCAATTTTAGGAGAGAGATCCATGACTGATTAGCAGCAGCTCAGGATTGTAGCTCCCAGTGAAAGCACAGAGAGTGAACGGACACCACACTTCCATACAAATTTTTGTTGCCCACAGACAAGGAGATTCCCAGCAAAAAAGCTCTACGGGTCGCCAGCATGACTTTTTTGGCTGGCACAGCTGTTTTGTTGGTGTCCCAGTGTGGCAGTTCTCAGTACAGAGTATACAGGACTGGGTGCCCTTTTAGTTGGTGTTTGGAGCTCCAGGAAGGCAGAGTCGCCCATTCATGGAAAGGGGACTGGAGCGGGGAGCCAGTCTGGGAGATCCCTGGGCAGAAAAGCACCACAAATCTCAATGCCGCTGTTTCAGCAGGTGCAGTAGGTCGCCGCAGGGGAAATTACACAGATTCCGGCGCATTTTCAGTGGGTGACTAGAACACCTGGGAGAGAGTTGACTGTTAAACTAAAAAAAAAAAAAAAAAAAAAGAGGCTCTGAGACAGGGAGCCAGGTGATCAGGCTCAGCTGGCCCCACCCCCCCAAACAGTAATTGGAAGCACTGAAGATTGACAGTTTCACAGCAACCAAAGCTGAACCTGGGAAGGTCCAGCTCTGTGGGGGAGGGGTGACCACCAAAGCAAAACTAAGAAACAGAAAAAACTTCATCACCAACAAGCTGGACGTCCACTCAGAGACCCAATCTGAAAGTCAGCAATTACAAAGATGGCAGGTGGGTAAATCCACAAAGATGGGAAGAAACCAGTGCAAAAAGGCTAAAATCACCTGAAATCAGAGTGTCTCTCCTCCTACAGGGGACCACAGCTCCTCATCAGCAACAGAACAAGGCCTGATGGAGAATGAGTGTGATGAATTGACAGAATCAGGCTTCAGAAGGTGGATAAAAAGAAACTTCTGTGAGCTAAAAGAACATGTTCTAACCCAATGCAAAGAAACTAAGAACCTTGTAAAAGGGTTTAATGAAATGCTAATGAGAATAGACAATTTATGGAGGAATAAAAGTGAATTAATAGAGCTGAAAAACACAATACAAAAACTTCATGAAGTATGCACAAATTTTAACAGTCGAATTGATCAAGCAGAAGAAAGAATATCAGAGGTCCAAGACCAAATTAATGAAGTAAAATGAGAAGACAAGGTTAGAGAAAAACAGCTAAAAAGTAATGAGCAAAGTCTCCAGGAAATATGGGACTATGTGAAAAGACCTAATCTATGTTTGGTAAGTGTATGTGAATGTGACCCAGAGAATGAATCCAAGCTGGAAAATATTCTTCAGAATAAAACTTTTCCCAACCTAGCAAAGCAGGACAACACTCAACTCCAGGAAATACAGAGAACACCACAAAGATATTCCTTAAGAAGAGCAACCCTAAGGCACATAACCATTAGAGTCACCAGGGTTGAAATGAAGGAGAAAATACTAAGGGCAGCCAGAGAGAAAGGTCAGGTTCCCTACAAAGGGAAGCCTATCAGCATATAGGAGATCTCTCAGCAGAAACCCTACAAGCCAGAAGAGATTGGGGGCCAATATTCAACATTCTTAAAGAAAAGAACTTTCAACCCAGAATTTCATATTCAGTCAAACTAAGCATCATAAGTGAAGGAAAAATAAATTTTTTTGTGAACAAGCAAGTACTCAGAGATTTTATCACCACCAGGCCTGCTTTGCAAGCACTTCTGAAAGAAGCATTACACATAGAAAAGAACAACCAGTATCAGACATACCAAAAACATACCAAAAGGCAAAGAGCATCACCATAATGAAGAATTTACACCAACTAAAGGGCAAAATAGCCAGCCAGCATTAAATGGCAGTATAAACTCATATATATCAATATTAGCCCCAAGTTTTAATGGACTAAATGCCCTGATCAAAAGACACAGACTGGCAGATTGGATAAAAAGCAAAAACCCGTTGGTATGCTGCATCCAGACCCATCTCACATGCAAGGATACACAAAGACTCAAAACAAAGGGATGGAGGAAGATTTACCAACCAAATGGAGAGGAGAAAAAAAAAAAGCAGCAGTTGCAATTCTCATCTCTGATAAAATAGACTTTGAAGCAACAAAGACCAAAAGAAACAAAGAAGGAAATTAATAATGGTAAAAGGATCAACGCAACAAGAACTCATTATCCTAAATATGCTCCAAGACAGGAGCACCCAGATACATAAGGCAAGTTCTTAATGACTTGCATAGAGATTTAGACTTCCACGTAATAATAATGGGAGACTTTAACATTACATTGTCAATATTAGACAGATCAATGAGACAGAAAATTAACAAGGATATCCAGGACTTGAACTCAGAACTCGAATAAGTAAACTTAATAAACATTTACAGAACTCTCCACCCCAAATCCACAAAACATACATTTTTCTCAGTTTCACATCACACCTATTCTAATGGTGACCACAAAATTGGATGTAAATCACTCCTCAGTAATTGCATAGCATTTCACAGGTTTAAATGAAATATTGGTTGGCTGCTTCTTTGTTATTTTCTTCCCTTATTTTTTCCTGTCTCCATTGTTAAGCACATTTGTTGGCATAAAAGATGTTTTTAATACCCATTTTTAGATTGCATTCTAGCCTGGACAATAGAGCAGGATTCCCGTTCTCTCTCCCTCTTTCTCTTCCTCTTTTTTCCTTTCTTTCATTCATTTTTTTCTTTTTTCTCTTTCGAAAAAATTGAATTTCACTGTGTAATCCGATTTATATTATATTAATTTTAATAAAAATAATTATTCAAACCATATTCTCCTTTTTTGGTATTACTACTAAGTTACTTATAGTTGCATCAGATATGGAGGAGAAACCATAGAGAAAATATTTTTCCTATATGTTTGCCAAACCATAGTTCAAATGTTGTGAAAGAAAGAATCTGTTGAAGATAAATGCTTCCTATGCTCTAGGGAAATATTAGAGATAGTTGACAATGAAATGTCATTAGCAATATAACTCAAATTTACTATAATGCCAGCAAGCCTCACTGCAACCTATTCTACCAAATATTTTGGCTAAAAAGGTGGTAAAGGGCCAGGCGCAGTGGCTCACACCTGTAATCCAGGCACTTTGGAAGGCCAAGGCGGGTGGATCACGAGGTCAACAGATCGAGACCATCCTGGTCAGCAGGGTGAAACCCCATCTCTACTAAAAATACAAAAAATTAGCTGGGCATAGTGGCACGTGCCTGTAATCCCAGATACTCAGAAGGGTGAGGCAGGAGAATTGCCTGAACCCAGGAGGCAGGGGTTGTGATGAGCCAAGATTGCACCATTGCACTCCAGCCTGGGTAAAAAGAGTGAAACTCTGTCTCAAAAAAAAAAAATAATAAATGGTGGTAAAACCAAATAAGGTAGGTAATAAAAAATATTATTAGCATAAGCTGATGATATGTTTTTTTAATTGTGACCCCACCCCAAATTTAACTTGAATTGTATTTCTCATAATCCCCACATGTCCTAGGAAGGATCTGGTGGTAGGTAACTGAATCAAAGGGGAAGTTATTAAAAAATTATAATTTGTAGAGAAAAGGAGCTTTAATGGACTTGTAGTTCCTCATGGCTGGAGAGATCTCACAATCATGATGGAAGGCAGTAGGCACATCTTATATGGCAGCAGGCAAGAGGAAGTGAGAACCAAGTATAAAGGGTTTCCCCTTACAAAACCATCATATCTTGTGAAACTTATTCACTACCATGAGAAAACTATGGGTGAAATCACCCACCCTTATGATCCAATTATCTCCCACTGGGTTCATCCCACAATACATGGAAATTACAGGAGCTACATTTCAATATGAAATTCGGGTGGGGTTACAGTCAAACAATATTACCCCCTTTTGCTTAGCACTTATTGCTACTGCCATGTGAAGGATGTATTTGCTTTTCCTAATGCCATAATAGTAGGTTTCCTGAAGCCTCCCAGCTATGCTGAACTGTGAGTCTTTTAAACCTCTTTCCTTTGTAAACTACCCAGTCTTGAGTATGTCTTTATTAGTAGCATGAGAATAAACTAAGACAGTAAATTGGTACCAAGTAGTGGAACACTGCCATAAAGATACCTGTAAATGTAGAAGCAACTTTGGAGTTTGGTAAGAGGCAGAGGTTGAAACCGTTTGGAGGGCTCAGAAAAAGACAGAAAAATGTGGAAATATTTGGAACTTCCAGTAGACTTGGAGGGTTCAGAAGACAGGAAGATGTGGAGAAGTTTGGAACTTCCTAGAGACTTGTGGACTGGCTTTGAGCAAAATGTTGATGATGATAAGAAAGATGAAGTCCAGGCTGAGGTGGTCTCAGATGGAAATGAGAAACTTGAGTTGTTGAGAACTGGAGTAAAGGTCATTCTTGCTATGCAAAAAGACTAGTGGGTTTTTTCCTCTGCCCTAGAGCCTGAGGAACTTAGAACTTCAGGAAGATGATTCAGGATATCTAGTAGAAGAAACTTCAAAGCAGCAAAGCCTTCAAGAGGAAGCAGAACATAAGAGTTTGGAAAATTTGCAGGCTGACAATATAACAGAAAACAACCACCATTTTCTGGGGATAAATTCAAGCTAACTGCAGAAATTTGCATAAGTAACAAGGAGCCAAATGTTAAGCACTGAGATAATAGGGAAAATATCTTCAAGGCATGTAAGAGACCCTCATGGAAGCCCCACAAACCACATGCCTGGAGGCCTAGTAGGAAAAAATGGTTTTGCAGGCCAGGCCTAAGGTCTCCCTGCTCTATGCAGCCTCATGACATGGTGCCTTGAATCCTAGCTGCTTCAACTCTATCCATGGCTAAAAGAAGCCAACATACAACTCATGCTGTTGCTTCAGAGGCTGCAAGCTCAAAGCCTTGGCAGCTTTCACATAGTGTAGGGCCTGGGAGTGTGCAGCAGTCAAGAATTGATGTTTGGGAACCCCCCCACCCTGCCACCCCACAGTTTTCAGACTATGTACAGAAATGCCTAAATGTCCAGGCAGAAGCCTGTTGCCGTGGCAGAGCTCTCATTGAGAACTTCTGCTAGGACAGTGTGGAAGGGGAATGTGTGATTGGAGTCCCCACACAGAGCTTTCATGGGGGCACTGCCTAGTGAAGCTGTCAGAAGGACTCTACTATCCTTCAAACCCCAGAATGGTTGATTCACCAACAGCTTGCACCCTGCCCTGAAAAAAGCCACAGGCACTCAATGCCAGCCTGTGAGAGTAGCCAGGAGGGGGTTGTACCCTGGAAAGGTACAGGGACAGAGCTGCCACAGGCCATGGGTGCCCACCTCTTGCAAAACCTGAATGTGAGACATGGAGTCAAAGGAGATAATTTTGGAACCTTAATACCTGCCTTATTGGATTTCAGATTTGCATAGGGCCTGTAGCCCCTTCATTGTGGCCAATTTCTCCCATTCGGAAAGGGTCTATTTACCTAATGCCTATACCCCCATTGTATTTCCAAAGTAACTAACTTGCTTTTGATTTTGCAGGCTCATAGGCAGAAGGAACTTGACTTGTCTCAGACGAGACCTTAAATTTGGACTTTTGGATTCATGCTGTAATGAGTTAAGACTTTGGGGGACTGTTGGGAAGGCATAATTGTGTTCTGAAATGTGAGGACATGAGATTTGGGAGGGGTCTGGGGCAGAATAATATGGTTTGGCTGTGTCCCCATCCAAATATCATCTTCAATTGTAGTTCCCATAATTCTCACGTGTGGTGGGAGGGACCTGGTGGAGTATGGGAGCAGGTATCCCATCCTTCTGCTCTTGTGATAGTGAGTGAGTTCTCACAAGATCCGATGGTTTCATCAGGGGCTTTTCCCTCTTTCTCTCAGCTCATCTTGCTGCACCATGTGAAGAAGGACGTGTTTGCTTTCCCTTCTGGTTCTGTAGTACTTTTCCTGAGGCCTCTCAGCCATGCTGAATTGTGAGTCAGTTAAAGATCTTTGCTTTATAAATTACCCAGTCTTGGGTATGTCTTTATTAGCAGCATGAGGATGGACTGGTACAGCTGATTACTGGTGATGATAAGCACAAGGAATATCACTTCAGAAAGCAATGTATTGAGTTTAAAGTTGATCAATAAAAATGAACATATCCAAGATGATCCATAAGAGATTATCTAATTTATTATATTTAATCATGGCTATTTAAAAATACATGAGTGGCCAGGTGCAGTGGCCCATGCCTGTAATCCCAGCACTTTGGGAGGCCGAGGCAGATGGATCACGAGGTCAAGAGATCGAGACCATCCTGGTCAACATAGTGAAACCCCGTCTCTACTAAAAATACAAAAAATTAGCTGGGCATGGTGTCTCGTGCCTGTAATCCCAGCTACTCGGGAGGCTGAGGCAGGAGAATTGCCTGAACCCAGGAGGCAGAGGTTGCGGTGAGCCAAGATCGCGCCATTGCACTCCAGCCTGGGTAACAAGAGCGAAACTCTGTCTCAAAAAAAAAAAATTACATGAGTATGACAAACACAGTTCTATGATATCGAATCTAGAAACACCCTGCTGTAGAGTTATACATCACATTCAGTGTGTCATAGTTCTAGCAGTAGTAAATCATTCACACTGTATTTAAATGAACATCCTCTGAAGGTCGTGGGGTTTGAGCAGCTTCACTTACGTGAACAGAACAAATGATAGCATGAGTCAGTGGAACATGGGTTCCAAGTGCTAACAGAGATGTATCGGGCGATGTGCTTAGGACTGGATATGAAGGAAGAACATTGTTTGTTCTTAGTAAAAGGGAAATGATTGGATTGACTACGTAGTAATCAGAGGAAAAGAAGGTGATATTTGAGGAGAATGGTGCCTGGAGAATTAAGCAGCGATAGACTTGAGGGTGAAGGAAGGAAGGTGCCTGACTTGTACAGCTGAGACTGATGAGCTCCTCTTCATTCCCTTGAGATAGTTGGCCTTAGCTAACTTATGAAAGCATAAAAGAGGAATTGTAGCATGTGCATAGTTTTGCTGAGGCATTTGATAAATTTTCTACCTATCTAATGCTCAAGAATTCTGCAGGAAAATCTCAGTGAGTGAAAACATTTTTTAAATTTCTATGTTTTCTCAATTTGCCTGCAACTTTAGCTGAATGACCACAGAGGTCAATTTTCATTCCATGGACTTTGAACTCTACCATGAGGATGTGATGCGGTTATTCTAGATAAATACACATGCAAGAGAGAAACTTGAGATCACGAATACCTTCACTGGGTAGCCCTTTTATTTATTTATTAATTATTTATTAATTATTTATTTATTTTTGAGACGGAGTTTCGCTCTTGTTACACAGGCTGGAGTGCAATGGCGCGATCTCGGCTCACCGCAACCTCCGCCTCCTGGGTTCAGGCAATTCTCCTGCCTCAGCCTCCTGAGTAGCTGGGATTACAGGCACGCGCCACCGTGCCCGGCTAATTTTTTGTATTTTTAGTAGAGACTGGGTTTCATCATGTTGACCAGGCCAGTCTCGATCTCTTGACCTCGTGATCCACCCGCCTAGGCCTCCCAAAGTGCAGGGATTACAGGCTGAGCCACCACGCCCGGCCCTTAGGGTAGTCCTTTTAATAAGAACCTCTCTGTAAAACTGTTTGCAAAATCTTACCTTTTCTTTTCTACAAGAAAGCTTACTCTAATTATTTTTTTTTTTCTACTTTTGAGACAGTCTTACTGTGTTGCCTAGACTGGAGTGCAGTGACATGATCTTGGCTCACTGTAACCTCCACCTCTGGGGTTCAAGAGATTCTCAGGCCTCAGCTTCTTGAAGAGCTGGGATGACAGGCATGCACCATCACACGCAGCTAATTTCTTGTTTTTAGTGGAGATGGGATTTCACCATGTTTACCAGGCTGGTCTTGAGCTCCTTGTTTCAAGTGATTCACTTGCTTTGGCCTCTTAAAGTGCTGGGATTACAGTCGAGAGCCTCCATGACTGGCCCCGGTTTCATCTAATCCTTTAGTGAAGAGAGAATACATCTATTATTAGCAGAGATGTACATTTTTCTCTAGTTATCAATAAATCTACAATGTAGAACCTGGTAACACAGAAACAACTGACTGTAACTAAAACAACATATAGTCTATTAGCAATTAAGAAAGATTATTTTTGTTTGTTTTTTTGCTGTTACTCCATGAATCAATTCAATTCAGATATCCCTGTAGTGTTGTTGGAAAATACTGGTGAAATGAGATGCCAGTTTATCCTAATCGTAGGCGTTCTAGCAAAGTCAGGGTAGAATTAAAGTCATAATCAGATACTAACATCAGTGAATTTTGGAAAGAAAGAAACATACATATAACAATAAAAGTAAAAATACCATAAACTCAATTATGGAATTAAGCATGTATTTACTTGAACTCAGAATATGGTGCTATAATAAATTCGTATTAGAGAATACAGTTTGAAGGAAATATTTTTAAAGGAGGAAAGACTAAAGCTGCGACCCCGGTCCACTGAGATCATCCTCAAGATATTTATAGTTGAAGACCAAAGCAATTTCTTTCAGAGTTCTAAGCATATGTTATCATATTCTAGATGTTCTCAAGGAGCTGGCTAGAGTGTATGCAAAATGACCTGTGCATGTTCTGCTGGATTATCGTACTTCTCACCTTTCCACTTTATCCTGCAGGTAAAGAAAGATTTGCTTTGCTTATTTTACTCAGTTCACTAACATAATAATTCAGAAATTCAAGTTACCTTTTGAATGTATTTGATTTATTTTTATTAGAGCATCAATTTAAAAGTATTCTAATAGGATCTGTTTGAATCTTTCAATAGCAACATCTCATTTAGAAAAATACTATGTATTGGGCTTTTTGTGTGGGGGTGACTAAGGTCTTTGGAACATATTGGTTTTCTGGGATAACACATTTTATAACTTACAAAAAATAAAAACGTGTAATTACAATGGGATGGTGTCATGTCCTTAATGGTATCATTACAAAATATGTATGTTGAAGCCCTTACGCTCAGCAACCCAAAATGTAACCCTACTTGGGGACAGGCAGCTTAATGGGGTAGAGTTAAATGAGGTCAGATAGGCTGGCCCTAATCTAGTGTGATTAATGTCTTTATTAGACGAGGAAATTAAGACACACAAAAAACACACCAGGTGTACATGGACTTGAAGAAAAAGCCACATGAGGACGTAGCGACAGGGCAGCTGTCTGCGAGCCAAAGGCAGAGGCCTGAGGAGAAAACTAACCTGTCGATACCTTGATCTTGAAGGTCCAGTTTCCAGCACCGTGAGAAAACAATTTCTGTTGTTTAAACCGTTCGATCTGTGGCATTTTATCATGGCCACCCTTGCAAACTAAAACAGGTAAGTAGGATGGCACAACTGACAAATTCCAATAGCTGAAAGGGCAGAGGGATTACATGTACTCACAGACACAGAGGATGTGACAAGATTCTATGGCTGAAGAATTCTGAATCTGGTTTGGAAGACATGACAGGATTTGGGTTTGGTGATTGAGAAGGTATCAACGTTATGAAGAGCCTCCTATGCTTTCCTTAAAATGATGAAAGGAAAGATTTTGTATGCAGTGTTAGGAAAGACATTTTGAATGATTAAAAATTTAAAATATTTTCAAAGAGTTGCATGATATCCTTATCATTGAGAAATTAAAGTAACTGTTCTGTGAGAAACATTCTGAATTCAGAAGCAACTTAAGCTGTCCTAAAAATAATTATGCATACTTCTAAAAATATGAGTACGTTAATAGATACATCCTGCAAAAAAGGAAAATATTGTATATGTTTAATCTGATAAGGTAATGAATACCTTCTTTAATGTATTCATTGGCCTAGTCAACCAAAGATATATTTTTTCTTTGTTAGATTTTTGTTGTAAGTAGTGCTTTCTGAATAGATTTGACTGATGCTTAATGTTTTACAGGAAAAGAAGCCATAAATGGATTCAAGGAATGTATTTATCGCATCTTGTTTGAAGAATGGTGAAGCAAAGGCAATCCATTAAGAGACTCAGTTACTTCAGAGATCTTAATTTAAAAATGAAATCTAGAAAGAAAATAAATGCTGCTTACTAAAACTTGCCTGAAACACTAAGATATAAAAGTTAAGTTTAAGTTATCTGTAATATAAAAGTACCTGTAACTCTGAGATTTCAGAAAAGAATAAAACAGAAAAATGGGACTTTGAGGGATGCCCTATTACCCCTGGAGCTTAGACTCTATTTCTTTATTTATCTCCATTTAAGAATGTCATGTAATTTGTTGTTCTGAGCCAGCAAAACACTACCGAACTAATGTTTAAATACGCCACTGAGCTCTGAGTCTTGCAGGGTTAATTATGGAGAAAATATAGTACTTAAGAGAAAGGTAAAAACAAATGACCTACCTGAAATATCCTTCATTTTTATGACTCCCAGGATACAGAAATATTTGGTTCCTGGTTTCTAATGGCATCTATGATGTCAAAATTTAGAGTACAGTAACTTTTGTATTAAAGAAAGCTGTCAAGACCAAGAGAGTCTAGAAAATTTTTCACTGTGAAAAATCCCTTCTGAAAGAAACAGAAAAATCTGTGCATTTATAGAGTGACTGTGATATAGGATTGGGCAGTAGAGTATGGTTGTGGCATTATTTAGCTGCATTTTTTAATTACATTAAATTTTGTAAGTACAGCCTTTACTAATATGGCTGTATTATTACCCATAAT